>NC_143171.1:27665018-27987104 GCF_047325235.1 Durio zibethinus | reverse complement strand
CTTTCTCCCTCATAGACTCGATAACCTTCTCTGTGAGATCAGTCTATTCACCACTTTCTGTCATCCTCAAAAACCTGAAATCTGTCAATGGCTGACACAAGCCACTCACGTTCTCAACATTTCCCAGAGCCGGTAATCCAACTTTTTTGCAGAAGCTAATTTCTTTACACATATCAATCAAAAAGACTTCCTGGCGGGGAGTGACAATGATTGCTCCATCTGTTCCAGTAGCCTGAAGGAACTGAACAATAGAGATGTGCTCATCAGAGGTCTTGGGAAGGGCATCAACAACCAAAAAATCAAGCTCTCCCCAGTATACATCTTTAAGGAATTGCTTGATGAGCCTGTTTTTACGTGGTCCTCTCCAAATAACAGCTTCATCAGGGTCAGGGAGCGTGAATCCAATTGAAATTACCCCAATGTTGGACTCAACATAAACAGGAGAGCAGCCAAGGTTGCTCTGGTGAATGTCTTGACCTTCTAGTCCAAGCCTTTTGGAATGCTTGGACCACAAATATCCATGTCCAGTAGACCAACCTGGAAATTCTTAGCTGCTAGTGCAAATAAGAGTTAGGCATAGAAAGTACTCTTGCCAACTCCTCCCTTCCTTTGATAAAACCAGTATCTCATGCTTAACAGTAGCCATTCTTTCTGCAATTGCCACCAAGTCTGCAGAATGAAATGGACCAAATATTAGTATGTCAGATAATTTATTCATACGACAGATAACATGGTTCTATAAGAAGATAGCCAAATCCTTTCATACAACCAAACCCACAATATGCCACATATAAAATAGAAGAGAGCAAAAACCAATATGGTGAGAGGCAAAGTAGATAGGCCAAAAGCATTATCAGTTCTCATTTCTGGAATATATGGTAACTGCAAACAGTTGCTCTTTAATATATGAGGTAAAACCTAAGACTATTAACCAACAATCAAATGCATCATTACAGCTGCCAATGTTATACCATTAAGGCAATTATATGTGAAATTTCTCATATAAATCATTATGAAAATGTTAAAAAAGACAAAGTGGCAAATAGCTAAATGAAACTATAAGGACAATCCAGGACAGCCTTCTTAGTTCAAAAGAAGGGTTAAAGGGTGATAATCTGAATCAAAACCCTCAGATTGACAAGAAACTGATTTACTAGCACATGCATCTTAAGACTAGGGAAAACTTGTTAACTACCACCATAGCATACACATTTCTAAAACACATTATATGAAATCACCTAAGACTAGTTTCAGTTTCCTATAAAAATTGAAAATCCAGTTAAATCATGCTATTCGACCACAAATCATGAGTGAGCTTCCTTAAACACACAATACTAGAAGTTTTGAAGCATTCTCTTATCATTCAGAAAATGAGAGCTCCATCTCCATTTTTATTCATTAACAAATTCTGGCTCCTAGGGACACTCTAACAACAATATCGGTGGTATCTCTAGCTGCTATTTTCTTGACTAAAGCTTCATATGCTACTACAAGGCTGTTAAAATTTCTTTTGAAACTTAAAATTCTATTCTAGCCATCAGAAACAGTTCATTTACAAACCTCAGACCAACACCATGAAACTAATACTTAATGAAAAAGAAAACAAAAACTAGACCCAGAAAACATAATGAAAAGATGGTAAAGAGGGAAAGAACAAACCTGGGTCAGGAACCTTAGGGGTGGTGGCTCAAACTTCTTGATTAGGGCAACCTTGACATGCCTCGGATTTACCCACCGCTTCCAATTGAGCACCCAGACAATTTGAAGAGAAACGAAGAAAATTAATAAAAACCAAAACCAGAAAAGAAATCAATCCAAAAAATCGGGAAAAAAAAAGAAACATACAATTATTGGCGTTTTCTGGGATTTCTCCTTTGTCAATGGGCTGATGTTTTTGTTGAAGAAAAAAAGTTGTGAGAAAAAGAGAGATTTTCTAAGTTCTAACTATGGCAGCAACCAAAAAAAATTTTTTCGTCTTAAATATTGCTGGCCAATATTGCTTCTCCTCATTCACAAGGATTGAATGAAGAATAATGCAATGACACACAGAACTTGTTGCAGACACAGCATTCGGAACACTTTCTTTATGTCCTTTGACCAAAAAACAGCCCACTTTAAGATATGTTTATTCAACAGAATCCATGATTCAATCTACCAGTAATTCTTTTATTTATTATTTTTTTTGTTTTACCTTCTTTTTTCAGCTTTTCTTTTTTTTCATTTTTGTCCTTTTTTTCATCAGTGTATCTATCTTCAGCATCTCATTCTTGCCAACCAACTTTAATTCTTCACAAGATCAAAGGTGACCTCAATTCTTCACTGCATTAACCAACATAGCAGGAAATACCCATTAAGGTAGCATGGAGAAGCTGACATAACTATAATATACATGGATTATGTTAAACTTCACTGCTAGGGCGTCTATGCACATATTCAACAGCCACCTGCTAGGTTTGCATAGTGCAGAAGAGTCTCGACCACAGTCCTCAGCCAAAAGGCATAGAACTTCTTCTATACTAGCCACAAAAACAAAGCTGATACCCCATCTCTTGATGAAAAGTGGTGTGTTCAGAAGAGGAGGCACCCATTACTTCTGGCTTCTCTTCATGATTAAAGATCTTCTTCCAACAATTAAAGCAAAGCAAATCTAGACTAAATGTTTCCTCGTAATCACAATCCTTAAAACAGCATCCACAACAAATACAGCGTGCAATGCAAAGAATGCAAGCCCTGCACAACTGAGCAGCATGATGTGTTCTTCTGCAACTCTCTGATGGGCAATCATAAACTAGTTTCAGTTTCTCAGCCAAAAGGCATAGAACTTCTTCTATACTAGCCATAAAAACAAAGCTGATACCCCGTCTCTTGATGAAAAGCGGTGTGTTCAGAAGAGGAGGCACCCATTACTTCTGGCTTCTCTTCATGATTAAAGATCTTCTTCCAACAATTAAAGCAAAGCAAATCTAGACTAAATGTTTCCTCGTAATCACAATCCTTAAAACAGCATCCACAACAAATACAGCGTGCAATGCAAAGAATGCAAGCCCTGCACAACTGAGCAGCATGATGTGTTCTTCTGCAACTCTCCGATGGGCAATCATAAACTAGTTTCAGTTTCTGGCATCTGGGGCAAACCTCGATGTCAATGGCCCTATCATCATCACACATGAGATGCAATTGCCCCTGACGAAAAAATTGTGGTTTTTGCTCTCTCCATTGCATTGAGTTATCTACACCAAGTAAGAACTGAAACTCCTTGAATTGCTCCTCTGTTACACCGAAGCATCCGCCTATTCTTAAGTGCTTTATTCCTGGGGAACCAGCAGACCTGAAGGCTCTTAAATTGAACAAAATGCCCTCAACACTGAGTCTTGTACATTCTGGCACACTTAGCTGCATGGAAAAAAAGGCAGATTGGTTAACTAGCTAAGACTTCATAAAGAACAAAAACTGTTTAAAATCCAGCTTTGATAAATTCAACTTACAAAGCTCCAAGGAGATTAAAATATGGCAGCAGCATATAACTCACTTTTAAGTTTAAAAGGTGATAAGAGACGTCACTACAATTACCAGAATCTTATTACTCATTGAAATCCTAAAGTGCATGAATTTACAAAGACTATTACATAAAATAATTTATCCAGTTAATGCTATCAAAACTCAAAAGCACAAGGCATTACTCCACATGTTAGAATTAATGAACTTCTATGGAATTTTAAACTATCCTGCACAATGACAAACTTAAAATGGCATGCATATCATACTCAGAGAAACAGTCCAGTGATGCAATTTGATAAATGTATAACAAGTACACCATGCAACTAGCTAATTAAGAAACGATATGGCACACAACACAAGTGAGTGAGATCTTGCAAACAATTGTAAACAAAATGACTTTCCACCTCTAAATCCAGTCGCAACCAGTACATAACAAAGGAGGCAAAACAACATTAAAATAATTAAAAGAAACAATTTTGTTAATATAGTCCTTAAGATAAATGTATAAGTATAAAGTATGAAATATATAATAAATCAATTACTGTATAAGAATTAAACATGTTGACACAAGAACAGTAACTTGCACTGCAAACACTAACCTTAGTGAGCCTGGGATTACTTTCAAGCACATGCTTCAAGCCATCATCAGTGATATTTACGCACCCCACCAGACTCAAGCATTCAAGAGTGCCTTGAGCCCTGCTAGTTAATTTCAAAAGAGCATCATCAGTAATCCTCTTACTCAGTGAATGTTCAACATGGATGCTCCTCCACAGAAGAGGATCACTTCTAACTGCATCCCGCAAAGACCTACAGACCCTTTCAACTGCAAGGAGATCCTTCACGGCGAGATAACCAAGAGAAAAAAACAAAGCATCATTTGGAGCAGCTCCTCCGTCACAAAAAACTCCCTTGCAGTCCCCCAATCCTTTACCTTCATCATTGAATACAAAATCTCCATAGGACAGTCCATTACCAATCCCAAATCCATTAAAATCATCATTTGGGATTGGTTTTTCACTGATTTCAAAGTTACCCTCCTCCTGTTGAAAACTCATGGTACTATTCCAAACCCAATTCACACCTTTAAAGAAAGATGATTGATCATCAATGTTTTTATAAACATCTTCTAAACCAAATTCATAAAAACTAGACTTAGCTTCTTCCTTTTGGAAACTCATGGTGCCATTCCAAACCCAATTTAAACCCTCAAACAAGTGTTGTTGATCAGCAATCTTCTTTTCATCACTATCTTGCATACCAAACACACAGAAATCTGATCCCAAATCATTCTCAAAATCCTGAATCCAACCTGTAATTGCTGCAGCAAAAGTAGACCTTATTTCCATCCCAAATGGATCTGCAGGCAATCTATCAACAATATCATCATTAACAGCCTCATAAAAGCCTT
This sequence comes from Durio zibethinus, assembly GCF_047325235.1. NCBI lineage: Eukaryota > Viridiplantae > Streptophyta > Magnoliopsida > Malvales > Malvaceae > Durio > Durio zibethinus. The sequence goes on along the minus strand of NC_143171.1, from coordinate 27,982,195 downwards.
TTGATTCACATTGGCCACTTCCATTAAAATGGGGTTTTCCCTCATCCCAATTACAACCCCAAAAACTCCAAGAATTCCCAAAATTATCCCAATTCAAAGCCATTCTTTTTTTATTCTTCAATCACCAACAAATCCAAGAAAAGAAATAACTTTCTATCAAGAACCCTAAACTCAGCCAAGAATCGAAAGAACCAACATGATTCAACAACCAAAATAGAAGTCTAATCAAAATACAAGATAACCCGTTATTTCAGGAGACAAAACCAGGCTTAAAAATAATAATAAGACACCAGAAATTCCATAGAATTTCTTGCAAAATCCTAACGAAAGAAGGCTAATTTAAGCTGAAAAAAGATCTTTTTTACCCTTTTTTGTGAATTTGAAGGTAAACTTTGGAACTTTGAAACAATGGAAGAGATAAAGAGAAAAGAAGAAGGACAAGGGATTTGAAAAGAGAAAAAAATAATCTTTTTTTATTATTGTTATGAGAGAATCTAATTGAAGAGATAAAGGCCAAACTTTTCCATGCAAACAGCAATGCAGAGAGAAAAAGAAGAAGAAAAAGTTAAAAGGGAATAGAAGAGAGAAAAACAGAGTTTGCTAAAAACAGGGGAGAAAAGAGAGAAAGAAGGGAGAGGAAACCAAGTTCCTGGCCAATAGGGGTTCAATTTTGGGACTGATTTTCAAAAATTAAAATTAAAATAAAATAATTAATTATTAGATAATAAGAGGATAAAAATTAATTGTTATAATAATAATTTATTAAGATAAACCCTTATTTGGTCAATTATTAAGTCAAGCCAACTTTTTGGTTCTTTTTATCTATTATTATTGTAATTAAATAAATTTTATTAGTCAAGCAAACTGTTTAATTCAAAGAGAAAAAGGCCAAAGTTGGAGTATCAATTCACTAATTTGTTGAAATATGCCGACGGAGGTTGGCATAAATAGTTAAAGTTTAGGGTCAGAAAATAAAATATTAAAATTTAAATTTTCACGTTCTTTTATTAATAAGTAATTTATAATTTCAAAAAATTTCAAAAAATTTGTAAATCCTTTTATAAATTGGGCTTACCCTGATCTTAAAAATAAAATAATTTTCTTATTCTTAAATTTTTTTTTTTGAAAAAAAAAATTATTGAAATATAAAATGTAATCTTTTTCGAGAAATTCCAATTATTTGAAGCTACTATGTCATGCTTAAGTTTCCCTTCATTTTCCTATTTGAAACAATCAAAGTGTCTTTTTATCATAATCCCATGCCCCAACTAATTAGGGCGAAACCATTTTTAATATAATAAAATATGTTGGGATTTTAAAAATTTATGTCAGCTGTTCTTATATCAATAAACCCATTTTGGTTAAGGTTGGCTCGAAAATCATAATTTAGAGTTCATTTGAATTCGTCATTAGTCATTAAAAAAAATTCAATCATGATTAGCATCACAATCGTATAATAAAAACCCTTAATGGCCTCCCAAATGAATTGTCATTTGAAAGATGGCTCAAGTAAACAGGATTGGAAGAGTTTTATTCCAGGGTCAAGCCAACCTGATGCCATACAGAAAAACAGAAACAAAATCTTCTTCTACCATGACAAGGAAAGGCCCTTCATGAAGTGTTCCAAATATGATTTAATGGGATATTGAATCATTTTCTACACCCAAAATAAGGTACATTCTTCGAATAGGCAGGGTAACAAGCTGTAAGGATTAGCATAATTTGTGACACACCATAATCTGCAAGCCCGGATACCTTAGGGTTGCATGGCTACATTTTATTGGACGTGTTATAAACCGGGCCTAACGAAACCTCAAACTCATATGTCAGATGGTGATGGAATGCCGCAAGCTAGCAAGTTTCTACAAGGTGGGAGGAATCCAAATGTATCCATGTGTTTGAACATAACCAGCTTTAGCTGAAAGCTCATCTGCTTCTGCAGGACCACGGCTGCCTGGTTGGTATGGTATTGGCTTCATTTCACCGTTGTCAATTCTGTGTAGAAGAGGCGTGAAAATCTCCCATGCCGCCTGATGATTGAAGCAATATGAATGTCAGTTTGAATTTCCCATTTATGTTATTGTCTTCCCAAGAATACACAAAATTCTTACCTTTAACTCATCTCTGCGAACAAAATGCTGCTGGTCCCCTCTTATCCTGTATAACCAAAAAAAAATCCGATGTTCATTCTGATCCTCATTACCAAAACTTATAGCCCTTTGAAGCTCAGATAAGAAAGAGTAAAACGTTGCAGACAAGAATATTTCAAGGATCAGCGAGGGCAAGGATTGTACGTGTCAAGAATAAGACGTTCATAAGCCTCTGGGATCGTAACACCTTGATAGCGTTGCCTGTATGACAAGTCTAGTTCACTTTGCACTGTTGACATCTCCAGACCAGGCTGCTTCACCTGCATCAGACGCAAAATGCATGTCAATAAACAAGCATAAAGATCTTGCAATTAATTCTAGTAACAGTTTTCAAGGCTTAAACGAAAATTGCTAGATCCTGTCATTTCTTGATGGCTACATGAGCACTATTTGTAGAATCTGGCTATGGATTTCAGTAAAATCTAGAAAAATCCTCATACATAGAAATTATAGTTCCAAAAGCTTTCAGATGGACACAAATAAGATTAGCAAACTCACTGTTAGCTTCATGTACATGGCTTCAGAAGGTTGCAGGCGTATGACGAACTCATTTCTCCCTTGCTTTTTACCTAAACAAAGATGACAAAATTCAAGCAACAAGTTGATTAAAAGGTTAGAACACTTCAAAAGAGTTAATAAAGAAAAGGGTTTTGGCGAGAATAGTAAATGTGCTTTATCTATGCCAGCTGTTATTACGTTTTATGAGTAGAATTCACTTGTCCAACAAATTCGCTTTCGCTCTCATACCCTAATCATAAATACAACTAAAACCTTCAAAAAGAACTGTACCAGCTCATTATCTTTCATTTATGGACAATAACCATCATCACTTTAGATCAACAAATGACATGTATTTCATCTATCATTGAGAAATAATCACTAAAGACACCCCCTACATATTAAAAGACCACTATCTTAGTTTTCAAAGTAAGCTTCTGGAGTCCTTGCATTATTCATAAATGTGATAACTTCCCGAGTAATTACCTAAATTTAAGTAGGAGATTATCACACTTCCACACTAATGTTTATTGAAGATACTGCAGAAGCAGCTCAATGAAAACAATCAATCATAAAAGCGAAGTTATAAAGAATATTAAAGGTCTATTGTCATACATTTGAATATATCACCAGGAACATCCTTAAATTGAACACGTATCTCTGCCTTTCTTGAATTCAATGCTTTTCCTGCCTTTAGTATAAATGGAACACCTGGAAACAAACCAATAAGTGAAATTTGCAAACCTAATGATAAATTTAAATTAAATTGATGATTTGGTCGATCCAATGAAGAAGCACATAGAACAATCAACAATAATGGCTGACAGACTCGGACATGGAAGGATAAAACAACATCAAATTCCAAATGAGTTGTTCAGATTTTCTAGGGCTGAGCCACCAAGAAGTTATTATAAGAGAAAAAAAAAAGTGATGCAATTATTTTATGCTACCTTCCCATCTTTCATTATGTATATGGAGAATAACAGTTGCAAATGTTGGAGTGTTTGAATGATCAGGAACTGTTGGATCATCTCTGTAACCTTCATATTGTCCAAGTACAACATCTTCATCTTTAATTGGAAGTACCGATTGAAGAACCTGGGTTCATATAGTAATCAGCATATAGCAAAAGAAAGCACCGACTTAGAGCACCTAAACTAGAAAGAAAATGTGAAATTATAAGGGAGTATTACATCAACCATATGTCCTTTTAGACGCAACTTCATTGGTTCATTATGCATACGGGAATACTTCTAGCGCATAGATATGAAACAACTAGCAGTTACTTCCTCAAGTATGGAGTTAAAAGATGCACACCTTCACTTTCTCATCACGAATGTGCTCAGGTTTGAGAGAGACAGGTCTCTCCATAGCAACAAGACAAAGAACCTGCAGTTGGCATGAACTCAATAAATAAGCGAAGTAGGTTAATGGTATATCAATAGCATGTTCTTACTTCAACTTTTTTTTTTTTTTGTTCTGCTTTCCATTTGGGTAAAGGAGTTAAGAAACATAATGCCTTTGGAAACGAAAATGAGCACATAAATTTTTTTTTTTGGCCACACAATGAGCACATAATCTAAGGAACTTCTTTTTACAACAAGTAGCAGTGTATAACCTTAATAGATTTAATAAAAGCACAACTCAATACACAATCATAAGACATGATATTCTAACTTGTGGAAACTCAAATTATACACACTGCAAATGAGGCAAAGGCAGCATTCTTTACCATATGATATCTAGTTGAGGTTAGTAATGACATTACCTGTAATAAGTGGTTTTGGATAATATCGCGAATAATTCTGCACAAAGAGCAGAAAAGGAAAAAAGAACTAAGAAAGCAGATATTTAACATGTTCTCTTCTAGTTAATATGTCTTGAGCACCAGGTTGGTCATGAATTCTTTTCCAAAGTCAGGTTGAATTATGTATTGAAATTGTAAGAAACCAGCAAAAGTCATTATTCTATTGTACGAGATGCTCTACCTTTTTAGGAAAAAATTTTTCAAATCACCTAAAAGGAGAAGGTGCATGATTCTTCATAAATTTTCCTATACAATGTGGATCTGAAATAAGTGCTATGAAGCATACCCATATTCGTCAAAATATCCACCACGACCTTCAGTTCCAAAATCCTCTCTGAATACAATCTGCCAGAAGAAACAAAGAAAATAGCGATTAATATAATATCTAAAGAATATTATAAGTTGACAATAAACAAAGCTCTGTCAGGCCAACTATGGTTTTGATATTTTTCCTTTTTGAAGTAAATATCAGCATATACTGATGTAACTTGTAGCAATAATATGACAGCCTACCCCAGTAAGCCAATAAGGCATGTCTTAAACTAATCTGCAGTACCTTCCCCATTGCAGTTTGCAATTGTTAAACATCCACAATAGGAGGATCCTCACCTGTACATTATTGATGTTGTCGCGATTCCAAAGGGGCAAGAAGAAGCGATTAGCAAAACGAAGTACCAGCTGCAAGTGACATAAAGCCAGATGTAAGCAAAGCTGCTAAAGAAATCAAGCATATGAAGCACCTGTTTATGCATTCATTACCAGGTTCTGGACCAATTCCTTTCCCAAATAGTGATCAATACGGTAAATTTGTGGTTCATCAAACAACTCTCCAATATGGGAACTCAGTTGCTCTGCAGAGTCCAAATCTTTGCCAAATGGTTTCTCAACAACAATCCGAGTCCATCCACCAAGATCAGCTGGAAAAAATCATATAACTAGCTATCATGTCCATGCAAATATCATGTAAAATGAGAGAACCGAATAGTCTTCTAATCACAAAGGAATACTTCCAGAAAAGTAACATCACTATACAAGATATTGCCTCTCTCAATCAAAAATCTCAGGCAGAAACCATTTATAACTTGTGTCCAAGAGAAGATAGAATGGCAATTTTACTTCGGTCAATTATGAAAAAATATGAAGAAAGTACAGACAACATGAAATTATTTCTTCACAGAGGCCCTACAAATCATCTAAAATGACCACTAGCCTTGCAATAGAAGTACGTACATTTATTCATGCAATATTTCCTGATCATCCTGCAAACAGATGGATAAACTGATGGTGGAAGTGCAAGATAAAAGAGTCTCCGAGATGACCCTTCTTGGCTACTTTTTGATATTTCATGCTTTCCAATTTCCTTGTCTAACAGTTGAAAGCCCTCAGCAGCATCATACGACCCACTTACATATTGGATCTACAAATACTATCAACTGCTTGTTAAAACTAACAAGCAAACATAGGATTGAAGTGTGGTAAACATAACTAAGGCCATACTGACCAGCTGTAAGAACTTCGATACATCTTCTGAGGGTGAAGCATTTCTGTCACTGGCAAGATATCTGCCATTTCAAGTAAATGTCAGTCAAGCCTACCATTTGCATCATTCATAAAAAAGAGAAACAAACTGTGAGCAATGTTCTTTTAGCCAAAGTGTGAGCAACTGTTAAAATGGAGCTAATGATAAAATTCTCTTCTTTGTTCTTTTTAAAGGAGAGGATAGATGCCTCACCCATGAATGCGATTTCTCAAATCATCACCTGAAATCTTAGTCCTTGCATAGCCAAATATGTGCACCTCATGTGGTGGTAGAAATCCCTGCATACACACCATCCCCCATTTAAGGTTAGCACTAGGGGTGAGAAAAAGAAAGGGAGAAAACCAAAAAACAATTGGAAACAGTAGCGTTTGATTCAGTTAGGATATTATATATATATATATTAAATTTGGATCAGATCGAGATGTAAAAAACCGAAAAAAAACCACACAGAACTAAATTATATATTTTTTAAAATTTTTATAAAATAAAATAATTATGTTATATATAAATCTATTTAAATATTAAAAATTCAATTAAAATAATATATAAAAAAAAAAAACCGATATACCAAACCGAACCTGTAAAATTTGATTCGGATAAGATAGGTTTCAAGAAAAGATAAGTTCAGATTTGAATTGGATTTTAAAAATTTATAATATTATGCATTATTCAAGAAACTTTAACAGAATCCGATCCCAGCCGTTATTTAGCACCCAAGTGCACCATGTTTAGCATTTCAGCAAAGCCAACCGAAAAATCCACACATAGTGAGACATAGATCAAATTCCATATCAGTTCTAATAAAAAATCAATGAATATAACGCCTAACCTGGCAATAAAGATGAAAGAGAGCAGGGAAAGTCTTCTTCTTGGCAAGATCACCAGAGGCACCAAGAACAATAATTGAGAGGCACCCAGTTTCTGACACATTCTCATTGCTTGAAATCGAGTCACTCCTAATACTATCTCTTTCCTGAAGGCACCATTCACCTGATCCCATCTTCTAAGCTTTGCTCTTCCTCTGACCCTTGTATGATCTGCATTCAAAGATATGTAAGCTGTAAGAAAAAAAGATACTGATTTTGCCAATATTGTCATATTCAGTAAATAATTTGATTAATTTTGAAGAATTGAAGGGAACTATTGGTAGTCAGTTTTTAGCTTGGCCTCAACTCTCAACAATGAATTCTTCAAAACCTACACTACACTAAACCATCATATTAACCAAAATTAAAGAAAGAATAAAGCTTGACTTAAAACTAACATTTTTACTCAACTAGATTACAATTAGCTTAATAAAGACATGAAATTAAGAATTTTATATAAAAAAAATGCAAACTTCATTGCGTGGATCCCAGAAAGAAACAAACTTTACATGAAAAACCAAAACCCAACTCAGAATTCAAATCAAATGAAACAACCAACCAAAGTAAATTCAATAAAAAAAACACTCTTTTCAGGTGCAAGAATCAAAACCCAGATCATAGAAATGAAGTAAAAACAAACCTTAACAGTAGAATTCAGAAAAAATGAAACGTGGGACTTGGAGAGAGGGAGAGAGAGAGAGAGAGTTTGATTTGGTCTTCAGTTAATCTTTGAAAAGTGGGTGTCAAATATCTGGTTTTTAAGCGGTTTTATTCACCAATTATTTGTGTCTCTGATTCTTGCAAGCCGCCGTATTTAACAAGAATGTTTCCATTATTTTCCACAACTTGCACCTCTATTTCACCGTATTTCTGCTAATTCCCCGCTAATTGGATACTATGATTTTCTGTCCTACCTATTTTAAGTCAATCAACAAGAAATTTACATTTCTACTTGACTTTAATCATTTTTCCTATCAAATTCATTTTCACCTGAATTTACCCCAAAACAGTTTATTAGTTAAATCTAAACTTGACGATTGTATATTTATATCATATAAAATATTAAAATTTATATATTTATATTATGTTTTATAAATTGTATTGATCCAAAAATATAAAATAAATTTTTTTTTATTTTATTAAACCTATATATAATTATTATTACAATTTTAAATCATATCACTTTTTATTATATTTTCATATTATTTTTATGTCATGTCATTATATCATATTTTAAATTATCTAATCTAGTTAAATTTTTATATTATGTTAAGATCATTTTAAGTATGTTTCTTTATTTTATTATTTTTAAAAGATTTATTTAGTTTTTCTTATCATTCACAAAAAATATCTATCCTAAACAATTTGTTATAATTTTATACATTTTACTTATTAATGCATGAGACTATCATAGCATATCTTTCATATACATAGTTTATTTTTATATATTATCAATAAAATATTTTAATTATACAAGCGAATTCAAAAGATTGACACATCTCACTTTTTTATTTTTAAGATATTTTAATGATATATATATCATCTTATTAATTTTGCATGTAAATTTTAAAAATTTTATTGATAATAAATAAAATAAATTTTCAATAATCAAAATTACTAAATATCTTTTATATTTGTTCAAATTAATAAAAAAAAATTCCCCAAGATCAATTTTAAATGTAGATTTTATAAGCATTCAATATATTTTTCCTGGGAAGTTTTTTACAATTTAAATTATAAATAGAACAAATTCAAACTCGTCAGGTTATAAATTTCTTTTTTTTTTTTTAAGATCCAAATTTGATATATTTAAAGTGCAAGCAAAACAAATTTTCTTGAAGTTGTAATATATATTTTTGTCACATGGCCATTAAAGAATACGACTAAAATGGGTTTAATTTTCTTTATTGTGCATACTTTAACATCCAATTAATTTTGAAATGGGTGTACATGCGAACAATCTTTCTTTGTGGGACGAAACATAAAAATTTCAAAAGTCAAAGGTGTACATTGTAAATACGATAATATACGGAGACTACAGTATAAAAATAATCGGCTGTGGCGCCAACAAATTTGGGAATCATTAAAAGAGGTCCCACTTTCCAACCGTCACTGATCGAGATTCGTGATAATGCCAAAAAAGAATAAAATAATGAATTCGGCGGATCAGCACGTGATGAAAGTCGTGTTCAACTAAATGAATGGTCCTGATTAGCAGATTCAACTAAGATGGATAGTCTTGAAACGGGGTTATCACAGTATAAAAAAATCTTGTCGGTATGTTAATTTCAATAATAATTTGTCTATTTTTTTATTCAATTTTTTAAAAATATCTCAAAATTATATATTTTTTAATATCTAAAATTTTTATTTTGACATTAAAAGCCATAAAATCTTAATTCTATAAAAAAAAATTTAAATTTTAATATTAAATATATTAAAATTAATTGTTTTTTAATTTCATGAAAATCAATATCATTCAAATAATTTAAGATGGAGGGAGTATTAAAATTTAAAGTTTTAAAATCTTGAGGTTAAAATTTTTTGTGTTTTTATTAGATTAATTTATTAATTAAAAAAAATATATTAATTCATGTCAATCTTTTAATTCCATTAGTTAAATTTAAAATTTTAATGATATATTAAATAATTTTAAAATTTAAATTTAAATATTTTGAAGTTTGAATCTTGATCAAAACTTTATAATAAAAAATAGCTATTCTTTATAAGTGAATTTCATTCATTACAATTTATATCAATCACAAGTATTATTAGCATATTTAAATTTTTTATAAGTGATATATAAATTTCTATTAATTAATTAATTAATAATAATAGTAATACATATTTTATAATCTTAAATATATAAAAAAAATCCTTAAGCATGTGCTAAAGAATAATGGATAGGCTGGTTGTTGAGCACATTTTTTCAACCATAATTACAGATATGGGATGGGGTGGAAGAGTAGAGGATAACATGATAATATCAATTTTTAATTTATCTTTCGCTTTTGTTTATCAAAGCCTAACCAAATCTGCGATCTCTCCATCCACAAATAGTGCAATGCCACGTGATAAAGGCAATCCCATGACCTAATCGTAAGGATTTAAATTTTGACCTACCTTTCGTAATTTTCTTTTTATTTTTTATTTTTATAAAGAGATGATAATAAAAGAAAGAATTTAGCTATTGATATTTGAATTTTATATTTGTGTTAGTTATTATATCTTAAAGGCATGTAAATTTCTTTTTCCTTTTTAATAATATCTTGATAAATTTAATTCGTATATTCGTATCATAAAAATATTAAAATTTATATATTTTATATAAAAATTACATGTTATAATTTATATTAACATAAAAATATAAAATATATATTTTTAATTTTATTAAATTTATATATAATTATTATTAAAATTTTAAATTATATTATTTTTATATCATTTACTCGTATCATATTTATAACATATTATTATGTCATATTTTAAATTATTAGATTTATATATCAAATTCTAAGTATGAAAGAGATAAAAAGGGTCTTGGGTTTATAAGTCAAAGGTCTTCTTGTACCAAATAAATATGTTTTCGAGGTTCAAAGTATGGAGCAAGTAATATCAGAGACTTCATGATTCTTTTTTGATGTGAAACTTTCATGAAAAATACCAAGATCGGATCCAAATGAAAATTTCTCCCCTATTGGTGAAAGAGCTAAGATAATAAGAATGTTGTACAATTTGACCAGAAAAATGTCACGGATCCCACATTGAAAAGAGATGGAAATTGACTTCCACTTTATCAAAGGAGGAAGAAAGACATGATCGATTGACTAAATGAAAAATCCACACCTTTATTGCTCTCCACTTTATAGTTTATAACGTGTCCACATGCTAAAAGCCTAAAAGTGACTTGAGTTTATTGGGTCAGTAGTGCTCTTGATATCAAGACCATTGACCTACAGTTATAAGATCATCCTTTAGATTGAGGTGGTAACTAAACAAAGAAAGTTGAGTGCATGAATAGTTAAATAGAGAAATTAATTCACAAGATGAAAGCAAAAAACAAATAAAGATTAGATAGTCATCAGCCTTTCGGCCAAGCAAAATTTGGCCATGCCTTTTCCAGAAACTAAATCCAATAATTCATATATTTGTGCTATTAAAATTCATATATTCATATTATATTTTATATAAAAATATAAAATAATTTTTTTGATTTTATTAAATTTTCTTACTTTCATATCGTATTCATGTCGTATTACTATATTGTGTTTTAAATGATCAGGTCTAGCAAAAACAATTTGAGCAAAGCCCAGATAACTGGACTTAGGTTTGGGCATGTAATTATATACTTGACTTGGATGTTCTGGAAATAATGAAGCAGAGGAAGCAATTATGAAACTGTGTAAAGGAGCAAGGCTTAACGGAGAAAAATATTCACATCTGACTTTGCAAGTACTAACATCCTCCACAAATGGTTGCCATATGAAAAGAGTCACCTATTAAGACACCATTTAACAACTTTCTCCTTTGATCTGGCATTACAAACTGCTTGTTGAAGTCTAAGACTGTTGAGATCACATGTCGGAGCTCGCCTACAGTAGCAAGGCCAAGATTCGGTATCACTATGGAGACATGGATGGGGAATCACACCTCTCAAAATGGAACATAAGCGCGAAAAGGGAATAAGGAGCTCACTCTTGCAGTGATCAAATCACATTTTAAACCACTTTGGCTTGGCAGGTTTTTTCTCGGTAGGCTTTGTCTCTTGCACAAGAGGGGAGGGTACTGCACTGGCTGCAGCAGGTTCTGGGGCAGATTGATCTGGCTCTGGATGCTCAGCGATGACGTCCAAACCTTTCAAAGACATGATCTCATCTTGAAGGAAGGGGGCTGAATTTGCAGCTGCAGCATCATCACCTAAACATTTCAAAGTGACATTAGCCAGAGTGAATCACATTTTGAGTCAGAAAAGTCCATATATATGGAATTATGAGGGGGAAAATGTTAAGCATGGCACCCATTCAACGATAAAAACTATGTGGTTCAGTGAAAATTCTCAGGGAATTCTAAGACTAGGAAGTATTTAGTCAACAGCCTTACAATTAAGGCATGAAATTAAGCCAATGTTAAACATGCCAATAACAGACTAAAAATAGAAAATTTGGATATTAGGCATAGTAATGAGGACCATAAAGAAGAATGCGTCACAACAACTAGGCACCAGCATAACATAAGTGTGGCAATAGGGTCAAGAACCAATGTTGCGATACAACTGACAGTTAGAAAGATTAAATGCTGCATACATGTGAAAGCACATGCTAACCTTTTGGCAGATCATACGAAAAATACACAATTGCACCAGGAATGAAACCAGCAGAGAAAAAATCCTGTGTCATGTCCTTTATTTGCTTCTTAGGAGGAGTAGTATCTGAAAATGATAAGATGTTGGGTATTAAGTGCATGGGTTTCACAACCAACATCCAGCTGGTATTATATAACCAAAAGTGTTATACTGAAATATGCTTACACAAATAGAATGGTAAATCTGGTTGAGCAATCACTTTCGTGATGAAGTCAACCAAGCTCTGAATTGTCTCTGATGGATGAAATATGACCTCCAACGTATGGTTATCAGGAAAGCGAACCCTTATCACAGCCTGCACATGAATACATAAACTTAACAAAAAGTAAAAGCATACCAACCTACTCTAAGATGAACTACTCATTCTAGATAAAGTTCTCCCACCATTTGAATATAAGCACTCTAAACACATAAACAACTAAAAGATTCCCAAAAGGAGTAGCAACTATCAAGTACCTTTGTTATTCTTGATCTCCGTGCTGCCTCTTCTGCTTCTCGAATTTTTCGTGTCTTCAAGAACTTATCTGTTCACAATTTTATCCACTTTAAAAATTGTAAATATTTTTTAACAAAAATTTTCCAAATATCTTGGTTAGCGTGATTGTTTTACAAAATTGGCAATTATGCACAGCAAGAATGTGTACATACATGTCCTTTTCAGGACAGATAGCATGTCACAGTTATTTTGACACAACTGAACCCCAAAATCAACCAGTAAAAATATCTAAACCAAGCTAAAAGGATAGAATTGATTATGAGTTATGTTCATCAACAAAAGTACCTTCCTTTTTAGTTGCCATTAGTCGACAATAATCTTCTGCAGTGAACTCATAGAAGTCATCTGACTCCTCTGCCCACAAAATAAATAACATGGAATTTTATCATTTTACAAAATCAACTAACACTTCTAGCCAATAGGCAAGTTACAAGTCTGAAAATAAGTCTTGGCAGGTTGTACCAGTGTTGGACACTTCATTTTGTGTTGACAACAGTCCTGCAGTTTCAAAGACACGAATTTCTCGTCCAAATTTCTCTTTTGCAGCAACAAGCTTAGCCTAAAATCATTCAAAGGTAGTCAAAAAAAATAAATATATAGCATGTAGCAGTCTGCATACCACACAAGTTAGAGAAGTCTCAAATCAACAGTCCTAACGAATATTTTCACCAAAAATCATTGCACAAAAGAATGGAAAAGCAGTGTCTTTGCCACATATGAAGACCATACGACTAACAGTATACAACAGAATGCCGAGGTTATATCTAACATCCTCTTCTTAAGACCAGGATCATGAAGATTCAAAAAATGAAATAATTGAGATCTTTTCTTACATCTACATATCTCTTCTACAAACACCAGAGGACACACAAAATGCAGTTGAAATAAAAACAGAACTAAAAATTGGTAGACCAAATCAGAACAAATTTCCACAACATCATATGCAACTGATATTCATAAAATAAGGTTACTACAATAACAGTCACTGAAAGAATCATACCTAGTAAAAGAAAAAAACTTTCTAACAACAATTTCAACTAAAACCGAAAAGAAATGCTACTCACCAAATTTAGCTGTTGTTCTATTAGATGCTGCCATGATCAATTCATGAATCAAGAGAAAGAAACAAACCCAAGTGAAACAACACCAAGAGCAACCAGACCCATGATAGGAATCAATAATTAGAGCAAAAACCCAGATCAACCCATCATCAAAAACAAGAGTTTGAACTACAGAATTGAATCAATAAATTAAAAAGGATTAAAGAAAAAAAGGAAAGTACAGACAGACCTTGGCTGATGCAGCCTCCATGGAATCAATGCTCGTGAATCTTCTCCTCTTCAAAGGCTGTGGCCAAGAACCATCTACAATCATTAGCAGCAAATAAAAGTTTCAAGTTTCTTGTATTTCTTTTGGTGGGTTGCTTCTGTACGAGCTCCTGCTTGATTAGATAATTGCCTGTTCGGAATTTCTTTGTAATAGGTTTTTTTAACTTCAAAATTTTTTTACTGTTATTTCTACATATTTTATAAGCAGAAGCACGTGCTACAGTATTTGGCCCATGGGCTTTCCTATTTTATCGGACTCATTAAGAATATAAACATAATTTAGGCTTTGAATAGGCTTGGGCTACAGACGTTTTGGGTTTCGTTTTTGGGCTAATTAATATTTATATTAAGGATATTCATAATTCGATTTTAATCGAATTAATCAATCAAATCAATTTAATTTGATCAATTATTCGATTATTAAATTAATTTTAATTGGTTATCAAAAATAATTTTAAAAAAATGGTTATTTTTAGTTAATTTGATTCAAAAATCGAATTAATTAAAATATTATAAAACCTATAAATAAATGTAAAAATATATTAATTTATCCATTTCATTTCAAGTTATTAAAGTTTTTAATTTAATACTTTAGTGTTTAAATATTTTTGTTTGATAATTTTATTTAATTTGTTTCGCATGTGAAAAAATAATATTTTTAAATATAATTTAACTTTAATGTATTTTATTACTTGATTAACAAAAAAAATAACTAAACTGACTAAATTAATTTTGATCAATTAATTTTTTAATTTAAAAAATTTTGTTCGGTTAATGAAAATAAAATAACATAATTTAGTTGATTCAATTTTGAGTAATTTGATTTGAAATTAACCTAACTGACCGAATAAATACCCTTAATTTATACTATCTTTACAAGATCAAATGACATCAACTCAATTAAATAATTTACTTAAAAGTTAAAAATAAAATTAAGATTATTTATTTATTTTGATTTTTTTTATAAAAATATATTTAACAAAAAAAAAAAACTATTACATCCTATAGTAAATTTTTTTGATTCTACTAGTAAAATAAATATGATATTACATATCTTTAAGAAAGTAGAACATCTTATAATCTTTTAATTTCATTTGTAAAATAAAAAAAAATACTTTAATATATAAAAAAAATTTTGGAAAAAAAAAAACTACAATATTTTTACTCTCATGATTTTTTATTATTATTATCACAATTTTCACAATACACAAGGAATGACCAAATTGTATTATTAATGAAGGCATTGGCTCATGACTTTTTCCTTGCATATTTTCTTTACCTTTTTGGGCATATTGTTTATATATATATATATATATATTTATTTATTTATTTATTTAATTGAATTTTGTAACTCTTTTTTATGGGAGAATATGCCTATCATTACCAACCATGTTTTATGTTGATTATTATTATTTGTCAAATTAATCAAACATAAATCAAATTTATTCAATATAAAGCCTCATAATTTTATTGTTTTGAGCCAAATTGAAATAGCTTATGAGTGGTTTTCATGTTAAACATGAACATATTAATTGCAACCTAAATTTGAAAAGTGCTTTAATGAAACCCCTCTTTCTACTCATTCTTTTGCTTTCCAACAATGCATAAAGTGGCTCTCAAGCTAAGCAAAAATAAGTCAAAGTCATTGTCTTTCTCAAGCATAAATTTAAAATCAACAAAATTTCTTACCTTTATTATTTCAAAGTAAAATTTATATTTTCATTACGGCGGTGAGAATGAGATTAATTACATTATTATAAAAAAAAATTTACTAAAATTTTAATTCTTTGAATTGGAATTTATAAGTAAAAAAATTTTGATAAGGTAAATTTTTTATAAAATTATTAAATTTGAATTAATTCGAAAATAGATTATAAAGATGTACTTAATGAAATTTAAGAAACTTTTATTACTAAAAAAATGTATGTGATATTTCAAAATATATTACTTCCTTTGTCTCATTATATTTGTCCATTTGCATGTCTAAAAATTATGCTATTTTTTTTAACATTAATTTTTTTTATATTTTAAATTTAAATTTTTATGATTTTTTAAAATTTTTTAATATTAAAAATCATGAAATTTTAATTTTATAAAAAATTTAAAATTTAATATTAAATACATTAAAATCAGATTTGTTTCTTAAAATTTATAAAAATTAATATATAACAAACATTTTAAAAGGTAAAGAAATATTTGAATTCTTAAATTATATACATCAAGTTATGGTAATAAAAGAATGGCAACATTATCTATATTATTGTTTAGAGCAAATAATTACTTTTTGTTAAAAAAAAAAAAACTACAATTTGCAAAAAGAACAGAAACTTTAAAATGGCCCTACAAACCATGATAAAAGCAAACAACCTCCGTCCAAAAGAACCGAATGCCGCCACCTAAACTTTTTCAAAGCAGGACGGCAACGGTTTCACCCAGCGCACGTTAGCCTCACTTTTATTCCATCCCGCAGGAAGACATCAGCCTCGATACTTTTTTTTATTTATCAGTGGTGATAACGGTACGGATTATAAATTGAATTTAATTTGATTTTTAAATAATAAATAATATTATAAAATTTCTATCTTAAATTTAAATTTGAATATTTTTTAAATTAATTAGTTTTGAATCAAATTTTATTAATTTAATTTTTAAATTTAAATTTATTAATTTTTAGATATATTATTTTAATCAAAATTTTAATATATTTACATAAATTTATATATAAAATAATTATTTTATTTTTTAAAATTTTTTAAAAAATAAAAATATATAACACAGTTTGATTGGATTTTTTTTATTTTTTACATCTTAAATTAAAATTCAATCTAAATTTAATTAAAAAAATGAACTAAATTAAATATTATAATTTTAAATCAATTTTTCATTTTTTTCCCCTCTATTTACATGTGCATGTTAGCATCAACCCTGCCACTTTCTCTCTCCCAATTTCAAACGGCTAAACGACTCACATTATCCCTCCCCCGGTCCCATTCCAAATTTTCAAACAGAGCCCTCCAACTTTCTCAAAATTAAAATCAGACCCCGATTTAAAAATCCACCATTTCTAAATTTCCATTTTTTATCTTTTCTTTCTCAAGAAAAAAAGAAGATTTTCAGAAAGAGAGAGAGAGAGAGAGATGACAATGGATAGAGAGAAGGAGAGAGAGATAGAGCTCGAAAGCGCAATGTATACGAATTGCTTGCTTTTAGGTTTGGATCCGTCTATAATCGGACTCGGAGCGTCCAACGGAACCCCTCGGGTCGGACTCTTCCGTCATTCGAACCCTAAATTAGGCGAACAACTTCTTTACTTCATCCTCTCTTCTCTTCGTGGCCCCGCTCAATCGGCCAGGGTAATAATGAGTTGTTTCCGGTTCGGTTTATTTTTGATCTGGTCCATATTCGTTTTGAGTTTAGTTTTGCGTTTGGATCTTTCAGGATTTCGATAGAGTTTGGCCGATTTTTGACTCTGCGCAATCTCGTGATTTTCGAAAGGTATAATTTTCAATTTATTTGTTTTCGTTTTTGTTTTTGAGTTTCAGTGTTTTGTTTGAATTTTATTATTTATTGATAATTTAGGTTGTGCAAGGGATAATAAGTGAGCTGGAAGCACAAGGAGCTCTACCGAGGAGTAATTCGAGGGTTTCTTCGCTTGCTACTTGCTGTGGACCGAGGTAAGCTAGTTGATTTCTGTTTGGCTGCCAAGAAAATTCAAGAAAGTTAAGCAAAATAGAAAAGTGTTTTGATTAGCTTGCCTATTTTACTTAGTTCTATTTGTTTTAAGCTCATTCGAGTTACTGTTTTACTATATTTTGCCACTGAATATCATTGTAAGATTCAAAAATTTTGAATTGTTTTATTTAGGGGTAGGTTTTCATGGCTGATGAAATTTGTTAATTCGTAATTACATTTGTTTTTTTATGTGTATGGTTGTAGATTTGTTGAGCTTTTGTGGCAACTTTCATTGCATGCGTTGAGAGAGGTTCATAGAAGGACTTTTGCAGCAGATGTTGCTTCCAACCCATTGCCTGCGCCATTGACTGATGTTGCATTTTCACATGCTGCTACACTACTTCCTGTAACAAAGGTAATACTGCTCCGTAGGCTATTCATATTAAGTACAATTATGATTCCTTGTGTTGGACCTGTTCTATGATTTAGTTTCTCATATCATATTTCTCTTCATGCATACTTTCAGCATTAGTTTCAAAATACTTTTTTTGGTTGACCTTCCATGGCCATGAAGTAACATGCTTATTTTTAAACAGGCTAGAATAGCACTTGAACGGAGAAGATTTCTTAAAAATGCAGAAACAGCAGTGCAGAGACAGGCTATGTGGTCAAATTTGGCTCATGAAATGACTGCAGAGTTTCGTGGCCTTTGTGCTGAGGAGGTAAGAATATAATAGTTGATCACTTATTTGAACTCTTTTGAGTATTTATGTTAAATTATCAAATATAATCCCCTTGCCTCATTTCCTTTTTGGTGAGGGATGGCTTTGACTTAAATATCTTTAACTAATGTCTTTCCTTGGAAAACCTGGATCTTAGGCTTATTTGCAGCAAGAGCTGGAGAAACTACATGACTTGAGGAACAAAGTGAAGTTGGAAGGGGAGCTATGGGACAATCTTGTCTCTACTTCAAGTCAGAATTCTCATTTGGTTTCAAAGGCCACTCGGTTGTGGGAGTCTATATTATCTCGTAAAAGTAAGTACAAATGAATCAACTATGTTTGTTTATATCTTCATTAATTTGTTTGATTTTTGTAACCTCGATATTATCAACCTATACATCCAGGTCAGCACGAAGTTCTTGCTTCAGGCCCGATTGAGGATTTGATAGCTCATAGGGAGCATAGGTAATTTGCCACCACATGTCATTTCGGATGATGCATTTGCCACTCTAGCTCCCAATTTCGTCTATATCATTTTCCAGGTACCGCATCTCTGGATCGTCTTTGCTTGCAGCAATGGATCAGAGTTCTCAAGTTCCTTATTCAGATGTCTTATCCGTTCAGTCTGGTGATTTGGATGAGAAAGAGCAGAATAATGGATATCACACACAAGTCAATGAAGAGACACTTTCTCGGGTAGATGATAGAAGTGGAAGAGTCCATCAGACTGTTGATGTAGCAGAAATTATCAGACGTTGGACGCATGCATTACAACGCATTCATAAACACTCACTTCAGCTGGTATGCTTTTTTATTTTGTTTTTGTCAAGTCAGCTGTCTTAGCTTGTATTAGTACTTCATCAGTGAAATACTGAATTTCTCAATAGCTTAATGTCTGTATGGCACATTATTATGAATCTGATATTTGTTTAAAATTGTGGTATTGACCATGTAGATATTTTTCAACATTAAGTTGGAAGTTGGGGCAATGAAATTTATGCTGGGCATTCATCTATTTCTATGGGCAAAACCTTTATTAGATATAAGAAAAGGCCTTCACTTAAAATTTTTGATCTTTGGGGGATGTGAAGAAGACATTGGTTATGGTATATCAGAAATGACCAATTTTAGTTTGTGCTTTTCTAAAATGTATTTAAAAGGAATTTGGAAATTCAAAATTTATGATTCACGGTTTCATGGAATTATGGATTGCATGTTGCTAATTATCAGCATTTAAGGTTATAGCATGCAATAATGAATTGCTATTGCTTTGCAGTCAAAAGCTAATGATGGAGAGGGTCCTGATATTTTACGAAGTGCACATGATGGTGGCACAAGTGGCCACACTGAGTCATTAGCTGCAACTCTTGCTGAGCATCAGCAACACCTGGCTAGCTTTCAGGTAATGAGATAGCCACACTGTACATTAAGTAGTTACTTACAAACTCTAAGTAACATAATTTGAGCATAATTTTAAGGAATTTCTGTTTTCTAGTTTGGTTAACATCTGGGGCAGTTGTACATATCTTACGTATTTTATCTTTGTAAAGTAGGTTTTCACCGAATTAATTGTTGGGTTGAAGGTCTTAGAAGCATGATAGTACCTGTAAGTAGGTTGTTGAAGTCTGCAAAAACCTTAGATGTTGAAAGATCTGATTCCTTAATTTACTGTTTGCTTGGTATTTGTAAAGAATTTCGTGAGCACAGAGATGAAGATCCACCTTTTGACAGCCCAGAAATGGGAAATTCTCTTGACAGCCGCTAAAGGATGGTCAAATCATGATGATCTAGGACCTTAAAAATCTGGCAACTTATTTAGTTCATGAATGTTTTTGTTTAAATTGTTTGGCGATGTGAGAACTGACTGAATGGGAACATAGTTTGTTTTCATCTTTTGTGCTTTGCTTTGTACATGCATACTTGAGAGTTTACGGGTACACTTGCACATATATCTCTCCTAAACCATAAATTGCTTTTATGGTTTCTAAGTTAACTCTTAGGTCTTTTAGGCACCCCTTTGTCAACTCCTGATCTATTCTTACTTTCTAGAGGACCTGTTATAGAATTTTCTATTTTAAATTCTAATAATTTCAAGTGCAGGTGCTTGTTAACCAACTAAAGGAAGTTGCTCCAGCAACCCAGAAGTCAATATCAGAGTGTACAGAGAAAGTAAATAGCATTTCCTCCAACTTACCTTCTATGGCCAAACATCATGGTCAAGCCACCTCACCTATTCAAGCTCAGAGCAGTGGAATGACCTCGGTAAATGTTCAATCAGTGTTCCATGTCATGCAAATGTTGACACTATTTTGAAACTTTTAATATTTGTGTTTGTGGAACTTATGATTTATTTTTAAGATATTTTTTCTGGATTATGCAGGAAAGTGGCTCTGTTGACGTTGGTGATATTACTTCAAAAATGTCTACTGTTCAGCTTGACAAGATTTCAGCTAGTCCTCCAGCATTAAAGCTCCCACAGTTATTTAGTTTAACCCCAAATTCATCTGGAAAAGGTGGAAACATGCAAAAGCGACATGCTTTAGCTCCTCAGCCCAACCAAATTGAATCTTTTTCTGAAAGGAGCTTGGCGGACCAACCTCTAGCAAACAATTGCCTAGATAACCCTCCCCAAGGTTTACTGCTTTTCATGCTTCACTTGTCTCCCTACGTGTAACTAGCGGCTGGTTAAGTTTAATGCATTTCCTTTTATCAGTTGAAAGTGAATTGGTGATTTAACTCCTTTAGTGTAAGATTTGATTCTTGATTTCATGCTGCAGCTAGTGACAATTCTTATGTTCAGAACTTAAAGA
Source organism: Durio zibethinus (assembly GCF_047325235.1). Classification (NCBI taxonomy): domain Eukaryota; kingdom Viridiplantae; phylum Streptophyta; class Magnoliopsida; order Malvales; family Malvaceae; genus Durio; species Durio zibethinus. The sequence continues at coordinate 27,960,944 of NC_143171.1, read as the reverse complement.
GATCTGTTAGGCAAGCTGCACTGTCAATGCCATCCTGCAATTCAGAGTCATCAAGGGACAGTCAATCTGATGAAAGTTCTGAACACTTCTTTTTACCTGTTTCATCAACTAATTTTTCTCGTGGGGCACCCGAAAATAAAGTGGGCTTGATAAGGAGTAAGAGATTATTTTCAACTCAAACAGACAATTTCTTGCTCGATGGCCATGCCAGTGATGGTCCTCTAGGGAGTAACTATGATGATTTACCACACATGTTGAACAATCTGGACTCCCTTACTGAGTATGATCAAGTCAATGGATTTCTCTCAGCTGCTGCTTCAAGTTGTGCAGGTTCTGATGGCCAAAGGTCATTTTTTGACATGGAAGAAGTTCAGGATCAGGTCTTCTCCCCTCCTTTGCTAATGGACACATCCCTGTTAGCTGATGCTTATGAGGATTTACTCGGTATGTTGGTTTACTTGCAAACTTCTACTAGTATAAGGCATCCATGTAGACACTGTGCTATAAGTATATAATAGGATTCTTTAACATAATGTTTTGGTTTTGTTTATTCACTAATTATCACATCTACCAAATCAATACAATATTCCAGTGCTGCAAATGGAAATTCTACTATGATTTTGACTTTTGAGTAGAGTTCTATTCTTTTTTGTTTTCTACGTTCTTGTTGTGAATCATTTCTGATTTGGAGGTTTGTTTGTGCAGCTCCACTTTCAGAAACAGAAGCTGCCTTGATGGAGCATTGAGACTGGAGTTTGGACGATTCTGTTCGGCTGGTTTTGTTTTTGTTCCTTGGTGGGGATGTGCAGCACTTTCCCATTGATCGTTGAATGACACGATGCTTGTATGTACTTCCAGAGACAGGAAATGGTGGCAGCTGCCCTGACTGAAATCTCGAAGACTTCTTGATATTTTGTATCTAACACAAGTGTAAGAAAACTACTGAAATTATTTTACTGTCGTACTTTAAATTTGATCATTGTTCATACTCTGTATAACAAATGTTGAGGAGTTCTTCGGTGCTGACGGGTACTTTGCTAAGATCCCTCTTTGAACTTCCTTGATTGTTTTGATTCAATATGAAGATGGAACAAGATGTTCTAAGGTATTCTTTTTCCTCATATCGTTTTTAATGCGTAATTCAATAGATCTTGTTCTCTAATATTTGTGGACACTTTCATTCAAGCACAAAGTTGTAGATGACGTTCATCGCTTTCAAAAGAGATTTATTTGAATTGGTAAGGATTGTGTTTATGGCTTTAGCATTGATCTTTCTTTGCGTTTCAGATATGATATATTGACCATTTCTTTTCTTCTGTGCTTGAAGATGTGGACTTTCATTCTAGGTCATCAAGTTCAACGCGTGATGAGTGATTTGGATTTTGATCCTTTACCAGCTTCTTATTCATTGGATTTAACAGGTGAATTATTTCCGAAGTAAAATTAAAATGGAAAAAAAAATAAAAAAGAAAGCAAGAAAAGTAGCAAAAAATTATTTCATCAATGTAATTACATATATTTTAATAAAATAAGTTGCATCTTGAAAACAAAGAAGATTTATAATTGTTAAATTTTAAAATTATTGAATATTAATTTTTAAAAATAATTATATGAATCAATTGATGTAAATTTTGAATTCATCAATTATATTTATTTTTGAATGCGGATGTGTTTAAATTTTGTCTATATTAATCTCTTTGTAAGGGAGTAGCAATTTAAAACATAATATAATAATACAATACAAATATGATATGAAAAAAAAAACGAAAGTAATTTGATTTAAAGTTTTAATAATAGTTATATATAAATTTTATAAAATAAAAAAATATAATTTATATTTTTGTGTCTATATGTATAATATATAATTTTTGTTAAATATATGATATAAATACATAAATATTAATATTTTATATAATATAAATATATGAATAGTCAAGTTTTTGCATTTTTAGCAAGGATTGAAACTTGCTTAATGAAGAAATAAACTTTTTTTTTTCCATTTTCAACGGTATTAACCCACGCAGGTGTGTTTTATGCTTCTTTTGTACTCTCCTTTGACCTATCAAAATGAAGTAGAAAATCAATTTGACAAGTTTTATGAATATTTTGTCAATAAATCTTGTCAGAAAAAAAAGAAGAATTATGAACTCATAATTAAGTTGCAAGGAAGCCATCACCATGATTAATTCATTCTCACTTCACCTAAAATGTCTTTAATCACTGGGGTCAGTTGGCAACAGAAATTTAGTTGGTTTTACCGACGAAGCAAATAAGCAAGTTCCATTTATAGTAATATTCTATAAAATATTTTCAAAATATAAATATATCGAAAGTATGCCAATGTTAATACCATAAAAATATCAAAATTCATAAATATATTTACTAAAAATCCAAACATATAAATATAGCAACAAGAATAAAATATTATAATATTTTTCTCCTTTTTATTTAATAATTAAATTACAAGATAAAAGTGTTTTTACAAAATAAAAGCCAGACTTTATTTCAAATACTCTTTTTATTTTAGTTTTTATCTTTTTTTTAAATGTCTTAAAATTATGTATATTTTTAAATATCCAAAACTTTTATTTTTTTATATTTTAAATTATTTTATTTTTTTAATATTAAAAGTCATGAATCTTTAATTTATAAATTTTTTTTTAATGAAAGTCAACCCCGTTCAAATAATTTAAGACGAAGGAGTAATATTTAATTTAATTATCAAAATATTTACTTATTTAATTAACTAATATCTTTGCAAACTTTTATATATATTAAAAGAATGTATTGGTTTAAAAATATTTTTGGTGGTAAGCATTATTATATTTCAAGCTTTAAATTCAAGGAAAATTTTCCTTTTTTAAATAACGTTTGTGATACACTTGACAAGAAGCACGTGGGATCGTTTGCCGACCACAATGGACAACTGTGCCAAATCAAAGATGTTTGAAATGTAATCTATGAAGCTTTGGATGACAAACAGGCTACAACATCGATCTGTCAAGTCTTCAAAATTCCCATTCGCAGTCAAGTGGAGCGTGAGACACAACACCTCCATAAAACTGCTATCTATTTTTCATTTTTAACCTTCTCCTCAATCTCTCCGAAAGGGAAAAAAGGTAGGTTTTTGAAAAACTGTGAGGGGTGATTTAGTGAATTGGATTCCATCTTCATCCGGAGAAAATCAAAAGTGAAAAGTGTGAGCTTTGAGGTTGAAATGAAATTTTGCTAAGAAAGGTTAGTAAAGATCAAATCTTTACGAAGAAAAAGAAAACAGAAGTGGGATCAATTAGAACAATTATTTACCTTAAAAAAACAAAACATTGACGAATTAGTTAAAGTTTTGTTTGTTTGTTTGTTTTTTTTGGCTTATGTTCTTTTGGATAATTTTGTAGGTTGCTTTTGGTGGAAAATGCTGGTTGGGTTTTTAAGATCAAACCCAGATCTTGTTACCTTTTGATCTAGCTGAATGCTTTTGTTAATCTTTGGAAGCTGATGAAAACTAGAGTCCAGGAGACACAGGTGAATATTCTTTATCCCTTTATTTTTAAAGTAATTTAGGAAGAAAATTAAAGCTTTTTGAACTGAATTTTATGGTTTAGATTTTTATAACAATTGGGTATTTTTGTTTATTGGTTTAGGCATATATATATTTTTTAATTTGATATATATATATATATATGTATGTATATATATGTATAAGTCAAAATGATGCATGCTTTGCCACCAAAGCGGGGAAAAGAAGATGAACTTTATTGAGATTAGTTATTACTAATTGGGAATTTTGTTATAGTTGATTTGGGCCCTTTTTTTTTGTGTTTTAGATTATTTCAACATATGAAGTGAGTCGATGTTGCTGTTCAAGCAAACGAGGAATTTTCTTTGTTGGAATTGAGTTATAACTCATCTTAGTGAGGATGGAGTTGCATATTTATTGGTGGATTGACTCATCACTGGCTTTCAGTTTATGAGTTGACAGTTTTTGGCACCCAGGTTTTCCTTTCTTTGCATTTGATGGTGCATTTGCTTTGAAGGGTTTTCTTTTCATAACCAATTGTGAAGTGCATGAGAAGAGATTCCTGTTTAAGTTACGATGATCAAACAAATACTTAATAGACTCCCACGGAAACCATCTAAGTCAAATGACAATCGTGAGGGAGGAGGAACTTCTACCTCTTCAGCGAATGCTTCTACCAGTTCAAGAAACAGTGATTTATCTAGTAACCGCTATGCAAACTCAAGCAGTTCATCCTTTTCTGGCTTCAGTTCGACTCCGAATTCTGGGCTGAATCAAGGCAATAAGATTTCTCAAGTGGTGAATGCAAAGCTGAACGGGAATATGGTTGCTACTTCTTTTGAGGCATTGCCTAGTTTTAAAGATGTTCCAAATTCTGAGAAGCAGAACTTGTTTATCAGAAAACTGAACTTGTGTTGCATTGTGTTTGACTTCAGTGACCCATCAAAAAACCTCAAGGAGAAGGACCTCAAGCGGCAAACTTTGCTAGAGCTTGTGGATTATGTTTCATCTGCTAGTGGGAAATTTCCAGAGATTGTTATGCAGGAAATTGGAAAGATGGTTTCTGTAAATTTGTTTAGAGCACTTACCTCTCCGCCACGTGAGAAGAAAGTTTTAGAAGCATTTGATTTGGAAGAGGAGGAGCCCTCAATGGACCCTGCATGGACTCATTTGCAAGTTGTTTATGAATTACTCTTGAGGTTTGTGGCATCATCTGAGACAGATGCAAAATTGGCCAAGCGGTATATTGATCACTCTTTTGTTCTGAGGTTGTTAGATCTTTTTGATTCAGAGGACCCCAGAGAAAGGGAGTATCTGAAAACTGTTCTGCATCGCATCTATGGAAAGTTTATGGTCCATCGTCCATTCATCAGGAAAGCAATCAACAATATCTTTTACCGCTTTATTTTTGAAACTGAAAAACACAATGGAATTGCAGAGCTACTAGAAATACTGGGAAGTATAATCAATGGGTTTGCTTTGCCACTGAAGGAAGAACATAAGCTCTTTCTTGTTCGTGCATTGATACCACTTCACAAACCAAAATGCATATCCATGTACCACCAGCAGTTATCTTACTGCATTACTCAATTTGTGGAGAAAGACTGCAAGCTTGCTGATACTGTTATACGGGGTTTATTAAAGTATTGGCCAATTACAAATAGCTCAAAAGAAGTTATGTTCTTGGGTGAACTGGAGGAAGTTTTAGAAGCCACACAACCTGCTGAGTTTCAACGCTGCATGGTACCCTTATTCCGTCAGATAGGCCGTTGCTTGAGTAGTTCCCATTTTCAGGTAGGAATTTCGTCAGGTCACTACTTGCAACTTTCCTTTCTTTTCTTCTCTTTATGAAAGTTCCTTAAGAGAATATAACTAGATAAGTAAATCAAATTTAATCAAAGAGAGAAAGGTTTAATGGTTTAGATGAAGTGGTTTCATTAAAAGCAGTAGCAACTGGTTGACATGATTTTTTCTTTCTTTCTTGCCCTGTTCCTTCTGATTATCCCTTCTCCTGTTAGCATGATAAAATCTTGTATTATCATTTAAAAGAGTAACCTGAGGTGGGCTTAAGGTGGTTATGTGAACACATATGATTGAGACCAAATATTGCAGTATTAGATCCAAGAAAGGCAGTTGTGAACTCGTGATATAGGTCTAAAAGAAATAGGTTTACAGAGATAGGTCTAAAAGAAACTGATGCGTTGTGACAAAGTGTAATCTTTTACTGCTTTTACCCTTGTAAATTACATCCTTCATCTCATGGATTATATCTCGACTTTCAACTCGTGTTTTGTCTATCTGGACTCTGCCTCAAAAAAGTTTATGCTTTATCTCCAAAATTCAGGTTGGAACTTTATTGATGTGCACTGCCTAAGCTTCTTCTGCTTTTTCATCTCTTGAAGAGAGGAGAGAGAGAAAAATGTGTGCTTGGGTTGAACAAATAACTTGAAAACTTTGATGCTCATACTAACATTTAATTAAAGGAATTTGGACGTGTTGGACATGAAGAAAAACACAAGTCCCCAATTCTTCTTACTATTAAAGTAATTGTTCCACGACCCAACATGTTATGAGAAAGCTGTATTCTGTCAATGTTTACAAACTGCTGGATGACTACTACAACAACAAAAAAAACAAACTATGCATTTTTCCGCTAGATATGGTTGCCTAAATGGATCATATTGTGCGATCATGCTCTATTTAGGACCTCATTGTGAATGAACTCTATGAAACAAGTAACTGAAAATCCAGGTTGATATAATGGTTTGTGTTTGAAGTAATTAACTCTCTTGTCATAGGTTTGTGATGAAGAGGTGTTCACTATTAGAAAATCTCTGCATCACGATATCTGCTGGTATCTAGGGTACAAGATTTATATTTGTTTAGGAAATTTGATTGTAGTGTGTTAGTGTGTACTCATGAAAACCTGTAAATTTGACTGATATCCTCTTTTATTTTGTTGGTTTGATACACTTGTGCTGACATGAGGACAGATTTCCACTTTAGTTGTTTATCGCTATTGGGTGAATATCGCCATGGTGTTTGGCTTTACTGTCTAAAGATGTCCAGATATCGTTGCTAGATTTGAACTTTTTAATAATAGTTGTAGTTACGATGTGAAACTGCATCTAATCAGTTATGCTAGTATTGTATATGCATACATTTATTTGAAGAACTAGCATTTACAATGTACAAAGATGATGTGCTACTTTTCTTGCTATCGTTCTCTTTATGTCTCTTTTAAAACTTCAATAATTTGTTGGTAGGTGGCAGAGAGGGCTTTGTTCATATGGAACAATGATCATATCGAGAACCTAATAAAACAGAATCGGAAAGTTATACTTCCAATTATCTTCCCTTCCTTGGAAAGGAATGCAAGAAACCACTGGAATCAGGCAGTGCAGAGCTTGACTCTAAATGTCCGCAAGCTTTTCTCTGACACTGACTCCGAGCTGTTTGAGGAGTGCTTGCATAAGTTTCAGGAAGACGAAGCACAAGAAAGTGAGGTTAAATCAAAACGTGAGGCCACATGGAAACGATTAGAAGAGATTGCTGCAATGAAAGCTGCAAGCAATGAACCAGTCCTCGTCTCCCCAAAAATAACTATTCGCAAGCCATCTGGCTAGGACAAGAGATTGCCATTGTAGTTGCCGATGTTCTATTCCGAGATCGGTTTGCAAACCATAGGTTGGTGGACATGGTGAGATAAAGATGATGATAAAGCTGAGTTTATCATTGTATCAACTGTTCACATTCTGAATGGATGGTTTGCTTGATTTTAATGTCGCAGGGTTGATCAAGATTGCTGCTATGTGGGGTAAATCCAAGCCCCTTTTGCTCATATATATGCTTAGAATGTATATAATGGATTGGGGACAAAAAAAAAACAAACGAGTTTGGCTTGTAAAGCATTAATGGTGACATCTTTTCCATTGATAATCCTTTAATGGTGACAAGAAAGCATGAATTCCACATCTTTTTGGATCAGTGTTCCTATTATAATGTTGAGTTACTTATGGTTTTTTGCATTTAACAACAGCCCTGTTTAACCTTGAAAAGCACTTCGATGGCTGCATTGTATCATGTGTTGATTCAAAGCATTTTCTATTTTTCAATGGGCTTTAATAACACCAAATTTGAATTAGGGTTTAGAAAAATTATCGAGAAAATCGAAAATCGATTTGAATTGTAATGCTTAGATCAATTTGAATTAAATTTTTTATTCAATTTAAATTAAATTTAGTTATTAAATATATATATTAAAATTTAATCAGATTTTGAATTGAAAAATAAAAAATCGAATTGAATTATATAATTTTATTAATATTTATACATATTGTAAATTTTTATAAAATAAACATAATTATATCTAAATTTATAAATTATATTAAAATAATATATAAGAAATTAAAAATTAAATTAAAAAAAATGATAAATTAAATTAATAAAATTTGATTTAGATCAATTTAAAAAAAATTGATTTGAATTTAGATATTTTAAAATTTTATAATATTATATTTTATCCAAAAAATTAAATTAAATATGATTCAAACTATTATCATTTTTAATTTAAACTAATCATTGATTGTCTTATTTGACTAAAAAAATTAAATGTAAATGTAAATATTTGTGTCATTAATATATTCATTAAGATCCACAAAGCTTCAATCATAAATAATGAGGAAAATTACTAATGAGGGAGGAACCATTGTTTAATTAGTTATGTTTTTATTTCCCTAGTCAATTTTAACACAACGAAGAACTTCAATTATTTACCACACCCAAATTCCATACATTTCCATGCTTCCAATTCTTGTACCTCCCACTTCTTAGGACAACATGTCAAAAAGGTACAACTATTAATCATGTTGCAGATGGTTTCACTGAAATCATCATAGAGTATAGAAACCTATCAAGAAAAACACAGACAGCTTAATAAAATTGCTGCTTGTATGTCATGTAACCCCATCAACCCCTTTCCGTATGTTGCTTGCTTTATCTTTACTTCTATCTGATTTGCATTGAAAAAAACATCAGATTTGAAGCCAAAGTCCCCCAGATTTTAAAAACCTAATCACCCAATTTCCACGTGAATCTTCAATTATAATTAACCATGTCAAGTTTCAAACTTTTCCTCTCCAAAACCATGATTTTACAACAATCTTAAAAAAAAAAAAAATCAGACTTTGAAGCAAGAAGAGAGAAAAAAGCTTCATCTTTATTTTTGGTTTCTGCAAATCCATCAAGAATATCCCAGAAAAATCAAAACCCAGAATTCTTTGTTCAACACAAAAACATTAAAGAGATTTTTTTTTTCTTTTGTAAAAGAGAAAATTTTTTAAGGGAAATGCCAAGCGTAGCTGTAAAATTATACAGTGTATTCTTCAAGTTCCTCTTGAAGCACCGTTTGCAGAACCGGATCCAAACCCCTCTCGACGAATCCTCCAATCCATACGGTGTCACGACCCGACCCGAAGAATCCGTTTCCGCCTCCAACCCTTCTTTCACCGACGGTGTCGCCACCAAAGATATCCACATCGACCCATTCACTGCCCTTTCTATTCGGATCTTCCTCCCCGAATCGTCCCTTTCTCCTCCCGAACAACCCGAGCCGAAATCCAAGCCCAGATCGTTCCAGCAAGACGACCCCAATTCCCTTAATCGCCGGAGGAATAGTTATGGCCCGCCTGATATTGGAGCCCCGAGAGATGATCCGAGAAGAAGCAGTTTTGAAGGGTTAAATTTAAGATCCAACAATAGTGTTTATCAAGGTTATTCACCATTAGTTCAAAATTGTCGAAAATTGCCGATAATATTACAGTTTCACGGCGGCGGTTGGGTGAGTGGCAGCAATGACTCGGTGGCTAACGATTTTTTTTGTCGGAGAATATCGAGATTGTGTGATGTTGTAGTCGTGGCGGTTGGTTATAGGTTGGCTCCGGAGAATAAGTATCCGGCGGCGTTTGAGGATGGATTGAAGGTGTTGAATTGGTTAGGAAAGCAAGCGAATTTAGCTGAGTGTAGTAAGTCGATGGGGAGTGGGGCGCGTGGGGTTGGAGCAGAGTTTACCAAGGCTGAAGTTCAGAGACATATTGTGGATGCTTTCGGGGCTTCTATGGTTGAGCCGTGGTTGGCAGCTCATGGAGATCCATCAAGGTTGCTATTCCTATATGAAGTTTTGCTTGTATTTATTTTCGCTACTGAATTGATTTAGTTGAAAATGTTGGAGAGAGTTAAGTGTAATTTGATCATGGCATAATGGGATGCTGCAATCTTTGATTTTGTTTGTTGTTTTTGTTAGATTTCTTGTGATTGATATGTTTTTGACTGGAGATATGATGTGCATTGGTTGTATTTGATTTTGTTAAGGATAGGGGCTAGCAAATGCAATTTGATCCGCGAATGTTAAGCTTAAATTCGTTCAGTGTCGGTAGATGCAATGTAGGTAAAATTTTGATCTTAATTGGTTTTATGTTTGTTACAATGATTGGATGTAGATTTGGTATGCACTTTATTTGGTTGAGATGGTTGGGAATTAGGAAGTGCATCTTGATTAGGGAAATGTGACTTGTAAGCTTGAATTTGTATGATTTGATTAGATAGATATAGGTCGAAGGAATACTTGTGAATGAGGTTTAGATTGTTAAAAGTAATTTAGTTTGGATAACTTGTGATTGTGCTCTCATTTGAATTGTATAATTGGGCAATAAGTTTTTGACATACAAAGTCTGTCAAAATCTGATTGCTCTTTCTGGTGGTAGAGGCTTCGGAAGTTGTCATTCTGTATTCTACTACAGGATGAATTTTTGGAAACCATATTAGTCAATCTCTGAGCCTGAAATTTCCTGGAAAGTTTCTACAGCTTAGTCTTTTGTGTTTTGAGTACCACGACCTCCTCATCATTCAACACAGTTCAATATTTCAATTTCTTTCATGTTTTCCAAATATTTCACATCATGCTCTCAACATTGAAATAAAAAATGTATATCTCAAGCATTTCTCTTCTCTTCACTTTGTTTCATTTCGGTTTCAAATTTGATTGCCTAAGATGTCCTTGAGATATACATTTTCTTCATGCTTTCCCTTGGTTCTAGCATGTGTACCTATTTTGTTAGCAGTGATTGAAGTTTGTGGCATGGAGGTCCCTTATTGACATCTTAGATGGTAAAAAAGTATGCATGCATCATTTTCTATGCTATTTGAGGGTAAAAAAAATTTGGTTTGATGTTCCCTTGCAGCAAGTTAGCTTATTTTCTAGCTGTATTTTGTCTGAAGGATGTCCCTAGTGCTAGTGGTTTAACCAAAGTGTCAGAAAGAGAATGTATGCTTTAAGAATCTATTATTAGGTTTTGTCTGGATTTATTTCTTCCATTAGGTTAGTTACTGATTGCTGAATTGCTTATCTTATGGACCTTTATGAGTAGTAGTTATGATGCTTACAAGGCTTTAATGTTTTTTATCCTCTCATACCGTTCATGCATTTGAGGCTTCTCGGATTGTGAGCAGATTCATATCTCTGCTTGCCTGAACATAATTTTTAATTCTTGTTAAGCAACTTATGCCCAAGGTTTTCTAATTTACATTGTATCATGTAGTGTCTTACATTTCACATTTTATGATCAAAGGCCTTTGAGAGACTATGTGGCAAGAGTTTAAGTTAGCGCTTAATAACTTGTTGACAATTGATTGTATCGTGTTCTTTTTTGTACCTCAAGCGTGATCAACAAACTTCTGGATTATAATCTCTGATATTAGTTGAGTATACGGTTGTCATGTCGAACAGAAGCGTGCAAAGAATATTGAGTCAACCTGGAAATCACACTTTGAGCGAGGTAGAATTGAGGTTGGGGAAGAATAGATCTGAAGGAGCCCAAGTTTGATATCATGCGAGACATTTGGATGAGATAAAATGTTGGCAAATCATGTTTAATAGTTAAGCTGTAAAATTGCTGGTTCTTAGTACTTTTTCTAATATATAGATCCTTCACTTCTATCTTGTGTAAAAATTTTGTATTGCTATTTTTCCTAATCTATAATTGTGATATCGTTTAAGCAGATGTGTTCTACTTGGGGTGAGCTGTGGAGCAAACATTGCAGATTATGTGGCTCGCAAAGCTGTTGAGGCAGGCAGGCTTCTGGATCCTGTCAAGGTTGTAGCACAGGTCCTAATGTACCCATTCTTCATTGGAAATGTTCCCACGCAGTCCGAAATAAAGCTGGCAAACTCCTACTTCTATGACAAGGCAATGTGCCTACTTGCATGGAAACTGTTTCTACCCGAGGAAGAGTTCAGCCTGGACCACCCAGCTGCCAATCCACTCATTCCGGACAGGGGCCCACCTCTGAAGCTCATGCCCCCAACACTGACAGTTGTAGCAGAACATGACTGGATGAGAGACCGGGCGATTGCTTACTCAGAGGCACTTCGGAAGGTAAATGTTGATGCACCTGTTCTTGAGTATAAGGATGCAGTTCATGAATTTGCAACCCTTGACATGCTTCTAAAGACCCCTCAGGCTCAGGCCTGTGCTGAGGACATTGCCATCTGGGTTAAGAAGTACATCTCATTTCGAGGTCATGAGTTCTCTTATTAAGTGGGAGGTTTCAAATGTGGAAAAAGATTTGCAGCAGAGCATCATCCACCAGCATCATTTTCTGTTTATTCAGTTGAAAAAGAGAATGATGCAAGGTTACCATCCACAGGACTGGGATAATTTATTGCATTTGTTCTTCTTGCTAATCCATCACCAGGCTTGTACCTCAGTTTCCAAGTTTATCCCATGTCCTGTTCTGTTCTTTTTGTAAGATATAGTAACTTTTCTGATAGTAGATTAGTGAGCTGTGAGTTGAGGTTATTTTTGAGTGCTGCACACCAGAATGGGATGTTGTCAGTAACATTTTTTTCCTGTGAATTAAAATTTACTTTTTTTTAATACAACTGAAGTCACAGTTTGAAAATAGAAAGGGTTACAGATGTTAAGATTTGTATTTTAAACTTGTTGAATGTCACTTTTTAAAGGATAATTATACGAATCAACTGAGTTAAACACCGAGTAATGCTTGACAACTTCCCCAGCAACCATCAAACTTGTGGCTCTTTGTTATTTAACTTTTGTCTGATTGGAAGATGGGAAAAATTGGAGAGATCAAAACATTTTTGAATCTTGGCTTCACAAATTGTTTCAAGAGAAGAGAAGATAATATAATCTAATCTCCAAATTAGCCTGTGAGCTATTTTTGTAAAATCGGCTGATTCATTAAGGATAAGAACATTTTGACTATATCGATGCTGGGAATATTTTGGTAGGCAGACAAGAAGTTAAACTCCAAATTTCTGCTTATCCTCATTGGCAGAATCTTTTTGTGCATTCCAATGCTTAGTTGTTTTTGTTTTGCCCAATGTCTCTCATTGTTGACAAGACAATAATTTATTTCAATATCTGTCAGTTTCTATCAAGAAAAGGAGTCGAGGGCTCCCCATTTCCAGTATAAATTCCTGTTGCTTGTCAATGGAATTCCTCGGGCATTGTTGCATCATTTCATTTACAAAGCTTTGCCTCAATCCACAATTCTGTCAGGGCCCCTGATAGAATCAGGAATGATGGTGAAGCTGAAGGTGCATTTACAAAACTGAAAATGTTTCACAAGAAATGGATTGGGTTTCTTTTTATCTGTTTCTTAGTGTTTACATCTTCAAGCAAGCATCCTCTGGTTAATATGCCCCACTGTTGGAAGCACATTTGAGGGAGGGAGAGTTAAAAAGAGCATTTCACTCTTAAATTACGTAAGAATCTGTTACTTATAAATGTGGGTTTCATACAAAATTTCATGCATTTTACGTAATTCTGAATGCTCCTCCAGAACGAGTTAACTGTGGAGAATGAAATGAAAGCCCAAAGTGAAGCCTCCTCAGAGCTCAGGTGGATGAACCATTCCTATCAACCAGGCGTTTGCCGTGCATGATTGCAAAAGCTGGTGGGGTAAAGTTGCAAGTTTTTCTCATTGCAGGAAAGCCTTGGCAATGGCATTCTTACAATTCCAAGCATGTTGAAAATAGTAGTCTGAATATCAACTTGAGCTGAATGGCACAATCAAGTAAGGGACACTTGCTTCTGTTCAAGCTTTGATGGAAACGCCTTAATAAAATTTTCTGTCTACTTTAACCACTGTTTTATAGTGTTTTTCCACCATTTGAAAGCACCTGAATTTCTAGTACTCTTGACCAGAAAATAATTCCAACATTTTAACCAACCTAGTAAAAAACAAAAAATTTAATAATGTCGTCCGACTACAGTTAAATAATTATGCAATAATTATCTCGCTTTCATATTCCGTAAATAATTAAATTAAATCCACTATAAAGATGGCTTAAATCACTAACTTAATCTCCAAAACATTATTAGTTAAAGTCCAATTCAAAGCTTCAAACCGAACATCATTACTGGCTTTCAAATGAAATGCTAAAAGAAAACAAGCAACCCTGTTCATTCCAATTGAAAAGCAAAGAATCGCCTCAAAACAAAATGCTTTTGAATCGGGATTATGCTTATATCGGTATGTTTTGAACATTTATTATGATATATATAATATATATATGTACATATATATATATATATATATATATATATAAATACAAAGGTTTAAACTTAAATCTGTGAATTGTTTTTTGTGAGAAAAAATTATAAAATTTTTAGATCAAAACGAATAATATTTTTTAAGTTAGATGTGGATCTCCATAAATTATATCAAAATGATTATCAATCAAATGAAAATTAAGTGTTAATCACTTCTAAAATCTCAATGTTTGGTGTGATCATTTGTATGTGCTTTATGTTGGATTTATCCGATGTTTGATTTGTTTTGTGTTGGGTTTGATAGGAACGTTAAGGTTTAACAGAATGAGTTTGTGACACCCAAATCTCATACGAGATATTTTAAAGTTTTGTTATGATATTTATGTAGATATCTAAAATCAAAGTTAAAAAATCTATTTTGTGAGATAAAATTATGAGACCTTCGAATCAAAGTAGATAATATCTTATAAGTTGGATGTGAGTCTCCATAAATGATATCATAATAATCACTTCTAAAATCTTACAAAAGTTAAGTGCTATGTGTTACACTTACCTAATATTTGATGTGATTTATTAGATTTGTGTGCGGAATATTTTGAAAATTTACTAATATATATATATATAAAAGCTTAAACGTAAAATCCGTAAGATTTTTTTTTTTGTAATTTTCAGATTAAAATAGACAATATTTCACATGTTAAGTGTCGGTCTCTATAAGACTGTTAATAATCGACAATGGCAGGCACAGCCACGTAAAAAAGGGCCCTTTCGCTTCGTTTAGACCTCCTTGATATCGGATTCAGCTGCCAAGAACCAAATCTATACAAAGGACAAAATTTTGTGAACTGCAGTACACCACTTTGAAGCCATTGGTAAACCACATAGCTCACTTACGCGTTCTTGCCTATCTACAACAACAAAGCAAAGTAATACTAACAACAACGGTAAAAGAAGTTGCAATGTAACGATAAAGAAAAGGGTTACAATGGTTGGTATTGCAGACCTATTGATGTTATCTCTTAAGGTAGTCGAACGAATCAGCTGAGTTTAATATTACTTTGTAAGAATTGCCAATAGACCAAATTTTCGGTTAAGAGTAGCTGAAAACAATAACATTGAATCAGGAACACAGTTTGACAGAAAAAACTAGGATGCAACGTGATGAAATCTTAAGATCAGGAAAGAAGTAGAAAGGTACATTTCAAATGATTAGTATTTTTTGTTGCCCAATTTACATTACATTGGAAGTAACATATATAATCAAATATTGGTAAGAACAAGAAGCTTGAATTGAAGGGCTATACTTATATAGGCCGGCCTCTCATTCGAATGTTAACGGCTCGGGATGCCATTGCTCTCAAATTTGCTCTAGCTGAAGAAAGTGAGGTTCTTGTTTGCTGATGAGTCCCCCTAAAAGACTCCATGAATTCTTCTCGTTGCAACCTAAAAGCTAATGCAGCATCCTCATCTTGGCTTGGTGTCCCCCTTCTTCTTCTCCTCATGCTTGTAGTTGTATCCGACCGTGAAACATCCTCTCTCTGCGGCCTTAAAGCCAATGCTGCATCCTCATCTTGGCTCATCACTACCACTCCTCTTCTCCTCACACTTGCTTCTCTGGTATAGACAATTGGAGGTCTAATACTTCGACTCCTCCTGGGACTTTGACACTCAACTTGCCGGTTGTTTAAGGCTGCAGCAGCCTTCCTTGCTTCAACCTCTTTGGGAAACAAAAGCTGTATTGTATTCCAAAGAACCGTGTTGACCGTGCAAGATCTTCCATTGCTGCATAATGCATATTCAAACAGGAACTATATGAGCGCAAAAGTTCAGTAAAATGATGCTAATCAATCAGTTAGCAGGGGCTGGTTTTACCTTATTAGCTGCCGGCACTTTGGGCATCTCTTCCCACATTTATCTGCAGCTGATCTCAAACATTTCTTACAGAAACTACAATCAAAGAGAAAAAAGGGGTTTCACTAAAATGACAAAATCAATTAAAAAACTACTCAAGATGACAAAAATTTTCAGTTCTCTACCTGTGGCCACAAGGAGTGGTACTTGGTTCAAAGCAGATATCCAAACAAATCTGCCAAGAAAATAATACCACATTATTAGAAGATAAAGGAAAATTAATCCAATAGCTTCAATCTATGAAAGCTAACAATATAGATCCTTACTGCACAGGAAAGCTCTTCTCTAAGTTTATCCATACAACGAAGAACTGGACTAGAGCAAGAAGCACCAGGGACCTGTTCAGATGGTTCATTTACTTCTGTTTTCTTCTCCTCCTTCATATCAATTCTTTGTTCCATTGACTCTTTCTTACTCTCTAGGCAACATTATTATTCAATAAAAATCAATTTTCTTTCCTCCATTCACTTCTCAAGAAACAAAAGAATTCCAAGAAGCAAACAGAAAACTACTTACCTTGTTTTGAAGTCTCCTCTTCATCAAGGTTTAATGGAGCAATAGGAGTTGAAAGTGGACTCCTTCTCTGAGCCCTACGTTTCCTGAAGAACAAAACCATGAAGAAATAAAAGAAAAGGCAAATAAATGGACTATGAATTTTGGGATTATCATTAGTTACCTTCTTGAAGTGGTGGATGGTGGAGTCTTGAAAATCAAATCAGAGCGTTTCTTGTGTTTAGATTGTCGATCAGGGGTGTCTTCCACGACGATACTAGCAATGATCAGGGCTTCTTCGTCCCAACCAGCCATGGCAGCCGCGGATTTGAACCTAGGACTAAACAAGTTATCAACATTTTGGCTATTTTCAATTGGGTTCGATTGCTTTGAATCTTGCAGGGTGGTTTGTTTTGGCTTTTCTCTCACCATTTTTTCTTGGGTTTTCTTTCGGGGATTAGTCAGAAGGAAAAGCAAAAAACAAAAAAAACGCTTCCTTTCCTTGGAGGGCTTACAGGGAAAAAAACTGGCGATTATATTCCCAACGGTCAATTTTTTTGAATTTCGTTTGAGCTGTCCTCTTTTGCAACGGCTATAATTCCGGGCCACATCGGATTCTGCCATTTTTAAAGGGAGTATAATCGTGGGCCTATAAAAACACGACCTCTTTATGAAAATTTACGGATTCTATTTTCATATTTTTAAAGATTTTTTTATTTACAAATTATTTATGAATACGAGACCATAAAAATTAAAACATGAATGCTTTGAATTAAAACTTTAAATCTTAATCACTTGTGCCAAACCCTATTAACAGGAATTTGTTATTTACAAAAAAATTGACCCAATTTCTACATTAATGTGTAAGGAAATAAAACAAAAAAAAGTCATTACAGTACTCTATGCCTTCTTTTGCTCTTTCTACACTTCTTTTCTTCTACTAAACAAACTCTGCTTTCACATCATCTGGATTCTGCCATGGGAGAAGGAAAGTTATGGGGTTGGCAAAGTTTTGCAACACCCTATCTCTTAGCCCAGTGTCCATGACCTCACAGAACCAACTTGACCAATCAACAGGTTCAACCGCTCTTGTCCCCAGCCCAGGTGCTCGATCTTTGGACCCTACATTTTGCTCATCTTGCCAATCAGCCACATAGGTAGCCACTCTCCTATAGAACTTCTCTTTGAACACCTCCCAAACTTGGAACTTATAGTGATTCAAGACCATCATTGTTTTATCAACATCTACAAATCTAAAACCATCCCTCAAATGAAAATGATGCACCACGTTGATTAATGAAGAATTCAATGCCTCTGGCCTAACTATACTCTTGTGCCTCTCCGGCGCCATCATCCTACATGTGTACCCAACCATCACGCCTTGTTGGGGCACGTGTTTGAGCCCCGACGGTCCAAAACTGTAACAAGAAACTCGCATTTCACCAATAAGAAAGTTCTCAAATTCATCAGTTGTGATTGAGCTTAGGTTTCTAAGCACATCTTGTAACATTAATCCTGATGGGGAGTGAAAAAACTCATCTATATCAATAAATCCAACCCAATCACAAGAATCCCTAGCTCTCAGGGCACAATGAGCAAATCCTGCTTCTTGAGTCTTAATCCAAGGCCAAATGTGTCGTGAAATATTATAATTAGCATCAAATAATGATTCGATAACACTATCTGTGTCATCGTCGCTATTGTTATCATATATGAACCAACGTTGTACCCCAATTTGGGCATGGTACATGACCCATTCCTTCAAAAACCTTGCTTGGTTACGTGCCATGGTGCAAATGCACATTTCATGTGGCTTTCGGGTGGGTACAGAGTCAAGACCCGGATCCACCAAGTAACTCAATCGGGCTATGGAAGGTAATATTCCGCTGCCCTTGATCCTAACTGAAACTTTGACAGAAAGATTGACTTTTTGTTGACTGTTCAAAACACTTAAAGGGGTTTTGCACCGTATGATCTCTTGAGCAATAGATAACACCTTTGATCTCAACAACAACTTTGACCTCTTAAAATCCCAGCCGTACACGCAGTCAAATCTTGATGCATTGGAAACTCTTCCTGGCCGTAGATTAAGGCCCTTGACAAAAACGACTGTAGTATTATCATTATCGATCAAAGCCTCGTAAGCAAGTGAATCCCACCGATGAGTGGGTCCAGCAGGGATGACCCCATTTGACTTTGAACCAACCGTTACAATCATTCCACGTGGATAACTGGGACATCGTACGATCTGCTCTCCAAGCTGCTCGGTATCAACACGAGCTGGCGGCTGCTTAACTCGAGGCTCGGATGAGCTATTATGAGCCGAGAGGTAAACACAAACGAGTTCCTCTTTGGTAAATAAACGAGCCGATGGAGGGTATTTTAGGAAAAGTATAACTTGATCAGGTAGCAAAACGGTTTCACGAATCAAGAGCACCGGGGCTACCGGAAATTCGTTGGAGACGACGGCGTTTACGGTTGAAGTTCGGCGCGTGGAGCTCAACACAGGATGAAACGTCTCTGTTTTTTTTTTAATTATTTAAACAGTATTAACAATAAATAATAATAAAATTTGAACAACTGATAAATTAATTAACAAACTAAATAAAAAACGAAGAAAAATATCAAATAACTAATAAAATGAAAAAATAATTAATTAAATTACCTCCAAAGAGAAGGCTAAAGGTGGAGAAGGAGAATCCAGAGAAAAGAGCGAAAGAGAAGACGACGACGGCAGTGAACCAGTAAAACCTGCTCCACGAAACGACACCGTGCCTCCTACGATCCCCCATCGATGCCGCGCTCTTTTCAAAACCAATGAAAAAACAACCAAACTCATTCATCTGAGTCTTTGGGTCGAGAATCGCTGCTCTTTAAATCCAAAAAATTTTCTTTTTTGTTTGTTTGGATTTTCTTTCAAGTGCTTGAAAACTCAAAGGAAAAGAAAATGGACCAAGAAAGAGAGAGAATATTCGGGGGAAGAAAGAGAGGTTGCTATTCTCGTTTCGACCGTTCGTGTCGGTTTATATTCGGTCGTTAGTTTTCCCCCGTTTTTTCGGTGATGATCCCCTGTGTTTCACGGTTGATCTTGCTTTTTACCTCCACCGGTTGATTTCCAATTAGCTTCTGCCACTTCATCATACAATGGTAAAAAGGATATCAATTACTACAAAGTACTAACTAACTTTAACTGCTGTAATTTGAATTTTCGTAAATAAGACAACATTATTTGCACTTAGAAAATGAAATTTTAATATTTTTAATTTCATATAAATGTTATTTAATATAAAATTTATTTTTAGTTAATTTTATTTTTAAAATATTCAAACATTCAATTTAAAAACTAACCTATACTTTTATGGTTTTTTTTTGGCCAAATATTAACATACTTCCTTTTTTTTTTTCATATTTTTCACTTGAGTGTCAAAATTTATATTTTTTAAAATGAAAAAATATATACATATTTTGTTTTATTTTTTAACTAAATTAGTGCCACTTAACTTGTGATGTTAGATTAGCTAGGAAAATTATTAATGGTATAATCATATCTTATATGTAATAAATTCTTTTGGTATAATCATGAATGGCAATAATTTATACAAATTAATATAACTAAAATAGTAAAAAAAGAAAACGTTAAAAGGGATTAATTGAGTTAGTAAAATTTGAATACTTTTGAAGATATAGATTCGAATCTTATTGACAATAATTTTTTTAAGTGATTTGCAAATATAATGTAAAATTTAAATCTAATAATTTAAAACATGATATGAGAATATAATAAAAAAATAATATAAGTAAAAAATAAAAATAATACGATTTAAAATTTTTAAAAATCATAAATAGATTTAATAAAATTAAAAAATAATATTTTATATTTTTATGTCAACATAAATTATAACACATGATTTTTGTATAAAATATAATATAAATATAATATTTTATATTATACAATATTACAAATTACTAAAAACCGTTATAATCTTAAACTAAATTACTCATTATTTTAAAGTTTTTTAACTAAAACAAGGTTAAAAAAATTCTACTATTTAATCCAATAACAGTTTCTTATCCTTTGCTTAAAAAAAAAATTCAAATGTTTGATTTATCAAATACAAAAAAAAAACATTATTTAATTCCAAAAAGAAAGGTATAATTTGAAATTTGAACTCAATGTTTTAATTGGCCGAAAAAATTCAATGTTCAACGAATGGCTTCTTCTAGAAGCTAATCAATAGCCACGTGGATGAATGAAAAGCTTAGAATACTTCGTAGTGCAGCAGATTAACTCCCTTCGTATTAAATCTTAATCAAGGAGCGTCAATATCCATGAATGGATTTGGGCGGCCACTAATTTTTTCATCCTGGGACCCATAATCTCCGAATTTGCCACGTCACCTCACAGTTAGGTTGACACGTTTGAGTCATTGGAAAGACTATAAATGAAAAAGAAAAGATTTTTATTTTTTTTTTATAAGAAGGAAGGATTTATACACTAAAATGACATCTTGTTAACATCAAATAGTTTCTTATATTTGATATTATGTTTAGTTGAAGTAATATAATTAATAAAAAAAATATATATATAATATAAATAAGGACATGAAAATTTTAAAATTATGTGTGATGCGTTTAAAATTTTACCTAATTAATTATTTATACGTAAGATTTTATTTTATGTTATTTATGAAATTATAAGTATATGAAAAGTTATAATTATATAATCAAATATTATATTAATTATTAGAAATCGATGAATTAAATCATATAAATAAATTAATAAATTAACATATAATTGGATAAATTTAACAAAAAATTGAATGAAACCTATATATATGTTGAGACTCAAACAATAAACCTCAAAATTTTAGAATCTTTTTTTTTTTTTTTATGTTATAAAGAAAAAGAAACATATTATAAAACCATGAGAAAACTCTACCCTTGTGCATATATTGAAAAAAATTGATAAAACACAGAGAAGATCGAAAAATCTCATAATTCATATCTATCCATGCCAACTCACCAACTTTTTTACGATTTTTTTTATTATTAAATCAAAATTTTATTCGTAATATATACGTAGAAGTCAGGATATGTACAAAAAATTATTGATAGTGTTGATATCAATGACAATTATGTAAGTAATCAATTACACCTTCAAATTAAATAAAATGTTTAAAATTTTAAAATTTTAAAATCGAATTCTTTCATAATTCTTTTTAAGATCTTGCTATCGAGTACATGGATACTTTTTAAAATTATTATATAAAGTAATATTTAAGTAGGGGAGCCTTAGCATAATAATAAGGTTGTTTTCATATGATTTGGAGATAATGGGTTCAAATTACGAAAATAATTTTTTGTGAAAATGCAAGATAAAGCTATCTCCATTAGATTTAATTGGTTTGAATCTTTTCCCAACCTCTCACCTAATGAAAGTTTTATACATCGGATTGCCTTAAATAAAGTAATATCTTAATCTAATGCATTCAAAATTAAGTTTGTATTATCCTAGCTATTGTGACATGAAGAAATAAGAATAGTGTTTTTACTTTAGAAAAAAAAAATTCATTTGCAAGTGGGAAATAATAAGGTAATCCTTTTAGCTTGATAAACCAAAATTGTTAGGAAGATTTGTTTGTTTTTGATGAATTAATGACTAGCGGAGGCTGCTTTGGGATAAAGACAAAATAAAATTTAAAAAAAAAAAGAGTTGGCAGGAAAATCCTTGAAGAAGCTATATATTAACAAAAGCTCAAAAAGAATATAATTAAGATAATGATAATAATTAAGTTAAAAGAAATTAATGGATTCAACCAAGTGCTAATGTCACGGACCTAAAGAAGAATTTTGAATCTCACATTAAACATAATAAGAGGGTCATTGAGATATAAAAGAGTTCACATAATTTCTTTCTTGTGAGATATTTTTTGTAGTACAAAATCGTAAGGTCAGGAGGTCAGAGCGGATAATACTTCACAAGAATGTGAACAATGACAAAAAAATTGATTTAAGATACTAGATGAGTGAATGTTCAGATCCCAAAATTATACCGATTCGAAATTTAAATATCAACCTGTGACATTAAAACTAAGTGCACTATAAATTAATAATGGATACTCAATAAAATCTTACCCTTCACTAATTTGTAGCCACTTCTTCTTTCAAGAAAAGATATAATTGTGAAATTAGTCATATCATAATAATTTTCAATGAGAATAAAAAAAAAATTGAGCTTGAAGATTAAGGTTTTTTCTTAATCAAAGTTGAAAAAAGGAGGAAAGGTTTGAACAAGCTGTTGCATTAACTTATGACAAAGGTAGAAACTAGAAAATATTATTAGATAGAAAGTGATGGTGTGAAATTGAAGAAAAAAAATATTTAATTTGTGTTTGGTAAAAGAGAAAAGTGACAAGAAGCATAAGACTATCAAGTCTAAAGCTTCATTTGAAAGTTCGATCGAAAAGCTTTCATCGTATTAAAAAATTATATATTTAGTGAAAAAGTAAGACTTTGAGGAGAATTTTTAAAAAATTGAAAGTTAAATGTTGTAAACTTAATTTTTTTTTTATTTTATATAAAAATTTCACTTTCAAGTTTACTGTTATGAATGGCATCGTTTTAATTGAAAAAAATAGTATTTTATTTTCTCATTTATTTTCAACCCTCACTAGTCATCATGATAGAGATATTTATACCTTATTTTTCCTTTTCAATCATTTTTAAAATCTTCTTTATCAAGCATATCCTATTTATGCTTCTATATTTTTTTTCTCTTTCTCGCCCCATCATTTTCTATCTTAATATTTTGGTACCTAACAAAGTTTACTATTGAATTTCATTTGCAAAAAATTTAATCTCAATTTCTTCTTCATGTTATTTTTAACGTTAAAAGAGTTTTCAAGCTTTATCCAATATTTTTCTTTCTTGAATTGGTTCGAACAAATTTATTTATTTCTTCGTATTGTTAATAATCTCAAAAAGATTTTTTATCTTAAAAATTAACAAAATTTATGATAAAAAAACTAATTAAAAGATTAAAAAAAAATCCATCAGATTTTCCATCTTAAATGGGGAGATTGTGACAACACTTTACTAACTGAAACTAGCCATGAGATTGCCTATTTGAGAATAAAGGGGCAATTTTCTCGAACTTTCACAACATTTCTATTTCTTGAATGCCAATGAATTTGTATCATTTGGAGTATATTTATAAGTTATATGATAAAATTCAACTATGTAATGGGATTCGTCTGTTTTCTCGAAATATTCATGTCTAACACATATACGACGGATAAGAGTATGGAGTGTGGGTTAAAAAAAAATTGAACGTGTACATACCCTTATCCGACACTCATCCCGAATCGGAGAAACATAGCAATTCAGTTTGCAGCAACGTTTGAAAGACAGCTGAATGCAGAAAATGGTTCATGGATGCTAGGGGAAAATGGCAGATAAACTTTTTTAGTTGGATGTCAATGATTATGGCAGCAAATTCTGTGGTTTTGGCTTTGATAATAACATTTAAGGCTGCTGAATAAAGCAACTGAAGCCATTTCTTTTTCTTGGATGAACATTCATATTATTGGTTTAACTGCTCAGTTATGTACGAAAAGGTTAGAACTCAACATTGCATCACCAGAATATTCATCAAAAACTATTAAAACAGTAGGCTAGTCTGCCTGCAGATATATGATAATAGACCCCAAATGAGGGAGACATTTCTTTAGTCTGACAATGTTCATGTTGGAACTATTGAATTAGATCAGGACAAGTATATCTGACAATCAAGGACTCCATTAATGAAGTCACTAACAATGTTAAGCAAGTCAAGCAAAGGTTTTAAATAATTAAAAAGGAATCAAATTTGAAACCAATTTGTGCTTCATCCTCGTATCTTTCCTTGTTGTTTCCATCATAATCATGTGTTAATCTTATTAGTGATTATCAAGTTAGACAACATTGCTTTAAAATGGAACGAGAAAAACATTTTTTTATTAAAAAAATTAGAGTAACAAAATAAATCAATATAAAATTAAACTAAACTCACGTACAATAAGATCGAGATTCAAATCCAGACGAAACTTTTCAATACGTAATTCAACAAATGAATCAAAAGTAAGTTTATATTACCTTTGCGATTTGATTCTATCATAGCTAGGTTGAATCAAGAAAATTGTCAATTCTCTTCCAAGAGAATGTGGGAGGCATGATTTTTTGCAAATGTACAGACAAAGTTATGACAATTATAATTTGTTGCAAACTTGATAATTTTATAATCCCTTATTCTCCTTCTCAAGCCACAAATCACAAATCTTCCTTCATTTAATATACATTGTTTGCTGTAGCATGATGGACTACAATATATGATGTAGGATCATGCTATATTCAATATTCTCATCAGCTGAACAGGGAAAAGAAAATTAAGTAATTTTTTTTGTTGTTCTCAAGTTCTTGGTTAGGTGTCATTGACAACTTGAGAGTAGTATATATATTTTAAGCAGTTGTCATTTTGGTAGGGTTTTTCTAGCAGGATGGTAGATGCTGTTTAGGTGGTGTGCAATTTTTTCACCACCTAATCATCTTTGCTCTTGACATGTTTCACCAAAGATTATGTCATAGATTACGACTGGTTCAATACTTCCAATAGGGAAAACAATAAAATTTTCAGTCATGAAAGGGAAAAAAAATTTTATAGTTAAACTAAAGATCTTTGATTAAATGTCTTCTTTGCTTGAAATTGTAGATTAAGTCTCATGATATGAGGTTTAATTCAGTTGGTAAAAAATGATTGAAGAGCTTTTTTTCCAGTCAACCAAAGTTGGATTTTTGTGAAAAATATTTCGGCTGTAAAATCCTGAACGCTCAAATCATTGGTGAGAAAATACGACTTTAAAATAGTTTTGAGAGAAAATTAGTTTAAAAAAAACCTAAAAATACCCGTTTTATAAAAAAATGAAATTGGATTAAACATAAAGAACATAGACTTTGATTATGCAATTAATCAAATGGGAAAGATCTGTTCAAGAGTTGGTTCATGTCTTCAGTGACAAAGGTATCAACTAAGGGGGGTACTTTCAATAGTTTGGAGCCTTTTCACATTGGGAGAACTTGGATACATTAACCTGGTGATTATATAGAGCAGCAAAATCATTGCCAAATATAGTATTAAAAATAAAGAACAAAAGAATGTAACAGAAGCTTTGTCAGCAAGCACAATCTTGTTAAGATATTCTAGCTTATTGTTTTTTTAACCCCAAACAAGGCCAGCATTGACCCCAAAACAAAAACAAAAAATTTGTAACATGAATTATTGTGCATTATTGGGAATATTCATCACTTTGTACATGCATGAACCAGAAGATATGATTACCTTCATTTTGTTTCTTTCCTTTTCAATTTTCCTTCTGTGTTAAGGGAATGTGTTGGAGAGGAGTCCCACTAAAATAAAATTTATCCAATTCCCTTTCTTACATAGAAAGTGTAATTGAATTCTAAATCTAATAATTTGTGTTTTCGCACATGTAAAATATCATGTATTTATATTTTATTTTATACAAAAATTATATATTATAATTTGTGTCGATATAAAAATATAAAATATATTTTACTATAATGTTTTAAATTGATAAGCCTATTAAATTCAGTTTCTCTAGGTTTATTCCTTGTTATTTTGCCATTCTTTTTCATAAGCCATTACTGCAATTGAGAAGCTCTAATGAACAGTGTGACCCTGCTGTCTCCTGTAGAGAAAATTGTGGTCAGCCTTTTATCCTTTCACTGGCCTGAAGGTCCCTGTCTGTTCCTTTTCGACTTTCATTTATAAAGGGAATTATAACTGACAAAATCAAAGGGCTGAATCAGAGAAACTGATTTATTAATTATAAAAGCCAAGTCAAGTCCTTGATTTCTTCAAATATATGCCTAATTTTTATAGCTTTGAAGTTTCTTGTGTAGAAAGTCATCAGATCATTGGTGTTTAAGTCAAGGATAATTTAGGAAGCAACTGTTGAGGTTAAGCTAACCTCAAATTAATCCAAAATTTAATTAGTTAGAAGCCATTTAACATCCAATAGAAAGAAGGAAAGTTGTTATATTTAAGCTAAAAAAAAACCAAAACATGATTGCTACTGAAGAACCACTGAATTGATGTTTTGACAAAAACAATTAAGAATGAGATACACGAGTGGGTTTAATTTTTTTTACTTCTGTTGTTTTCTATTCTCAAGTGTATAAACATTGACTGTTAAGTTAACCATTTTTGTTACCAAGTTACATTGACTTGTCAATGTCCATGTTACTCGGATCGAGCTATGAATATGTGTTTAATACGGATACATTTATATTTCTTGAAATTTTTTCGTATAGATTAAAAGTTAAATACTCATATATATGTTTGTCGAATATGTGTCAAACATGGTTATTTTAAAGAAAATGAAGGAAAATGAAGAGTCGGAGCAACATAAGTGAAACAATACACAAGCAAATCCATGGTTGGAATTTTAGGGCACTTACAGAGGAGAAAGTTGGCTCCAACGACAAAACTGGCCAGCTTATTTAGGGGACCAAGGAATCCTATGAAATGTTTAAAATTTTCTTTGGTTTTCTTTATATAAATCAAAACCAATTAGAAGAAAGACTTTAGTTGCTGCAATAAATTTGTCAACGAGGACTACCCACGTTTGGTTCTTATATATAGGACCATTTCCATTGTCTCAACAAGGGAGGTGGCCAGCCATTTTTATAAATAACAAAGCTTTCATATTTTAATTGCTTTCTCCATTCAATCACGAATCTCCCTTCTTGAACAACATCATCCTGCCTTTTCTTTTTAAATGTCTGAATTAGCTGGCATAGCATCTGCAATTTCCTTTTAAGCACCCTTTAGATTTCTAGTCTAGAATTTTCAAGGGGTCACTGACTTTTGCTTGTCTAAGGTTTCGAAATGGGACGACAACCTTGTTGTGATAAGGTTGGATTAAAACGTGGTCCATGGACGATTGAGGAAGATCATAAGCTGATGAATTTTATTCTCAACAATGGTATTCATTGCTGGCGAACTGTTCCCAAGCTTGCAGGTAATTGTTCTTCCCAGGCACATGCATAAACTTGTGATTAAGTTGGTATGGTATGCCTAAAATGTTGGCATTTTTGTATGGTCGATGCAGGATTGTTAAGATGTGGAAAAAGTTGCAGATTAAGATGGATAAATTATCTAAGGCCTGACCTTAAAAGAGGGGGTTTTACAGAATCAGAAGAGGATCAGATTATTCAACTTCATTCGTGTCTAGGAAACAGGTAAACATCACCATCTTCCTTGCCATATGATGCCTAGATTGATCAAATATTATTGCCAGTTGATTCTCCCTTGTAACACAAGAAAAAATTTTTTTGTAGGTGGTCCAAGATTGCTTCACATTTTCCTGGTCGTACAGATAACGAAATCAAGAATCATTGGAACACTCGAATTAAGAAGAAGTTAAAGCTCCTTGGTCTTGACCCTGTGACACACAAACCTATTGACAAGGCAGAGAAAACAGATGGTAAAAATAAGATGACCTCAGATTCTTCAAATTCATCTAATAAACAAGAAGCAAGCTTAGAGTCAAAGTCAGAGGATGATCATGGCATGACAGTTTCTCCAAGAAAAGATGAGAAACTAGAAGAAATTCAAGTAACTTTGGATGATACAAATGATTTATTGAACAATTACCAAATGTTGTGTGGGAGCTTTGATTTAGACTCATGGTTGAACCAAGAAACAAATACTTCTTCCTCTTACACATCTTCATTCTCAGTGGAAGAATCCAACAATCCCTCAATGGGTGAAACCACCTCTATTCAAGAAGAATCACTAAAGCAATGGATTGATAGTGTGGATTCATTTCTCTCATGGGATAGTTCTTTTCTCCTTGGGATATAGGCAATTGAACATAACTTCTCCTATGCCCAAGTTTCTCTAAAATCCTTCCATTTTAGCAATAAAAAAGTTCTGAAAAAGTCGTTCAGAGTGATGATATCTGCTATCAAAACTTCAACTTTCCTCTCCACTTCAACTCTTTCACCTTCTTGCTTTGTGTTTAACCTTTGAAATTGTACTCATCAAGACGGTGTCCTTTTAAAATTATCTGTGATTTGATCATTGTGTGTCTTGTTTATTCTTTCTAGCCAAGCTTGTTGCGATTGACCAGAGAGCCATAAAAGCTTAATCCACTGCCCCCTGTCATTGATTAGGTTACAATTTTATCTTGTCTACTCTTGTAACTGTAAATTTCTTTGTACTGTCACACATCATTATGAAAGTGTCCAATGTTTTCTTCATTTGTTGCCTCAGAAAACAACACATGTTTTTTTCTTTAACTTGACTTTACAGGAAAAAGTGGGAAATGGAAGAAAAAGAAAGAGAAAAAAAAAAAAAGCCGGCATCGGTAGAGAATCAGATAGATGCTCCTGGATGTCTGCTAAAATTATGTTTCTTCATAACCTTTCTGCAACATAATGCATGAGCACTTTCATTTCTTTATTGTTAACTTTTTTGGCCTGTTTCTGTAATGATATTATTTTTTTCAATTGTTGGGGATAGAGATAACTGGATTAGGTTCGTGCTTAGCACTTAAAACTGAAGTGGATCATCAGCCAAGAGTTGTTTATTCATGTGCATGAATCTGTATAAGTTATTGCAGAGAAAGGAATCTGAATATGAAACTCAATAATCTAAACCTGGAAAGAAGTATGTGTTTGTTGACAAGGGTAAAACCTGAAATCACAGAATCTAAGGTCGGTTAATAGCAAAAGTTGATGGTTTTTTTGGGATTTGCATTTCGATGCTCAAATCAATGCTCCAAAAGAAGGTAAAAAAGAGAGAAAACATGAAAGTAGATATGAAAGTTGAATTAATTATACTGAGGGAATACAGTTATTTATACCTATACGATGAAGGTGCCGGACCTAGATGGCTCGAGCTCTAAGTGATAAGGTTAGGACAGACATGATTGGCCCATGCTGAAGTGTCAGCGACTCAATCAGAGAGCGATAAGTTAATATGAAATTCTTATGAAATACATACGTAGATGAATCTCGTACGTATGATTGGTCGATCGTAGCATTCAGTAACTTCGATCTGATAATTGACAGTTAGGAAAACCAAACCTCATCAGCAACACAAAAGTAAAAAAAGAAAAGAAAAAGACACAAAAAAAACAAAAAATTCATAAACATAATTTCAACACATGCTTATCTGTTGATCACTGTGTGTGAATTGACACGAGAACTAATTAAAATGACATATTTGACTAAATTAAACAAAGGAATCTGATTAGACTTGTAAACCTATGAGAAACAAGCTCCCCATAAAACAATTGATCATCCTTGCTTAAGCAAGCTGGTCAGTATTATTTTCACCAAATAATCAAATTTTTTGATGAATAAATTTAAGAAACCATTGACATCATCAACTCCAACCCTCTCAAGTGGGTACTGCTTTAGTAAGTCATGCATTATCTTTTAATAGATATCGTCACTAATACTATAGATGACAAGTGATAATTTTAAAATTAATTATTATAAATTATAATAATTAAATTTTATATTTTTAATAATAAACTTTTTTTTTATAAAAAAATTATTTTTTGTAGATTAATTTAAATCAAACTGAATTTATCATTAAATTTATTTTTAAATTAAATTTAAAATTAAATTTGATTAATTAATATTATTACTCTTAAAAAATAATATAAAAAATGTTTAAAATTTAAATTTTAACATTTATTATTTTTCTTGTATCTCAAGCTATAACCTTATATATATATATATATATATAAATTATTATTGAATTTAGTGTCTCAATAACCCATTGGAAGGGCAAAAGCACTGAAAAAAACAAAATATCCATTGCCAACCCACCAAAGATACCTTCTTGCAAAGATGATTAGATGATTTTAGGCTTAAAAAAAACATGCTTTACAAATAATTTTCTAGTCAACAAGATAGGCCTAATAAGTTAGAAAGCTCCAAGACAACTTACAAGATCAAATTTATAATCCCACAAAAAATCAAACATCAGTTTGGTATTAAAAATTATCAAAGGCATGAGGCTTCTGTCATCCCTGTACGATCTGATTAATCGTCACTGCTATCATCATGGGTTTGTTACTATAAAAATTAGATAGATAATTACTGAATTTTTTATTTTAATTTTTTAATAATTCGATTAAAATTTATTTGAACAGGCTCTAGTATTAATCTAATGCAAAAAATTTTATTTTTAAATTGCCCCGTAAGGCTGACATTTCCGGTTAAATGGGAGGTTTCATTTATATATTTATATAGTATAAAATATTAAAATTTATATATTTATATTATATTTTATATAAAAATTATATATAATATAATGATAGACCTCACAATGAGATTTTTTTTTTATTTTGTTAATTTATTAGAGTGAAATTAACTTGAAAGAATTATTTATTGGAAACTTATCTTCATTGTGGTCCTTAATCAACCAAAAGATTTCATTTTTTTTATAGGAATCACCCCCAAGAATTAAACAATAGGGTCAAGTGGTGTAATTCTTTACTTAATTAATACTAATATTTTAAGATTGATGCCTTAATTAATATTAATATTTTAATTTTATTTATAGAAATAAATAAGTCAGAATATTCAGAACCAATATTTTTTTTCTATCTCCCTCTTTCTATATTTTAGTCAAATAAAAATATAGACTCATATATAAAATGTAAAATATTTTAGTCATAATTACCCTTGGCAGGCGAGGATTTATAATTAGGGAATATTTATTTATTTATAATTAAAAAATCTTTAAAAGTTGAATAATATCCATATTTCCTTATTAATTTATCAAATTAACAAACTTATCCCTAAATATTGACTTTTTCTAAAACAAACACTAAATTTGTTAAGTTTTATAGTTTGGACAAGTTGATTTTATCTTTTTTCAGTTTCCAATTGAAATTTAATCATCATGATTAAAAAATTAAAATTAAAATAATAATTTTAGGGAAAATTAAAATATTAATCTAGATAATCCTTTTTTCTTTTTTTTAAGTGGAAAGAAAAAAATTAGACCTGCTAATTTAAAACACGATATAATGATACGATACAAATATAATATAAATAAATAATACAAAGATAATACGATTTAAAATTTTAATAATAATTATATATAGGTTTAACAAAAAAAATATTTTTTATATTTTCACATGGACATGAATTATCATATGTAATTTTTTGTATAAAAAATAATACAAATTCATAAATTTTAATATTTTATATGGTATATTTAAGTATACTAATTATTAGGTTTAAAAAAATCAAGATAATTCAAGCCCAATACAAGAATGGACTTTGTTAGCCCAAAATATTAAAAATAATGGGCCAGAATTGTCCAACAAAAGCAAGACTCAAATCCAACACTTTTACAGCTTTAGAAAAAGTGAGTCGCACTCGGAAGAAAACAATTTCAGCTATGCAGAGAGCAATTCAAAGGATCCACACTCTAGTGGATACTCCACGCCTCAAAAGCTTCTCTCTTAACGCACCCAAACGTGTAAATTTTTTTCATTTTTTTATTAATTTTTTCTTTTTATATTAATTTTTTAGTTGGTTTATTCTCGTTTACTAATTTAATGAGATTTTTGTTTTGATTTTTGATATGGGGTTGTTTTAATTTTGGTATATAATCAGACCCAGATGGTTTTTTTGAGTTCCCATTTGATTTTAGCTTCGTTATATCTCTTTGGAAGTAGAAATAATCATTTGGGATATTAGCTAAGTTGCCAAAGAAAATTATTGATTAGTTTACTTGTTGAGTTGTTGAAATTTGTTTGTGCAAAAGGAAGTGGAACGTGGGAATGGGGTGATTATTGGTGCTTAAATTGCCCGGTAATGGCCATTCAATTCGTGGTGCAGACACTGCTAGTTTGAGTCTTTGCATCCGAACTTTGTTTAGTGAATCTGTGTTAAAGATTGAGCGAGATAAACCAATTAGTGATTCATTAGAAAGACATATTGCTTAATCTCTGTTTTCATGCCAATGACTGAGCTTTTTATCTGTCATCGTACTGAAAAGCTCATCTGTCATGTTGAAACCTTGTTCAGGTAGATGTAGAATATGCAAATGGTAGCAAGTTCAGCTTGTCAGCTGAGTTTTTGCGAGTTTATAGCCCAGCTGCCGATGGCAAGATTAGATCAATCGGAGGTGAAAAGGTATATATATTTTATTCTGGTATTGCCCTAGTCTAGTAAGTCGCATATTTTGCTTGGCCTACTGGCATTGTGCACAAGAGATTAATATCTACTTGATGGTGTTGACCTTTTAAATTTATTTTTCCTCTTGACCCTCTAAGAGACTTTGTCTCTCTTTTAGATGAGCAAGTTTCATGTTCCTTTATCAGGTAATATCTGGGCGGCGCCATGTGGGGATAATGTCTACCGAACCTGTAGGAAACTATGGGGTAAGGTACCTTCACTAAGTTCTTCATTTCACCATATTAGTTTCTTGGTAAAGTTACATATGACTGAATGCTTGAATAAGTTTTCCCTGTTTATTTCATATTTGTGTCATTTTTGGGTGGATGGTTCAGGATAGTTTTTGATGATTTGCATAAAACTGGGATTTATTCTTGGGACTATTTCTACAATCTTGGGATCAACAAGTTTACCCTCATGAGAAATTATATCAAAACACTGAAGAAGCATGGACTCAGCCGGGATCCATCTAAAAGAAAGTGATTGAAGGACCTCTGATTATCTGAGTTAGTCCTTCTAGAGCACCAACTCAACCTTGGTCTTATCAGGATCTTTTCTGTCCTTTTCATTCTCTTTGAAGGTGGAATAATGCTTTATGTTGCTGGTTTTTGTCGGAGGCTCAAATAACGCAAGTGTTCCTTTTAGGAGCATCCATGTGGTTTAGTTGTGTGAACTCAACTCGTTTTCCAGACAAAAGAGGAGATGGAAACTCAGAGTTATTGTATCCATTAGTAGGCCGTATGAAACAGGTGATTTAGTTTCTTCTGGACCAAGAAAATGTAATATTTAGAACTACTTTTTCAATTTGCTTGTTCTTTCCTTATGTTTAATGAAAAGAAAAACAGTGTTGATACATGTTCTGGTAAAGCTGTCCAATTTTGATAACAGGGAGCAAAGTTGGGATCTTACTATGAAACCAAAAAAAAAAAAAGTTGATATCATTGTTTGGATTTCAGACAATAAATGCATACAGACACAGTAGATGTGAGAAAGGACAGCCAAGATTTACCTATGAATCGAATAATCTGTCTCCTTTCTCCCTGAAATAAAATGGAGTGAAGTGCTTGCTTAGGCTCTAGATGAGAAAAGCAAATTGAAGCTGCTTAAACCATTGGTTAGAGATAAAAAAAGAATACCACAAACCTAAAAGCTATGGCAATTTGCTTCTTAAATACTAGTTCCTGAACAAGTCTTTGATGCAACTAAGGTGAAAACACATAGCATTGGATGTCAAAAAACATTGATGAACGCTCCATTTAGGGTTCAGTCATAAAACAAGTTGTCATTAACGTATTGGTAGGAGCATTTTCATCGAGCTCTCAAATGGAACCTAAAAACAAAAAAAAATAAAGGGAACTATGAAAAAAAAAGTGCGGAATCTCACACTCAAAAAGAAAATAAAATTATAATTTCTAATGATAGACAAGTCCAATTACTCTGAGAGTGAAAGCAGTAGTTGCCACTGGTCCCATGTTGAATCATGAGAGTTATAATAATTCTATAGCTTGTTCGTTTTGAGATTCACTCACCGACAACAATATCCATTGATCAATTGCTAATACATTATATATATTTAATTAAAAACATTAATATTATTAGTTTATTAGAACATTTATATCATTACTTGAAAGTAATTTATATTTATATCATTCCTAGCTTGGCATGGCTGCCTATTAATTCCAGCCTACCAGTCCATCTTCCATTCCATGCTTCCTGGAAATGCCTCTGCATATACATACATACATACATACATACATACATATAGTATGTATGTATGTATGTAGATATATATTTGCAGAAATTAAAATTATAGATTCATATAACTGTGAAAACCCAACAAATTATTATAAACCAATAAAAATTCTTGCAAGTTGCAACATACATGCATGGGCATGGAAACTACATGCAACATGTGAGGAAAACCTCCTGAGTATTAATTATATGCAACAACTAGCTCGCTAGCATCTTTATTCTGTTGCATATAGATATATATAAGAATAAAAGAAACTAAAAAGAATTGTTGTTAGGTTATTGTATACTGCATATAGCTTTCTCTTGCCCATACTTGACACTTCTACATCATCATCACATTGTTTTTCTCATCATGTCAGTTTGAAACTGTGATATAGTGTGTCATTTACTCATCCAGCCTTGCAGGCACTGTTTTAGTGATACAACCAGCTTTTAGCTTCTGCCGCTTGAATTAGGTCACATTGAATGAGAGGTGGTGCACCTGAATATATATATATATATATATATATATATTTATATCAACAACTTTGGAAAACTTTTTTTTGATGGAAATAGTTTAGTTGAAAAAAGTTTGCTCCATTTCATTGTCAGAGTCAGAGTATAGTCAGAGTATGTCCTAAGACTTAATGAAAACTGATATTAGATTTACGGATCGTTTATCAAGAGAATTGTTAGTATCAAAATTTCAATTTAAATTGTACAAACCGAAATATCCGATTTTTACCAACTCAACTCAACCAATTTGATTGACAAGTTTGGAAAACCTGCCTCACTCTACTTTGTAACATTAAATTTGGGATTAATAACTGATTAAACAACATTGCCAATAACCTACACTAGGAAAGAAAATGGCGTGCAAGAAAGTTAATGGATAACAATAAAAATCCATTTAGTCTTGTGGATCAGTACTTTCACTCCAATTCCTAATAGCTTGTAACACTGCTTGTTTCACCACTTGTGCATCAATAGATTCACTTTGTTCTTCATTCTGCAAAAAACAAAAATAACTTTTTGTCATAGTCTTAATAATTAGGATGCAAATCATAATATTTTTCCATTACAAAATCATACTTAGAGATAACTCAAGAAAAACTAATCATGGTTCCAAATTTAGCATATCAGCAAGAAATATAAGAAAAGATTTATCACATTCTGATAATTCTTTAATTGATACAGAATAATTACAACTTATGTATGAAGATAAACAGATATATATATATATATATATAGTATAAAAAAGGTTGACACTCTTACTTCTCCTCCAACTGCCTGTAATCGAAAACTCTCAGTGCAAGAAACCCTAGCTTCCTGAACATTAAGACCCAGTTCTTCAAAGGCTTCCAACACAGAAACAAGTAGACCAGGGCAGCTTTTTTCTGAAAATACATTTATCAGAAAACCCTTCTCTAGGGTTTCTACTGTAACCTGCTAAGAGAGAAGGTACAGTGTTGAACTTGAAGCACAAAAGAAAGAACAGTAGAAAGATGAATGATTCAATGAAGATTGAGGAAATTAAACAAGCTAAAAAGTAATAGTACTTTGATGTAAACATCAGAGGTTGGAATAGATTACCATAGGCAATGGATTTTGATCATTTGAAGTTTGTGCAGCTGCTGTTATATCATGATTCAGTCTTTCTACTTTCTGTTTTAGCTCTTCAATGTACTTTGATGCATCTATTATGATTGATGTTTTGTTCAGCTGCCATATATTTACAATTAAACTGGGGTTAGCACAAAGTTGCTCTTCCTTTATTTCCTTTTTCTATTTTAATTAATTTCCATTGATCATTTTTTCACAGAAACACAGGCAACATAGATTTAATAAGAAGATTAATTATAATATTCAATGAGAGATAATTGCTCAAATATGTAGTTTGCTGTTTGCATCAGATACCAAATAACAAAACCCTCTGATTCCAGAAAAGAAGCCACTGATATTCCAAAACTTCAAAGGCTAGCATCTTTCTAATCCTTCCCTACTACTTTTTCTTGTTGGTGATTTAGATATATATATATATATATGTATATATATATGTGTATATATATATATACATATATATATATATGTAAGTCAAGAAGCTTGAGCATTGGATATGTTTGAAAAGGAAGCAAGAACAGTGGATAGAGATTATAATAAAGCAGAAAAGAAGTGAATAATTGGTAACGCATTGACCCCAGAAAGAAAGAAACAGTAGTGACACAGAATTATTAACTAACAGTATCTAAATATAAAACAGAAGAAAAGATGATGAACAAAGACTGATGAATTTGTGGAATAATAAAAGAGAAAGCCAATGAAAGCAAAATAGGGGCTCATCAGAAGATACAGATATTAGATAGATAGAGGGAATTTACGGCATGAGAGTTAGTAATGGAACGAAGAAGTTGCAGCTTCTCATGCATTACTCCTGCCCTCTTGTGCTCCCTAGAAACCATTTTTTTTTTTTTTGTTATGTGATCACCTCTCCTCTTTTTTTTTTCTTCTTTGTTTTCAACTCTCAGCTTTGCTGTATGCTCTGAGGCTTGTTTTAAAAGAGAGGGGATGAGCTCTCAAATCTATAGGATCCTCATGTTTGCTTCCCACATGACTGCCTCAGTTTCTAATTCCCACCGCAATATAACATAGATTGCATCCCATTTTACCACACTGCCCCCTCATTCTTGTTAATATTTTTAATTTCAAAGAATATATATGTATATATATATATATATATATATATATATTATCAACAATTTTTGTGGGAATAAATGACCCTGCTTTAGGTAGTGGCTATGTTAAAGCTATATATAATTGACAAAATTGAAGTCTAAGAATTTACTAAAGAACAAAGAAAAACCCGGAGCTTACATCAATTGGTTCATATAATCATTTAAAAAATGACATTTAACAAGTTTGAGATTGAATTTTCGTACCTATAATCCTTTTTATCTGCAGATTATATTGTGATCTCGTTAAGAAAAAATATCAAAGAAAGTATAGAATCTTAATGAGTTTAAGCTTTATTAATTGGCTGATCAATTTCAGGCATGCATGAAATATATAGATATTGATAAGCAAGCTTTATTCATTTAAATGGCAAAGAATAATTGTATAGACCGGTTTTCAAACTCTTTTCTTAGTTTTGTATGTTAGTTGTGTATGAAACTTCAAAGTTTCATATAAGTTTTGGATGAAAAACTAACTTGTAATTATATATATATATATATATATATAAATTACATTTTTCTTAGAGGAGGAGCAATAAAAAGGAGGGTATTCGGGGAAAACAGAAAAGGGTAAAAGAAAATGAGGGAATGGGGTGGGAATCATGAGCTCGTGATGGAGAGGAGAGAAAAATGGCCATCGAAAGAAGTGAAGGAGAAACAATTTTTGGGTTTGTGATATAATTGGAATGCCTCCAAATACTCCTCACGGGGGCCATTTTTAGCCTCCTTCCTTCTCCCTCCTCTCCCTCTCTCACCAGCTAGCCCGTCTCCTCTTTATCGTCTCTCTCCACACGTGTCATTTCTACACTTCTCTTAATCATCAAGTTATATATATATATAAAGCTGATTTCATGTAGAATTAACCTTTGACTGATGTTCAATATTAATATTACACGCATATATATATATATATATATGTATATATTGGCATGATGCAAAAAGTTGTCTCAATGGTTTATGTTCGGGAAGGATGAATCGCTCCCGAAAAGGAATCTATTGATAATCTCCCAATTGGTTGCACCGTAAGTGAAATGATTTATTTCACTGACGACGTCTCTGGTTCAAGTGATATATTTAGATAGAAACTTTTGTGAAGAGAAACCTCTTTTAACTGATCTAAACTCTTTCGTATAGGCTCAATGGTACATAAATTTGACAACATTATTAACTTTTGTGAGGATGTGAAAAGAACACACTTTCTCTGTGGCATATGATGGTCACTATTCATGGGAAGATACAGAAAACCTAATGATGGTAGGTATCCATAAACACTGATATAAATCCCCTATCTTCAACTGATGAATATGTATATATGGATCATATGAATCTGCATCGATTGGGAAGAACTCGAAGCAAGAATTTCTAATCAATCGCTAGCTATTGTCCGATGAGCTTGTCACGAGATGTTATGTATCATTCTATCAAATAAACATGAGAGATTTTTTTTTTTCTCATCATATGCAAGCTATTGCTAGTTTGCATCAGTTGGCTCCTTGCAATCCCAGCATTGTCTCCATTCCACACAGACAAATCATGTACCCACCTATTCACATGTGTGCCCTTTAATCATCACAACAAAACAATACTCTTCATACATATAACTGCACCAACCTTGTCTCTTGCCTTCCATGAAATGTTGCTCTTCATCCCCTCCTACATCAGTTTTTCATTTTAATTTTCAATATTAATTTATAGAATTTTTTTTTAATCTCGGAGGAAAAGGGGACTAGAACTCAATCGCACCTTGAACTGAGAACCCATACATGCACTTATTATTGAGTCAAATGCTCTGTAGATTTGATTTCCTTTTGAACATGAAACAATGTGGTCTTAGATTTTAAGTGTTTTTTTTTCCTTGTTTGTTTTTAAATATCCATCCCACTTGGTAACTTGTGTAGAATGGCATGAAAATGATTCATTATTTGACAATACCCATCCTTCATTCAACACTTTTCGTTCAATGAGTGTGACAGAATTCTTATCATTGCTATGAAACTAAAGAAAAAAGTGAGAAAAATACAAATAAAAAAACAGATAAGCAATTGTTGTCTTCACACTCTTATTAGTTTCTTCTTATGGCATATGCCAGAAGCAATGTGCATATTATTGATCTTTTTGCTATATAGCATATGTCTAATCAAATTAATATTCATTCTCACCTTCGCAAAATTCGTATTTAACTTAATTCATTAAAAAAAATATGAATTTTCAATTGATTCATGCAATTTTTCTTAAGCTCTTTTTAAAAAAAATGTATGTAATAATTATTAATTTAACGCTCGAACTACTAACATTTAAATCTTATAAATAATTTAGAAGATTTTACTCACGTGAGCGAAGTTAATATCGAGTAATTTGTGTTATAAGTTATGCAAGGAGATACTTGCAATTTTCGAATGAAAATTTTTTAAATTACTTCATGAAAGTTTTTGTTTTGTTTCTTGAAAAGGTGAAGCCCTTTTTTTTTTTTTTTTGAACTGGCTTCGAGTAGTCATATGACTGATGAGAGGGAAATATTGTTAGTTGCAAAAAAGTTGGAGATTGAGAAGATTCTCTTTTGGATTTGATTGTTGTTGTTCACATGCTTCATAAAATATAGGAGTAATAGGACATGTAATCCTAATAAGGACATGCTAAACCCTAATTAAAGCATACTGATTGTGAATTATGAGGCTATATTTGCTGATCTGTACGCGTTTTCATGTTTTCTTTTTGAAAAACAAGGTTTTATAAAGTATTATATAAAAAAAACGACAACAAGGAAGAATACCTACCAATAAATTGCTAGACCAAACCCAAAAAAAAAAAAAAAGAGTTGTTCACAACTCAAGGAAAGAATATACATCTAATTAATCACTATTAGGTTTCGAGTTTTATTTACTTTGATTTGATAAAATCATAAACAAATTCATTCGTGTTGATTTAATTATATATATTATATTATCGTATTATATGTTTTCGTATCATGTGACAAAATAAAACAAATTCCTAATAAAGATTATATTTTAGAGACTTGTTGTATTACTGAATTCAGAAATGTTTCCCGTGACATCCCTCATAGATGATTGAAATATATAAATTCCCATAAGATGACAAAGCTACGCCAAAGACACATTAATTTCCAAAGTGAAACTTGAAAAAAGCTTCATCCAACAATTACTTACTTTAAAACTCAACTCAATTTAAGTTAACGACCCTTTCAAATTGAACCGAACATATCAATTTAATTACTAAATAATTAGTTATTTGAAGTCTAAGTTCATCGGCTCGAACCTCTTTTAACTAGGTTAAACTTGTTTGGACTCATTACGATCTTTTTCGTTGCAAATTTTTTTTTCTTGGATTTGTATAAATTATCTTTTTGCAGAGTAGTAATATGGGATTCTTGTGACTCGGTATAGCAAAGCTCACGTGAGTATCACTTCGGGAAAGTACATTCACATGCAAATGTGACAATGGAAACAAAATTTATAAATCTATAAAGTTAAGTGATTAGTGCTTTTGTTGTGTTTGCATGCAGAGAAAGAGAGAGAAATTCGTGTAAGAAAAATTAAAGAATCTACAAAAATAACATAAAAAACAAAGACAATATCGAAGTTTTGTTGGATACATATATGAGTATACAAACACATCAATGTGTTTTGTAATTAGAAAATTAGAAGTTAAAAAATAAAATTAAAAGAAAAAGAAAGTCATTTTTAAGAAGCAAATTTCTTACCTTTAATTAATTTTTTTTTCTATTTCTCTAAGAATTTATAATATCTAATGCCTACAAATTGCTTAGCTGTTATAGAGAACAGATAGTTATTCATGCAAACAAATTAGACAGCTATAATTATTTGTGTTTTCCTTTAGAAATTTTTTTTTTTTTTGTGTTTCTTATCCATTTTTCTTTGAATATTACAAAAGTTTTTGTCGATTTAAAAAAAAAATTCAAACCCTAGCTACTATGACAACATTTTGATGTTAGAAAAAACTATTAAAAAAATAAAACTCGTATTTCATCTTTCACGTAATCATACTTAACTATTTAAATTTTTTTCAATTGTCTTAAAATAATATGAAACACGATAAAAAAAAACATGAGTTTTAGAAATACTCAAAAAAAAAAAAATTGATCTGAATTTAAGTAATATTTATTATCCAACAAAACTCATGTAGTTCACGAGTATCTTAACTTATTATTCGCAGCCATCGAAATATGATATATCTGTACTAAAATAGGGTTGAGCTGAGTGATGAATGTGCATGTATTCTAGACCACTAATTGTGCAAAAAAGGAGTGGAATTTAGGTCACGGGAGGGAGTGTCTTGATGGGTTAACTTGTATGTATCGAACATGATATAATTTCAGTTTTCATTGCAATTACAAACACATTGAATATTTTATAAAAAAACACCAAATCCTTTACTGAAGAATACAAGCAGCAAATCAGAAGTTGCCGGGTCAGACCTTTGTCCCTTCTTTCTTTCACATGTAAATGGAAGGGAGCAGCTGACAGTACCATGGCCATAGCCTATAGGCATAGCTATAGGAAGAAACAACCAAACCCTCATCACTGAATGGGACAGCCATGGCTATATCTGTGGGACATTTCATTAGGAGTTTTCAAACTTCTTAAACCCCACAAAATTGGAGAGGAACGTAGTACTATATCAGCCTTTCATGGGTTTTTTTTTTTTAATTTTTTAATTTATATAATTATAATATGGATTAAATTGAAGAGTTTTTAGCCTTTGAAAACTGACTTTTCTTCAAATTGGTATCCGAAAAAGAAGTACCTTTGTTTGCTATACGCATTAAGGCAGTAATGCAATTAATAACTCTCAACGTCACGAATCTCGAGCTTATTTCATCAGTCGGTTCATATAATTTTTTTTAGTAGAAGTATTTATTCAATCAATTTAGTTAATTTTGAATTGAATTATTTAAAATTAAATTAAATTATTTTAATTAATCAAATCAAGTTTTTTAATTTCAAAAATTAATTGATTGAAATTAATTCGATCGATATGATTAATTTTTGGTTAATCGAATAATAAAATATATCAAATTAAATTATATTTTAAATTTTTATTTTTTTATATGTGAAATAAATTAAATAAAATCTTTCAATAAAAATATTTAAACACCAAAATATTAAATTAAAATCTCTAATAATTTGAAATGAAATGGACAATTTCATATACATTTATTTTTATATATGTCATAACATATAGATCTGTGAACTTACTATTAGATATAAATTAAAAAGAGTTATCACCAATCTTTTTAATTTATGTGTGATTGGTTATCTGATTGAATTTTATCCATAAAATCAGATTTAAGTTCGAGAGTGTGGTTATGCGTAAGAAATGTTATAACACCCTCATAGTGCCTTTCAGAAGATGATATTAGTTTAATTTCAAATTATCCAAGCCTAAAGAATATTTATGCTTTATCAAAATATTTAATATTAAAAATTAACCTTAAAATTACTCAAATAATTTGATAACAATTTAAGATCATTCTCTCACCTTAAGAATATTTATGGAGATTAGTGTCTCACTTTTAATGAAGCTTTATCATCGAATTAATATATTATAATTTGGTGAGATTTTATTTGAAAGATATTTATAAAATTTTTATTTTTTAAAAAAAATTTATTAAGTCTCCTAATAATTTAGTAGGACTTAATTTAAGAAGCAAATTCTCTAATAATTTGGAGGATAAAAATTATATTTTTATTTTTAAAAAATTGATTTATGAAATTTGTCAATAGTTTGATAGATTTCATAAAATTTGAATCCATGAGAATTTTTCAATAGTTTAGTAGAATTCGTAAATTTATTTTGTAAAGATTTTTTTTTATTTATATTATTTTTTGTTATTTTATTTGTTTTTGTCTTTTTCTTTTTTTAATAAAATAAAATTTTATCAAATTTTTAATAAATAATAAATTGCTCAGTAATAATGAATAAATAATAAAGTCAATAGAATAAATAATAAAAACAAACTGAAAATAAAATTATAAAAAAATTTAAAATATAAAATAAATAAATAAATAAATAAAAAAATATGTGATTGGGTTGGGTAGGACTATAGGTGATGCGTTGATCCTAGTTTGGTTACAAGTGGATTTGGGTTCTCAAAAACGATGTCATTTTGGAATCCTATAAAAGTCAGTTTTCAACATTTTTTCTCAAACGTCCTTTGCTCTTTCTCTCTAACTCGATTCTTTCTCTTTTTTCTCTAGAATTAACCTAAGAACATCGTCGAAAACTAGAAAAGTTCATCCATTTTTTTTAAAAATTATTGAAATTCCACTGAAAACTTTAAAGTTCGTTAGAAAATTCATCAAAAAATTCAAAATGTTCATCAAAACTCAAATTTAAAAAAAAAAAAAAAAACCCAAAAGTTTTGAGATTTTTGCAAATTTCTTAAAAAACCATATAAAACTTTAATCCTAATCC
The DNA here is from genome assembly GCF_047325235.1 of Durio zibethinus. Lineage (NCBI taxonomy): Eukaryota > Viridiplantae > Streptophyta > Magnoliopsida > Malvales > Malvaceae > Durio > Durio zibethinus. Next base: position 27,917,268 of record NC_143171.1, on the reverse strand, counting down.
TAGGAGCCTAGATTTAAACCTAGAATATTCAAATCAAACTCAGAATTTCTCAAAATCAAAATCTCAAAAATTTCTTATTTCTTAGAAAAATTTTCAGAACACTAAGTTCGCACCTTTTCCAAAAGAAAAAAAAAGAATCAATCGTGTTCGTTTCTTTGATTCATTGTTCAATTTATAGCTAGCCTCCAGTAGCAGATTTAGAAATTGGACAGAACCAATCTTGGTTTGAATCCGAAAATTGAGTTTTGCTCGAGCATGATTTTAGGCTAGGTATTAGTTCCCGATTAAATCCATAAAAATACTTTGATTTGATTCTACATTAAAAACCCTTTAACTATTGATGGGATTTTGATTTGGTTAATTAAATTTTAGTTTTCATAATTCTTGTTACCGATTGAAAAGAAAGAAAAGAAAAATAAGGTAAAATACAAATAATAATAAGACTAGTAATATAATATAATATAATATAATATGCCATAATTATAATAATATACTATATTATAATAATAAAAATAATAATAGTATACTATATTATAGTAATAATAAAAAAAATTGACCCTAATTGACTTAGAATACAAACGGGTGTCTATAATATTTAGATTTTATAATATTTTAGTTAAAATTTCGGTTAATTCGATTTTTGAACCAAATTAATTAAAAATAAAAAAATTCTTTAAAATCATTTTTTATAATAAATTAAAATTAAGTTATTGGTCGATCGATCAACCGAATTAAATTGATTCAGTCAATTAATTAATTTTGGTTAAAATGAATTATGAACACCTCAAATTTTTAAGGGTTTATATCCGATTGATTTAAAATTTAAATCTTAAAACCTACAGTTTCTTTTCCTATTTCTAAATTATGATTTTTTTGTAAAAAAATAAAAACTCTCAACAAAACATAAAATCTTAGATGTTATTAGTGTATGGACTAGACTAATTATTAACTCTTGTTTCCTTCCAAAATCAAGTTTTAACCCTTAATAATTTTAATGATATCTTGGTTTTTTTTTGTTTTTTTTTTTTTTTCTAGTTTCCTCTCATTTTAGAAATTACATACATACATATATAAAAGGAATTTTTTTCTCCTTATAAGAATTACATTACACGTTGACGAGTAATTAACTACAATAAAGATTCACAGGACATGGTTTAAATTTTAATTTTAAAGTGTTTGTTGTAGATGAAATGTAATTACCTTGATTCTAAAATGTTTTATTTTGTGTATTATGTGTGTACTAATTTATCTATATGTGCACGTACACGTACACGTACACAAGCATGTTCTTGTGTTTTGTGTATGTAGATATTGTATTTTATACATATACAAATAAATTGTATGCATTTATATGTGTGCGTGCAAGAGTCAATTAAATTGTGTGTGTGTATATATATATATATATATATATGTATGCATTTATGTATTGCTTTTTTAGCTTAGGTATGTATTATTGTACCTTATGATTCGGGATAAAACTTAGATAAAATTTTTAAGATGTGAATTTTTTTAAATTGATTTAATAAAAATTTTAATAAAAAATCCAATTCAATTAATTGATAAAGTTTAATTTAAAAATTAATAATATGTAAAAAAATTTTATTAAAAAGGCAGTTAATAATCTAAATTTAATAAATATTTATTTAACAAATAAAAATTTTGATAAATTTTTTATTAAAATATTTATTTAAAAACATATCAAAATTTATTAAAACAAAAAATTTCAATCTATTAATTTTAATTTTTAAATTTATTTTTATTTAATAATTTTTAATAAAAAATCATACGAAACTCCACTTAAAAAACTACGCGTTTTTTTCTATAATTGAAAGGGTTGAAATTAGGCCCAAAAATGTTGACAAAGCCAATGGAAGCCGACACAATTATTTTAAATTGAAAATGGTCCTCAGCCCATTTTCAAGCCCAAAAAATTATGAATTTCTCGAGAGGTTAGCCAAGCCCATGGAATTGGTCTGATTTCCAGCCGAACATTGGATTAAAACCCTTCTTCTGAAGAAAAAAAAAAATAAAAAAAGCTTCAGAAAAGAAGAAAAATCCGTCAATCTTGAAATTTTCTGTTTCTTAAATCTTAAGACTCCTCGATATTTTAAATTCATTTCTGATCAAACCGAAGAGGAAAAAAAAAAAAGGGAAAAAATGGGAGATCAATCAGCGAGAGGAGAAGAATTCGAGAAAAAAGCAGAGAAAAAGCTAAGTAGTTGGGGCTTGTTTGGCTCTAAACATGAAGACGCCGCCGATCTCTTTGATAAAGCTGCCAATTGCTTCAAGATTGCCAAATCCTGTACTTCTTTGCTATCCTTTTTTCTATAATCATGTTATTATTTTTATTATTATTATTATTATTATTATTATTATTATTATTATTATTATTATTATTATTATTATTATCTGTTTTGTTTTCTTGAGAATGCTGGATTAAAGTTTTATGGAATTTTTTATATCTTTTTTTTTTTTTTGCAATTAAATTAATAGTTTTCATTTTTTTTTTGTTGAGAAAATGTTGGATGCAAAGAAATGAAATATTCGAGATCTTTTGGTTAATGTTGCTATTGAAGTGATCGAAATTAGGCTTTTTTATCGCGATCGATTTTTTTTTTTAATTTTAATCCTTATTTTCTATTTGATTTATTGATTATTGTAGCTTTTTAATTCCGATTGCATCAAGAATTAATTCAGTTGTTTTGGTTCAGTTAGAAAATGTGAAATTTAGGGTTTTTTATTTTGGGATCAGATTATTGATTAATTACTTTATATTTCAATAGATATTTGAAAAGTGATGAAACTGATTCTTTTAAAAGCTGTAATTTTTAATCTCTTTTATAATTTTCTTTTCCCAAGGGGATAAAGCTGGATCAACTTATGTAAAGTTGGCGAATTGCCATTTGAAAGTAAGCATTTCAGAGTAATAGCATTCGATTCTTAGTAATTAACTGTTATGTAAGATTTAATTTTAATCTTTTGTTTGTTTTTTTACTCTGTAGTTAGAAAGCAAACATGAAGCTGCTCAAGCTTATGTTGATGCTGCTCATTGCTATAAGAAAACAGCTACAAAGGGTAAGTGTGGAGTCATAGTTTCACTTCATTAGAATTGTTTGGGAAATTTTTTTGCATTTACACCTCTGACTAAATATTGTTATCATACAGAGGCTATATCTTGCTTGCAGCAGGCGGTGAACTTGTTTTGTGACATTGGAAGGCTCAGCATGGCTGCAAGGTATTATAAGGTATTGTTTATACATTAATATGTCAGTCTCTCAAGGGAGACAAAAAGGAGAGTTCATCATTTACTATAATTTAGTACTTATACAGCATAATTTTACAGTGATCACTTTTCATTTACTTTTGTTTTGATTCTACACTTATTGTTTCCTCAATCTTCATTAACAATGTTGCCACTAGCGTTAAACCTTCCAGGATTTTATTTTATAGTACTGTTATTGTTTCCTTCAGCATCCACAACCATTACTTTGTATGATGACGTTACTTTTACAGTTATTCATAGACATGGATGCCTCTTTTTTGTGTGCAGGAAATCGCTGAATTATATGAGTCTGAACAGAACATTGAGCAGGCCATGGATTATTTTGAAAAGGCTGCTGATTTCTTCCAAAATGAAGAAGTATCTACTTCTGCCAACCAGTGCAAGCAGAAAGTTGCACAATTTGCTGCTCAGATAGAACAGTGAGCATACTCACTTCTTCTACACATTGTTCTTGCAACGTTTTTTTTGCTGTCTACTACTATGGATGGCTTGTGATCGCTATTGGTGTATTACTTTGCTAACACGGTTGCATAAATCTAGCCCCCATACAAAATTTGAAAAAAAAAAATTTGATAGCTCTTCTTATGATATTTCTCCAGATACCAGAAAGCCATTGAGATCTATGAAGAGATAGCACGGCAATCGCTTACCAATAACTTGCTGAAATATGGAGTAAAAGGGCATCTTCTTAATGCTGGCATTTGTCAACTCTGCAAAGGTGATGTTGTTGCAATCAACAATGCATTAGAGCGATATCAGGTTGGCTTTTGGTTCTTTTAGCTTCACAACATCTTAACTTTTTACCATGAATTGATTATATATTAAACTTTTATTTGCATTTGCTCTCTTCAGGATCTGGATCCAACTTTTTCTGGAACACGAGAGTATAGATTATTGGCTGTAAGTTATTATAAGAAAACAGTTTATTTCTTTTCTGTTTTCTATCACAAAAGGAGTTGATGGGATTCGGTTTAGTTCTTTTGGTTTTGCTTAAAGATGCTTTCGGATTACTTTTCCATCTTTTTATCCTTCATTTGCATTGGCTAATGATATATCTAGTTACTACCTTGCCTCTGAATTTCCTTTAAATGGTAGCAATTTTGAGAATCTGGTTCTTACCCTTTGAAATACTGACCTTAGTGAGATTATGCTTACTGTGACAGGACATTGCTTCAGCTATCGATGAGGAAGATGTCACGAAGTTTACAGATGTTGTCAAGGAATTTGATAGTATGACCCCATTGGTATGTCAATCTCCATTGCATAAGTGCCCATTGGATTGTGGTTCTGATCCCTGAAATTACAATTCTAATGTGCTTGCTGTTTCCGTAAAATGCTGTGCAGGATTCTTGGAAGACAACCCTTTTACTTCGAGTGAAGGAAAAGCTGAAAGCTAAAGAGATGGAGGAAGATGATCTTACCTAAAATAGCTTCATGTCATGACCAACTTATGATTCTGGTTTTTTAATGGTGATTGCTTTGTATTAAGTCTGTTTCCAGTTATACTCTTATACTCTCTTATAACAATTGGTTTAGGAGATTTTACTTGTTTGGCTTTAAATTTGTGAAACTATGCTGATGTGGTTGGGTGAAAATGAGTTTGCAATTGAAATGCTGCTGTTTTTGCTTCTATGGGCCCCTCTAAGGGGGAAATATAAATGGAGAATGAAGTTGCAATAATGTTAGAAATATAAAAGAGCTGGTTGATACTAATAAATGATAAAACTATATAATGTTAATAGTCGCGTGATCTGTTTATATATTTTTGTTGAATTTTTAGTTTTAGGATCAAGATTTAATTTTTAATGTAAATTTTTTTTTTTGTTACATTAAGAGGACAAAGCCTTAATAAAAATAAGAGGAGGGGAGAGGCTTGATTTAAAATCAGATTTTTAATGTCTTTTTAAGCATCTTTAATCACTAGATTAAAAGTTTGGAGATATTTTTTAAGGTAATTTGAAAATTAAATTTTATTTTATTAAAATTTAATATAGATAAGAAAAACCAAAAAAGAAATCTCAATACTTTTTCATTTTTTAGCACAATAAAGTTAAGAATAAAAATATGTAGATTTCAAGTTTAGATTTTTTTTCTTTGTACACTGTACGATGCATTTTTTTTTCAACTTCTCTTACTAAAAATGGAAAAACCAAAGTGAAACATATAAGAGGAAAATAAAAAAACAACATCAACTTAACCATTTAACTTTTTAGTAAAAAAAATATTGAATATGTGAGTAAAAATTATATATTTGAGATATTTTTAATAAGTGATTATAAATTAAATTTAAATTTAATATTTTTATGTAAAAAGATTATTTTTATCGATTAAACTAAGCACTTGATGGTACTTATCCATTAAACTCCACTTCCTGTCGTGTGACGTTGATTTTTGTGATGAACGACAAGCGTTCCTATAGTTTAACGTTGATTTTAACTGTCCCATGAGTGAGGCGGCAATTAGTTCACAGAATCTTTAAATCTGTTATTTAAATTAATGTATCTAAACTTGTTTAATAACATTTCTTTGCCAGTTGTCATCATCTCATGTTTATAGGCTACCTATAAAATGTAGATTTTCGACGTTGACTTCTTACAATCTGTTCTTTCTCATGAAATTCAGATCTTTTAGAAACTACCCATTTCCAATCGGGCCTTGAAATTCAACTTCCAATGGCCAAATTCTTAGCTTTGATGATATTACTGAGTTTTTGGGGTAGTTTCATTTCGGGTCAAAAACCGGGTCTTGATGCTCCATATAGGATCCACACTTTGTTCTCTGTGGAATGCCAAAACTACTTTGATTGGCAAACGGTTGGATTCATGCACAGCTTCAAGAAGGCTCAGCAACCCGGGCCAGTGACTCGGTTACTAAGCTGTACGAAGGAGGAGAAGAAGAATTATAAAGGGATGGATTTGGCCCCTACTCTTGAAGTTCCCTCTATGAGTAGACATCCAAAAACTGGTGACTGGTAAGGTTTTCTGCCTTTCTTTTACCCCTTCTTTAGCTCTTTTTTGGGTTTCAAGTCTGCTCTGTTTGGTTAATTTTGGGCTTTGATTGCATGTCTTTTTAATTGTTGTTGGGTGCAATTTATTGTCTAATATCAATGTGTTTGATCTAAAAACTATCATAATACAAATGAAGTATGCTGCCTTGAATTTTAATCTCTTGTTTTTGGTTGAAGTGCTGCTATTGGACTGATCAAGTTTGTGAATTGTTGTTATTAACTCAAATAAAGTAGTCAGATAGGTTTTATTTTGATTTTGGTTTGTCAAAAGAAGTTAATGCTCATGCTTTGAACATTTTGATGCTTCAAGGTTAGAGGCTTTCTCTTTCTGTCTGTGGTTTATTTTCTTATTTAAAATTAAAACAACAAATTTGTTTACCTTATGAAAGAATGTTCAGTAAATTTCGTTTTCATATGTTTGAAGGTTCGAGAATGATAAACATCTTCTAATGTTTCATGCTTATTTCCCGTTCCTTCTAGCGAATAGTCTTCTGATGGCTTCCTTTCTGTTTAAATTCTTTCATTGTACAGTAATGGAGTGCATTTATAACTTCCATCCTGTTTTCGTTTTTTTCACATGGTTTGGCTCTAAGAAGTTTTTACAGCACTTTCAATACAACTGAGATCATAGGAGTCTGGAAGAACTTCCTGGTGGAGTAAAAGACAATTTTTGTTCTGCAGGTACCCTGCAATTAACAAACCTGCTGGAATTGTCCACTGGCTAAAACATAGTAAAGATGCACAGAATGTCGACTGGGTTGTGATTTTGGATGCTGACATGATCCTCCGAGGTCCGATTATACCATGGGAACTTGGGGCAGAGAAAGGCAGGCCTGTTGCTGCTTATTATGGGTATTAAACTTTCATTATTTTTAAAATATGCAAAAACTGAGGATTGTACTTGTGACACTGCTTCAACATCAGTCTTTGGAAACTTTTTTTGGTTTAGTAATATCATGACACAAAGCAGATACTGAGAAAGACATTGAATATTTTATTTTTTTGCATTTTGTTGCTGCATATAGATGCATCTTGCATATTTTCTGTGTTCATTTTCAATTTTCTCACTTAGATATTCATAATTGTTTGGTACTTCAGGTACTTGGTGGGATGTGATAATATTCTGGCTAAATTGCACACAAAGCACCCAGAACTTTGCAACAAGGTTGGTGGGCTTTTAGCCATGCACATAGATGATCTTCGAGTTCTGGCTCCTTTGTGGCTTTCCAAGACTGAAGAAGTACGTGAAGACAGAGCTCACTGGGCGACCAATATAACTGGTGACATCTATGGGAAAGGCTGGATTAGTGAGATGTATGGTTACTCATTTGGTGCAGCAGAAGTATGTTACTTTCTTCATGTTATCCTATCGTGAAAAGAATAGAAAAAAAATTTTTTTTTCCTTCAGTCCTGCTTTATGGGATATTTTTATATCCATCTTTTTATTTTGGTTATGTTCTTTTATTTTCAGGCTGGACTTAGGCACAAGATTAATGATGACTTGATGATCTACCCAGGCTATACTCCACGACCGGGTGTTGAGCCTATTCTTCTGCATTATGGCTTGCCATTTAGCGTGGGAAACTGGTCTTTCAGTAAATTAGATCATCATGAAGATGGTATTGTTTATGAGTGTGGGCGATTCTTTCCTGAACCTCCTTATCCTAGAGAAGTATGTTAACCTCTAAACCTTGGGGAAATGAATCGTTAATTCTGGTAGAAAAATTGTTTGCACTAAGAGATGCCTGCTTCGGTGCTTATATATTTCCATGTAATGCAATTTTCTCTTACAACCAAATAACATTGAGGCTTGGCATTGGTTTTATTCATGAATCAATGCTGCTTGTCCATATAAACTGTTTTATTCCTATTAGAAATTGTGTGTAAAACTTTCCTGTTATAGTGGAAATTTAGTATATCCTTTTCTTATGCAGGTGAAATTGATGGAATCTGATCCAAATAAAAGGCGTGGCTTATTTTTGAGTATAGAGTGTATTAATACTATGAATGAGGGTCTTCTGTTACAACATGCCCGAAATGGATGTCCGAAGCCAAAGTGGTCAAAATATCTAAGTTTTTTGAAAAGTAAAACTTTTGCAGAACTAACTCAGCCAAAGCTTCTTACTCCTCATAGGATACAGACTGAGGTGGCCGAGGAGGGGAAGGAAATCGATGAAGCCATAAGACAATATCCAAAAATTCACACTTTATTTTCTACAGAATGTATTCCTTATTTTGATTGGCAGACTGTAGGATTCATGCACAGTTTCCACCTCAGTGGCCAGCCCGGAAATATCACACGTCTTCTCAGCTGTACGGATGAAGACTTAAAGGAATACAAAGGCCATGACCTGGCACCCACCCATTATGTCCCTTCTATGAGCCTCCATCCACTAACAGGCGACTGGTAATTATAGATCTATGATAATTTTCTTTGCCCCAGACAATAGAATTCTTAGTTGCGCCACTGTTCTTATTCAATAATTCTGCTTTGTTCTAGGATTATATATTCTGTTAAACCTTGAGATCTTGTGTAAACAATTTAGGGTTTGCATGTTATCTTTGCCATATTTTGATGACCAACCTGCTTTCTAAGTTGGTACACTGGAATAGCTCATTTCACAATGCCTTTTTCCTTTAACATATTCCCTTTAATTGGTTCACTTGACTACTGTCCAGTGAAGTGGTTGGAGTCTCAAACAGCTAAGTGCGAGTATCCTGGTTTCATCTTGATATTAACAACCTCATGCTAAAATGGGTATTGGGTTATGTTCTTTGAAATTGGCATTTTAGTTAGGTAATATAAAGTTAATTTCGCAAACAATAAACCATCCTAGACCCACTAAGTCAAGGAAGATATTAAGAAAATGTTTAGATGACGAACCTTCATGAAGTATAAGGCAGAGAATAAACTCTTGTTGGTTTAAAAAACAAAAAGAATAAATCTCTTGTTGTTGCGTGATCCATGTCAGGTATCCAGCAATTAATAAACCAGCTGCTGTTGTTCATTGGCTCAACCATGTAAACATTGATGCAGAGTACATAGTTATTCTTGATGCTGACATGATCTTGAGAGGCCCAATTACACCATGGGAGTTTAAAGCAGCACGTGGCCGACCGGTTTCAACCCCTTATGAGTAAGTCAGGGAGAACAAGGATTAATGTCTTTCTTCAAATTCTTTTTAGAGTACTCTCTGTGCATCTTATCCCCCTCCCCCTTCTCTGTATTCCATGTGTTTATATGAACCTGCTTACTTAGTTTGTGGCTGTGCATTATAGATACCTTATTGGCTGTGACAATGAGCTTGCTAAACTTCATACTCGCCATCCTGAGGCTTGTGACAAAGTTGGAGGTGTTATTATCATGCATATTGATGATCTCCGGGAATTTGCACTGCTGTGGTTGCTTAAAACTGAGGAGGTCCGAGCTGACAAAGCACATTATGCAACAAACATCACTGGAGATATATACCAATCTGGTTGGATCAGTGAAATGTACGGTTACTCATTTGGTGCAGCAGAGGTATTCTTTTTCATTCAACCTTTTTTGGCCATTTTCAGTTAACTCTGTGTACATTCCTGGTCATGAGATTATGCAGTAAAGACAATAATATGCTTTGAGGAATTGCATAGCTATTTGATTTTATTGTTAATGGTGTCCTGACTAAATGAAGTCCTGTATTGAACAATTAATTTACTGCCCCAGATAGTCTTAGTTAGAATTTTCATATTTGTTGTTCAACGATGCCTGGTCCAGTTGATTTTTTTTTTTTTTCAGGATTTTGTTGCAATAGATTAAATAAAATTTCTCATGTTTCTCTCTTATCATGCAGTTGAAGTTACAACATCACGTAAGCAGTGAGATATTAATATACCCCGGATATGTTCCTGAACCTGGTGTGAACTACAGAGTTTTCCACTATGGCTTGGAATTTAAAGTTGGGAATTGGAGCTTTGATAAGGCAAACTGGAGAGAGGTTGATTTGGTCAACAGATGCTGGGCTACGTTTCCAGACCCACCTGATCCTTCAACACTTGAACAACCAGATGAGAACTTGCTTCAACGAGACCTGCTTAGCATCGAATGTGTGAAAACTCTAAATGAAGCATTGCGTTTGCATCACAAGAGGAGGAAATGCCCTGACCCTACTACCTTATCCGATCCAAAGTTGGATACAATAAAGGATGTCACAAGTTCAAGGAAATTTGGTAGGTTTGCTGGGAATGATGATATGAGAAGCAATCCAGTGCCCAGAAATCATTCTCAGGAATCATCTCTACCTAAAGTTACAGATAGGCTCTTTAGTACTTTAAGGTTCTGGATCATTCTTTTATGGGTGTTTTCTGGCTTGGGTTTTATGTTAGTAATGTTAGTGGTGTTTTCAGGTTATAAAGGCAAGGGATCATCGAAAGGTAAAAGTAATAAAAACAGGAGAAGATCTTATACAGGGTTCTTAAAAATGAACATCGGCGATCGGCAAACCCGCAAGTCTGAGGTATCTTTGTAACATCACAAGCTGCTGGTAGAGAAGAAAAATACTAAATTTTAAATAGGTTGGAGCAAGCCTGATCATAATACAGAATTGAGAGATGAACATGGTGAAGTGAATGTCAATGACTTGGAGATCTGAAGAAATTTCTTGTCGCAATAGGAAAATACAATGTTTCAGTGGTTTTCTAACAGGCAACTGGGATCATTGGTTGACATTGTAGTTCTTTTTTACATATACTTGGTTCTGAAGCTCCTCCCAAGAGAACTACTTTGACATGTTATTTTGGTCAGAGTTTGGTTTGGGAATTGTAAAATATTACTTAGAAGCTTTTGCATATTAAAAGGGAACATCAATCAAAACAAAGAGAAATGTATGGCTATTGTTTTCAAGATGTGGTAATTTCGAACTCTGCCTTGTTTCCTTAGGAAGAAGGAAAAGCTGAGGAAGAAATTTTCTCTATGATCTTGGCTTTCTTATAATCATTCTTCCAGCTGTGTTAGATTGTTCACCATAATAATTCTTTGCAAAGCTGAGCCCTTTTGGGCAGACACCAGCTAAATGATCAAATATGGCATGATATAAAAAAGGAAAGAAAAAGGGTTAAATCCAATAACAATTTCATATTTTTATTTGTAGGATAATACAAATCAATGGAGGTATCAAGAAGGATTTTAGAAACATAAAGACAAAATCCAACAACAGACTGCTGTTTCTTTACAGTGTAATTGCTCATCACATAGAGCAGCCAAGGAGAAATGAAACCTTTCTAAGCCCCACCTAGTCCTATCATGTAGAACAACCAAAAGATGGCATCCGACCTCTAAGCTCTTGCATCTCTTGTCCACCTCTTTAAGATGTAATGGCTCGGAAGCAACCTGATATTCCTGTAATCTAGCACTTTTAATGCATGACTACACAATACTCCCATAAACTCAAATTTCTTACAACTGCAAAAAACTATGTTGTCAGACAAGTTATAACTTACTGAATACTCTCTTGGTTGGCCATAAATGCTCACTTTATACTCAAACAGCTTTTCACTCTCAACGCATTGATTAACAACAATATTCAGACATGTTTCGTATTCTTGCTGAAACAATTCAAATATTCTTGGTGTGTAGGCATCCCTTGCATGCTTCAAAAGAATCACATCACCCATTAGTTTTGGCATATTTTGGCTCATATCATAATTAGCTTCTAACTCTTTGTAGTGCCAATCATTCACCACTTTACCAAGATGCTTGAAAAATGAAAGCACATCAGACTCGGGCTTTAAGTATTTCTTTAGAGTAACTATAAAACTTTCACGCAGTTGCACAGATTTTAAGTCAGCAGAAAAGATATGCCTTTTGTATGCTATGGCCCATTGCTCTCGGCTTTCAAAAATCTTGTTCAACCACTCATTATCCCAAAGACCGTGTACATCCAGCATAAGGTTCCATGCAGCAATGAAGTCTTCTTCTTCCTCATGATCAAAAAAGCAACTGCTTAAATCATTCACAAAAGACAGTGAACCTACAAACAAGTGACTCAGCTGCTTGAGTGCACTTTGGTACACATGCCAAACACACATTTGTTGATGTATGTCTGGAAATACAGAATTAATTGCTTCAGACACTATAGCATCTTGATCTGTGAGGATTGTCTTTGGTTTCTTACCAGACATTGCCTCCAAAAACTTTTGGAATAGCCACTTGAAAGAATCAACAGTTTCGTCATATAAAAGTGCTGCACCAAAGATCACCATTTGCTTATGATGGTTCACCCCAACGAATGGTGAAAACAGTCGACAGTCTTTGTGTAGCCTGTAGGTTGTATCAAAGCAAAGTACATCACCAAAGTCACTATAGTCCATGACCATCTTTGCATCAGCCCAAAATATATTAGCTATTTGATTTTCAGCATCAAGTTGCATGGAATAGAAGAAAGACGGATTTTTCATTTTCTTACTTTGAAAATGTTGCTGTATCCTTTCTGCTTCTCCTTCTCTCATTTCTCTGGAACGTTTGGAAGATAATTTACTTCTGAGATCTATTGGATCATATCCATGGTCGACACAATCTCCAATTGAGTTACATGATAGTTCACATGCTGATTCTTCTTGAATCTTGTAGCCCTCCAATGCATTGCCTTCAGCAACTTGGGGTGCAGCCAAGCGCTTCTGTGATCGTAACATTCGAACCCGACATGGTGCAACAAGCTCATGATTGTGTTTTTCTTCAAAATGAGTGACACGGTATTTACCATCAGATTGACGAGAAATGACTAGTTGTGCCAAGCATCCGATTCTTGTCTCCTTTCGAGGTCTCTTTATATTCAAATCCCTCTTATCTTTTTGCCGAAATCCTTCTCTAAAGCAAGTAAACCGCCTTGATGCCACAGCACCATCTATCTTGCTCCTATTCACATAATCTTTTCGAACACTGAAACCAACACGCCCTGCATATGTATTGTAAAATTCATAAGCATGATCTTCTGATTCAAATGCCATTCCAAGCTTTGGTACCCCATCCCTCCCAGAACTACTAGCTAAGTCAGCTTCAACCGCTTCAGCAAAGGTTAACCTCTTCTGTGACGGTAACAGATGAGCTGTTGATGGGTTTACAAACTCGTGGTTGTGTCTTGTTTCAAAATTAGTGACACGAAACTTTCCATTTGGCTGCCTTGCAATAGTCATATGAGCCAAGCAACCAGTTCTTGTCTCTTGCCGGGGCTTTCTCACATTCGAATTATGCTTGCTAGGCCTATAACCTTGTCTATAACAAGTGTACCTTCTGGATACAACTGCACCATTTACTCGACTTTTATTGACAAAATCTTTCCTAATACTAAAGCCTTCCAACACAGCATATCTACCATAACACTTATATGCATGCTCTTCTGATTCAAACTCCACTCCAACTGCTGGAACCACAAATATATCTTCTTCATCTTTAAAAGAAACTCTGGATCCTAAAGCATCAATAGATAGAGGATTTGGACTCTGAGACTCCTGCTCACCATCAACATCCATCTCACACTTGTTGACTAAGGGAACTTGTGGAGCCTGGCATTCGGCCCCATTAATTTCCACATCGCTCTTCTCAACAGAAGAAGCATTTGGGCTATGACTACAACTCTCACTTTCAGCAGCTTCCTGACTCTTTTCCGCAGCAGAAGGTTCCAAGCTTTTATACTCTTGATCCACATCAATATCCACCCGATTTGATTCTTGAAGCTCATTATGAATTCCCAAATTCTGTCCATGAGTTAATATGTCAGGGTCACTCCTATCCATTGACCTTCAGCTGATGAGGGGAATAAAAAAGAGTGAGAAGAACATGCAGCAGCAAATGGATGCACATAGCATTAAAAAAAACAAGAATTTCACTAAAACCAGCTCATGATTAATGTTATAAAACCAGCTCAGGATTAATTTAACATAAATTACAAAAGTTCAAGATGGAATTCAACAGATTCTAATTTCTATAAAAAGCACCCAACAAGTAGGTTGAACTTGACAGTTGGCATACCATCTTGAAGAAATGTGATTGCACGACAATGGAACACACACACACACACACACAAATACATACATACATGCATGCATGCATACATACATACATACACACATACATACATATATATGTAGAAATGTGATTGCATGACAATGGAACACACACATGTGCACATACACATACACACACACACACACACACACAGACAAACAAACAAACAAACAAACATACATACATACATACATACATGCATGCATGCATGCATGCACACACACATACACACATGCATACAATACAAACATACACAAATACATACATATATATGCAAAAATGATACATATGTCATTTTATCTACATATCCAATTTAACATACATTGAACTTCTTTCAAAGCAAGTTTAAAAACCAATAAAAATGAGTAAATTGTAAAGCAAATTACTCAAAGTTCTTAGCAAGAATCTACAAACCAGAAATTAGAAGAAAAACATATCTAAATATTAAAAATTACTCAATTACATTCAAAATTCACCAACAAAAATAAAAACTTCATCATAATTACCCGCTTGTGTTTCTAAAAGTGAATAGAAAAAAATTTTGGATTCTTTATTTCAGAAAATCCCAAATTCAATCCAAAGAAGAAAAACAGAGGAAATTACAGTGAATATAAGGTGCAAAACAGCGTGGTGCGCCGGCAGAAATCAACGGTTGAGATGTTTCTTATGGTTTGAAGAAATGGCGGGAGAGATTATGAAGTAAAAAAAAAAACGAAGAGAGTTTTGCACAGAAGGAAGAGAGGAATTGGAAGAATTGTAGAGATTAGGGCTTTTGTTTTGTTTGCTATTCTTTCGAGCTGTTCGGTTACTCGAATAATAGTACGCAAACGGAAAGTAAGTACAGCACGCTAATAGATCCACGTGGCTATATTGCGCAGGTGGCTGCCTTTGATTGGTTAACTAAACTCCATTTTTGGTCAAATTACTTACTTTTTTAAATAATTGAATCTAATATTTGTATATATTAAAAGATAATGAAAAAATAATTGCAAAAAATTTTGATTGTAAAAAAATTGAACTAATTTTTATAATTTTAATACGAATTTAACCTAATTAATTCATATAATTAATTTTGAAAAATAATAATTTATAGGTCTCAAATTCAAATATTAATACTTAAATTTTTTTTTATTATCTAAAATCATAACTTATTTTATACTAAAAAATAAAATAATATTTTTGCTGTAATTTGATTTCGAATTTTATTGCTTTAGATAAGTTTGATTTTCAAAAGCCAAAATAATTGATCAATAGGCATATCCATTTTAACTTCCATCTAAACAAAAAAAATTTTTTTTCTCTAATTAATTCTCTTTTATATTCATTTTAACTCCCACACTTATCTAAAATATTTAATAATTTTTTTACCATGTGAACACCATCTTTGTTACATTGAAACCAAAATAATTGTCTAATGAAGTTGTTCATTATTAAATATAAAAAAATTATTAATTGATGCAATGTTCTTTAAAAAAATAATATCTAGCAAGTCTATTATTTAAATTTTAATAATTATAATTTTTTTATTTTCACGTTATGATTTTTTTATTAAAATAATAATAATTTACGTTGTTGAATTAAGAAAAATTGGAAAGTTGAATATGGACTATTTTAGTAAAATTATAGCCAACCCCCAAAACCAAAGTTACAATCATACCTAAATATTAAACTCAAACATAAATTAATAAAAAAAATAAAATTTGAGAAATATTGATCATCAAATTTCCTCAACCAAAAACAAACCTTCCTCTTCCAAATCATGATCCAAAAACAAACTTCACATCATCATCATCATCATCATCTTGCTATGATCAACAATCTTTTCTTTAATCTCACCCTCATAATTTTCTGCCTTTTAGAGATTGGTAATTCAGTTTGAAATCATCATTGACTATACCACATTGATCATCATCATTTATGTAACTATCATGACCTTGATCATAATAATCTTCATAGTCACTAGACAAATGGTCCTAATCAACAACTCACCAACCTATAATTCGTGCCAATATCACTTGACCTTAACTTATGAGCACCCTTGGTCTTATCTTTGGATTTACAAGCCGGGTGCATGCGACACCTTAGGCATCCTGGCCTGTTGCATTGTCCGGTAAACTTGAAATGATTAGTAGGTTTTACCGATACCTTGATGAATAATTTAGCAGTCGAAGATGAATCGAACTGTTGAACGAATCAGGGTTTGGGTCTTGAATTTCATGGAGTTGAAAGGATCAGTTAAGTCCTAACCATACCATGTTAGCGACCTTCCCTCTTAATTTTTGGCAAGAATTCAAATATAAAATAAAAAAATGAAATGTGTCATTTTGTTTCATAAAATTTTCATTTTATTTCATAAATTGTTAGAGTTTGCAATATAATACATTAATATTTGAAATTTTATTAGATAATTTTATTTAATATGAGAAATTAAGAATTTAAAATGTAATTTAATTTAAATACATTCATTATTTGATAAATCAAAAAAATTAACTAAATTGATCAAATTAATTTTCAAAATTAATAAATTTGATTCGATTGACGAAAATAAAATAATAAATTTAAATAATTCGATTCAAAATTAATCAAATCGATCAAATAAACATTTTTAATTCAAATATTTTAAATTTGGGTTATTTCGATTTGGATTGAATCCAAATTCATTGTATTTTTTGAGTTGTCAATGACATGATCTCAGGGACAGAACAAGGGGATTGAGCATGCATTAAGGTAACTGTTGTAGAGTTAATTTCTCCTCCGCCACAAAAGATCATAACAAAGCTAAAATGCAAATTGATTCGGGAGAAATTTTCTAAAAATGTCATACATTTTGTTTGTTTCACAATGATTCAGATGTATCTGTCTTTCTATATGCAACATGGAAAAACAAGGCAAAAAGATCGAATGACCTCTACATATGATATTGTAATTGTTCTTCCTGCAAAATAAATTCCACCACAAACCAAATGTCATGATAAAGAACATAAAAAAACTACATATGAGAGGATCTGATTTATCATGCATTAACATTGACCAAATTTAAAGTAATAAACCGACAGTCACGTGATCTATTGATAGAATATTAAATTTTTAATTTTAATAATCAGGATTCAAATCTTGATAAGTATAAAAAGGAAATTTAGTTTGCAAATAAAAAAAATATCACAACTAACATCATATCATGGAGCATGATTTTAGACAGCAAGATTGATTGCTAAATGGAGGAGATCATACTTTGTTCTATAGACTGTACAGCCATTTGTGCAGAATTAGTCAATCCTACTACAAAATCAAGCAAACAATTTCCAATGCAAAACCCATCTGTATTATGCAAAGTTCATTACTACCTGAAATTTTATGACTAAATTGTGTAAGCATTAAAAGCATTAAGATCAAACAACTTCCTGCAGTCATATCATGATGTAAAGACAATTTAGACACCAAGAATCATCCTATGTTAGGTGTGTGGCCAATGACACTACTGCACATTGATGTCGGTTGATAGAACATGCCCTCATGTGATCCAAGAAAATGAAGAAACTTTCGGTTATTATTATTATTTTTACATAAAAGGTCACAATCTGATAATAAAAAAAATGATTACAAATATTAAAATTTAAATTTCTCGACTTTTATTTTAGCATATATTCACTTTTTTTCTTTGTTTTAGTCTTCCAATAGCTTTGTGTTTTGTAAGTTTGTATTCTTCTTGTCATTAATACTACTAACTATTTAAACACTTGATAAGATGGTAGTTGTGCATATTTGTTTGGCTCGATATAGAGCATCAATTATGAGAGTTCCTAAGGTGAATGGGATTGATCAGAGCTGAGAAAGAAAACTAGAAAATTCAAAAATTAATTTAAAATCGTATTATTCGATTTGATTTTGATTAATTTGATTTGAATTAATTTTTTTATTTGATTTAAATTAAATTTAAATATTAAATGTATATATTAAATTTTGATTGAATTTTGAATTGAAATGTGAAAAATAAAAAAATAATTGAACCGAATAAGAATTATATATTTTTATTAATTTTTTAAGATAAAAATAATTATTTTATATTTAAATTTATTTAAATATATTAAAAAACTTATTAAAATAATATATAAAAGCAAAAAAATTAAATTTTAAAAATTGATAAACTGAAAAGAAATGAATGAATAAAATTCGAATTAATTTAAAAAAAATTATTCAAATGCAAATCAAAATTTTAAAATTTGTAATATTATTAATTATCTAAAAATTTAAATTTAATTTGATCCAATCCAATATGTTATAACTCACGGAATTGACCCAACCCCAATCAATGCAGCAATCCAACCCATAAGTGAAACAACCGAACAAAGCTTAGATTAATTGAGCCTGAACTCAAAGCCCAGTCAATGTTTCTCTGGCATTTTCCTCCCAATTCTTCTCGCACTGGAAAGTGGAAAAACCTTACAGCAAAGCTCAGAAAAGAGAAAAAAAAACCAGAGAAATCAATGGCCACTTTACTTTTAAACGAAGCCTTAATCCCCATAAAACGACCCAACTTCGCCTCAACTCTCCGCTCGGTAAATTTCGCCTCCATCACCACCGCCCATGACTCACCATCTTCTTCATCGTCATTCACTTTCGACAGCACCATCAACAACAAAGAACAAGACAATAATATCATTTACTTAAAGCTACCGACTTCAAATGCGATGCCAGAAACGACGACGTCATCGTCGGTGACGATGCCGATGTCATTCATGACTGGGTCGATAGTTGGGAAGAGTTTTTATAAGAAAGTTAGTACGAGAGAGTCTGGTGATGGAGTTGGATGGACGGTGATGCTTGATTATCAGACTCTTATCAGGTACCATCTTTTCTTTTTACTCTTTGTTTTTAGTTTCATTTTTGTGCTTTAAAAATGTGGGTTCTTTTTGAATTTGAAAAAAGTTCATTAATTTGGGATTGAATAAGTTGTTAGTTTAGTGTTTGGTCGGGTGTTTTTGCATCTCTGTCAACTGGTAGCTTAAGCTTGTCTGAATTGGTTGTCTTTTGGTTATGTTAACTTCAGAAAGTGGATAAGGTGACCCCAAATGATATGTCGTATATGTTTTAGTTGATCATAGGTCCAACAGGTTTAGTGAGTTCTGTAATGAGATGTTAATTTTTGTAGCAAACAGATGGAATCAGACCCTTTACTATGCCACTGATGAAACTTGCTTGCACAGCGCTGGAGAGAGTTCCACTCACGCGTGAAGATCATTGAACATCTGATGAAGAAATTTGATCAAGATTTATTATTCTGTAGTGCTCCAGAGTATAATTCTCTGACAGTTGATCTCCATGGTGTGTAGCTTATTCCTTCTTGACTGTAAGGCATATGCTCGATGAAAAACTGAATTCCTTTCAGTTTATTCTCATTATTGTATGCATGATTCAGTGTGAAAACCAAAATGCAATAATATCCCACATTATTTATTTATTTTTGCAGCAGGGCAAGTTGAGAAAGTTGATCCTTTACTTGCTTGGGTAAACTCAGAATTTGGCTTTAAGCCTATAGTGTATTCCAGCTTTTTTGGTGGGACACAAGGGGACGGTCTCACAAAGGCTATTGAAAACCTCCTAAAGAAGACAGATGACTGTGAATTGGCAGTAATTGATGCCCTTGCGGCTGCAGCACACTCTTTGGTTATCGCTCTAGGAATTTTTCAGGGTAAATTGCAGATTGAGGAAGCAATCGAGTTGATTAGACTTGAGGAAGATTTGCAGGTTCTCTTCATCTTAGTAAATCTCTCTTGCAAAAACACGGACTTGCATGTACATATTAACATAGTTATATTTTAACATATTGTGATTATTTCCAGTAGAATTAACTTGAGACTTCTCTTGTATATATCTAGGTGGATAAATGGGGTCTGGTTGAAGGCGGCCATGATGTTGATATTGCTGATCTCAAGGTACTAATCTCATCAGCTACTGTATTCCTTGGTCTTTGAGGAGGATCTCCATTTCTGATTGAGGAGGTCTCAAGGCTACTGGACCTTTTTGTGGGTACTATAGATTTGTATATCCTGATGTGCTCATCGATTTTTGTAAAATTGATGACTTTACTGACATAATAAATCATTGAATATAAAAGAGTTCATGTGCTTTTCTCCAAGTTGTATTGAGAGATCAACTTTCAAATGCTTTTGAACTTGTGAGGAAAGAGAATTCATGCAGCGAGAATGTTTTGTAATGCTACTGTATCCATCTTCTAGGCAGAGTTCTTAATAATCCTATATCACATTTTATGTGTGGAATGCAAACGTCTATGTCACTGTTCTCATTCATGGCTTTTTCATAGCTAAGAGATTCATCTTCCATGAAACCATGGTCCTTTATGTGTTATGTAGGGAAGGTGATGTATGCCTAATGCCTTCAAACTTTCATCCATTCTTGTGATCATGCTTGGCAGTAACTCATGTCTCTTCTTGGCAGCAATAGATGCACATTGGTGGCTGTCTCTCGATGTCACAATTACAGCAAGCTGTATCACAGTCACTGTTGCAACCTATTGAAAAGGAAACAGAGATACTATTATAGCCTTTCTTCTGGATAACCGAAAATTTTTTACGAGCATGAAAAATTAGTAGTTGTTTTCATTCTACTGATATGAATCAATTCCAAGTTTATAATTATCAGAAAGAAGTTTCATGGAAAATTACTTCACCTGTGATGGTAACATACTTTGGTGGCTCAAGGACTTGAGCTTCCATGGGAACTGAAAGCCGGTTGCTGGCATCAACGACATTAGTTCGGATAGCAGAAATTATGAGCACAAAAATCCATGTTGTTGTTATCTTAACCATTCTAGGACATAAGGAAAAGCAGGGGCTGTTTTCATATATATGCAGGCTTTTTATGCGGTTCAAGTCTCAGGGGTGATAGACCTAACTCATTACATAAGATTTGGAAACTGGAAATTTTCGTTTTGAATACTTTTATAAGAATGATTCATCTCAAATCTGTGATGATAATTATGCAAACTATGCCAACTTTCTGGTCTGTTATCCTTTTGCAACATGTTAAAAAAAGAGCCACATAGATCGAATGCTATGTGTGTGTGAAGTAGAAATGAGAAATTAATTGTTTTCTATTCATATTGTTTTGCTGCAGACTTCAGTTAGTTGAGTGGTAGATGGATATCCAAACTCCATAATCTCTGATAAAAACAGGATTCAATATGCTGAATATGCAACAAACAGAAATGACAATCAAATGGACCTAGAACAAATTATAACAAAATTAAGTACAATTGTGAGGGAGAATACAATTATTGGCATGATTAACTCAAAGCAAATTGTTCTGAGGAGTCCTCACAAAAACAATCCAGATTAACTGGTTAAATACACATTATTGTGAAGTTTGAAACTTTAAGCACCACCAGTAAGCTGAAGCTGCTTGATGTGTATGATCTGCAATCCTGGGCTCAGACCCTTTGGGCAAGCACGAGCACAGTTCATTATTGTGTGGCAACGATACAGCTTAAACTCGTCATTTATGGCCTCCAATCTCTCCTTTGTGTATTCATCACGGCTGTCGCTTATCCATCTGCATGTAAGAACATGGTTAAGAAGCTTTATAAACTCAAAAAGTAATCAATAATCTTCAGCATTCGCTATGCTCTCTTCAGAGATTTAAAATAGAAATCTAAAATGGAAGAGTCTATACTTTATAGCTCTGAAAGACACCAAACAACATAAGAACTAAACATAATCAAAAGGGAAAGAACTAAGATCAATGAGCAAAAAACTTTTTAGTGTAATATAACTGACAGGTCCTTTTACAAGGGATAGCCTTCAAGATCTAACACCAAACTTGGATATAATATGCTTAATGGTAGAGGGTTGTGTGAAGGCGGCAAGAATTAGTTGAATGAACCAGATGAACAAACATGGATAACTCACCAAGCATCACTAATTGAAACTTTCTAATGCGATAATTCAGCTACTACATGTTTAACCAGAACCTTTTGCACATTTTCAACCGACATTCATGGAACATTTGAACATAAGTAACCGAACCAAATAGTAGAATTACCAAAAACTTAAAAAATAAGTTACAAAATGAGTCATCAAAAGCCACTCCCAATGTTGAATTAACATATCAAAGCTACAATTATACCTCATTTCCCTTACACAAGACAGAACATAAACCAAAACAAACCTTCTTACCAAACTATAAGAGCCTAATACAGTCCTCAAGCTTCAACTATCCAATCATCAATCAATAAAAAAAAAACATTAATGAATCAATCAAAGAACCCCAATTTTGAAATGATTAATATGAATTGGAATGATCATTAAGAATAGAAAACCCTAAACCATCTAGGTCTTTTCCTATCAACCAATCAAATAAAACCCAATCCCAAGCCATAAAAATCATCAAAAAAATCAAATTAACCAATGAAACCCCAAAAAGCTCATGACTTTGATTACCTGTTAGCATGAAGCAAAGCAGCAGGACCCAAATAAGATTCAGGATTCCACCAATAACTAGGACAACTGGTACTGCAACAAGCACACAGAATACACTCATACATGCCATCCAACTTAGCTCTATCCTTTTTACTCTGAGGAATCTCTTTCCCAGCCGTCGGCGGCGGATTCTTCCTCTTCAACCAAGGCTCAATACTCTTATACTGATTATAAAAGTTCGTCATATCAACCACCAGATCTTTTATCACAAACATATGTGGCAAAGGCGTGATCATCGTCTCCGACGGACCTGATTCGATCTTGGTCAGACAAGCTAAGCCGTTACAGCCGTTGATGTTCATTGCACAAGAGCCGCAGATTCCTTCACGGCAGGAGCGACGGAAGGTGAGTGATGGGTCGATCTCGTTCTTGATCTTGAGTAGGGCGTCGAGAACCATTGGTCCACATTCTTTTAGGTCGATTTTGTAGTCTTGGAGTTGCGGTTTCGTTGGGTTATCTGGGTTCCATCGGTAGATTTGGAAGGTCTTCATGTTGGGCGTGGCGGCGGCTTTTGGTTCCACCTTTTGAGCTTGTGTTTCGCTGGCATAGGGTCGCTCCAACACCAGCCTCGATGCCGGAGCCACCGTCAATGACGACACGCGTGACGCCATATTCATAGCTCGCCGAACCAAACTCGTCGCCATTGTTCCGGGAAAAGAGAATGAAAAATGGAAAACGAAAGACAGAGGCAAAAATAGTCCAATGTATAATGTTGAATGACGGAAATGGGCTTTAAATAGCAAGCGAAGGTAGGTTGGTACGAGGGGCAGTTTGTGGAGTTTAAGTTTTGATTTTTGGTTGCCGTCGATTTGGTGGACCTTTAAGTGTCGCTACAATGACGTGGATGAATATGGATCGTAGGTTAAGGCTTGGAGCATTCATTTGCTTTCGATTTTTCTATGTTTTTCTAGGGCGTGTGCTCAGAATGGTCCATTAACAACAGTTTACACGTGGTGGATTATGAGTGGACAAAGTTTTTTTGGCAAGTGTGAGGGACGTGGGCTAAAATTTGGTGTTTTGTGTTTTGAAACAAATGCTCAAAAATGACAAACTTGAGATGGTACCATTAGGACCGAATGAGATGTGTTTGGGCTCATGTTTGGGCTTATGTGGTTCAATTAAGGGCCTAAACTTATTCCCAAAGTTCGTATTTTATAAATAAAAATAAATATTAAAATTTATATATTTATATAATATAAAATATTAAAATTTATATTTTGCATCGTGTTTCACATAAATTACATGTCATAATTCAAATCGACACAAACATAGATTCATTGCAATTCAAAATTCATGAAAAATGACAAGCAAAGTCAACAACACGTTAACACGGCAATAAGCAAAGTCAACATGTCAACAAGGCCAACAACAATGCCAGCTATATTGAATTGACATTAACAAACCGTTAAAGCAAGAGCCGATTTATATGAATTATAGTATAAAGATTAAATCTCACATTTTGTCTGAATACAAGAACTAATCGCATAATTTGATCATTATCAATTATTTAATCAAGCATATAATCTTTATAGTTTATACTACAAATTAATAAAGATGAGAACAGATCTTTGATACATTTTTACCTCAGCATTCATGGAGCAATAATCATAATAATATGGTTGTAGGGCATATAAATCCTAAAAAAAAAACCCGAAAATTTGATCATATTAACCAAGCAGGACCCAAAAAGAGAGAACAAATTGTCAGCAGAAAACTAGGGGCCTACTGTACAAATTCTACATCATATCTCATAATCCACCATTTTAGTCACTTGTCCAAAAGTTGCAGCATGGATGCCTAATGGTAACTATGGAATAGAGTCAACCCAGAAATCTGATGAGAAAAGATTCTCTGGATGGTGAAAATAACAGCTCCTTCCATACTTGCAGACACCAAATTTTTCGTAGTTCCAGCAGATTTTTCTATCCTGTTGGGCAACATAATATTGAAAGGTAAACAAATGTACCAAACAGGAGCAGAATAATCAAAGGGAGATGAAGAATTGCTGCTAGTTCCATCGCCAATGTGATTGAGTTGGCTGATTTTCAAAGCAATTATCAACCGGGAATAACCAATTTCATGCTCAAATAAACTTTTATCTCTTTCTTTATGAATGGATATTGCAAATAGGTAAGAGTAATATACAGAAGATGATGGAGACTTACAGGTCTTAGAGGCAGGCCTGCACTGCTAAGGATAAAGGCAGTTGGCTTTGAAGATCGAATCTTGGGATGATGAAACTTGCATGCAGTTTTAAACTTGCAATATCCAGTTTTCATAAAGTAAGGACACTCAGGTTCACCAGGTCGCTCAGGGAATTCATCAACTTGTATCGGCTCTTGATGGAGTTTGGAGATATCTTCTGTCTTCATTGCACTGTGTATTGAACGAGATGAATAAGGATGACTGGTTTTTTCCTGTGCATTAAGGGTCAAACCAAGCCACAAATAAGTTCCTGTAAGAGTTCTAACACACAAAATTTCTTGATCACGCCAGAATATGTAATAGCATAAACCACCTCAGACACAGCCAATGTCTCTACAAGCACACACACAGAGTGCAAGCTAAATTAAAACTGAAGAATAGTAAATAACCTGTGCTCCCCTGTCCCCAAATCGAGGCACATAGAAAATTCTAGCATTTTTACTCTTTATACAGAAGCAATAGATATAATGCCGACTGTAATTACTCCAAAAAGAGACAATGAAGAAAGTTGACATAGAAAATACATTGAAAATTACGTGAAGAGAGGTAATCATAGATTAAACAATTCATAACTATCATCTCCCGTCCTTCTTCAATATAAACTTAACAGCAAAGGTGGCTCAAATCATCACCCAAGAGAGAGAGTGAGAGATTTGGATTAAAGAGAAACACCATCATCCAGACTTCCTACGAATCTAGAAACCTTACATCAGAAATAAAGAACCATCATACTAACAGCAGAAGTTTGAAAACCAAAATTTCTTTATGAAAAAAACTATATAAAAGCAGCAATATATAAAACAAACTTGGTTGACTGGAGTGAAAGAAGAACTACCTCATGTCCGTTCCATTCAGAATTCAGATGCGTGACATGAGCAGATGATGAATTATGATTCAAGTATGGAACATGCTTATCTGACATCATGTTCAAAGACGATGAAGCTGCAGTTGGTTTGGGTGATGATGGCAGAGCATCGGATTCACCATTATAATTTTCCGAAGAATGGCCTCCAAAGCCAGAAGGATCTGAGCTGAAAGTGTTGGATCCTTCAGCAGAAGTGGGGTCAGGATGATTAAACCTGCAACTAGCCCCATATCCACAAGAACCAGTACGCATGTAATAAGGACACTCTTTCTCTAGCTGAAATGACGTAGAATTTCAGTTAGTTCACATTGCCACCAACAAGATAGATCCAATTGCAAAGTATTCATTGAACAAGCCTGTTTTAAAAACCAAGTGAGAAAACATAAAATTATAACCATTCGAATTGGCAAGCCTAGAAAGTTAAGTTCTGGCAAAGGTAACTCAGACTTTTCCAGGTATCTAGACTTCTCTTTGAAGTGACTATATTTACAAGCTGTTCCATACTTGCATCCTCCTGAAGTTAGGTAATACTGCCAAAACAACAATATGCAAATCAAGATTGTCAATAACAACTTTCGAATTCAAAGCTTAGAATGACTCTTTAGCATTGCCATGGGCCAAGACTAATATTTAAACCTTGCATTCAATCTGCCCTGTCTGTTCCTTAAAGCCATCCTTTTCCCTATTCTCTTTTATAACCTTCAAGTTACAACCAAAAATGGAAGGAAGACAATGATGTTAAATTTACTAGAAAATTTGCATGGATAATCAATAAGGTAGAAACGATCTAAAAAAGTAGTGAAATTTTTATAATAGATGTACCACTTGTACTGGCAGGCCAAAGGAGTTGGCTTCTAGTGGAGCTAATACATAATCTTCATTACAGTGCCTATATCTGCAAGCATTTCCATACTTGCAACCTCCAGTGGCTCGATAATACTACAAACATCATAACATAGAGGAACTCAATACTTCATGCCATGTTTATGATAATGCTTGGTCTAACAAAAAGTGGCTGAGATCACATCAAAGACAGCATTATCCTTAAACATTCAAGATATTAGAAGTGATTTCTTTTAGAAAATCAGTACTAGCTATTTAACTTAAATCAGATATTGATAAATAAAGAATTGAACAGAAACACAGGTAGTAAAGAATGATGAAAGTGTAAATAATAGGAAACTAGCATAAAACAATTTCCTGTTGCCGCAAGAGCCTAACCTTGCATTCAATTCGCCCTGTTTGCTCAGCAGTCCATCCTTTATAGTTCTCCTCATCCTTCAATAACAATAAAAAGGGAAAACCACAAAAACCATAACTCCACTACAATAATAACAAAAAAGATCAATCCCTTACAGAAAACAAACAGAACCCCGGAAAAAGAAAAACTTATACCTGAAACCCTCTCCCAACTGGGTGGTTAAACTTACAGTTCAAACCAAACTTACACGTGCCAGTTTTAAGAAAAAAGCTACAATCTTCAGCACAAGGCCTTAAAGGGTACTGATAATTCTCCCCATCCTCCCACTCCGCTTGAAGATTTTCACTGCCGTTGTTGTTATCTCCATAGCTATTCCTGTCATTCTCTTCCAAGCTCACACTTTTAAGAACTTCAACGAGGCTTTCTTCCTCTTTTTCTGCTCCAGGGTAAAGATCAGACAAAAGGGTATCTAGGTTAAACCTTGAAGGAGACTCCGGTTGAGTTTGGCTTGGGGTTTCTGGCAGTGATGATGAGTACTCTTCACAACTTCCCATTCTTTTGTTCTTTTTTTCCCTTCAATTCCTTCAGTTTCTCAGCCACGTTTTTTTCCAACCCTAGATCACGTGCAGAACTTACAATATTTTGGTACCCGTTTTTATGACCTTTTAACCAACCTTTGTGCCTTTTTTATAGGGATCCTCTTTTAAACTTGTCGCTTGCTAGAGCAATTTTTTTTTTCTTTTTCCTTTTAATTACTTTTATTACAAACTTTTTTTTCTTACTATACTTGGAATATTAATCTTTTTTCAGAATTTGGTCAAAGATTAATTATTTTTATATGAAAAATAAAATAAAAAAGTAAGAACCTTTATAATTAAATTATAATCAAATTAATTAATTAAAGTAAGTTAATTTGATTAATTAATCGATTATCAAATTAAATTCATTGGTTATAAAAAAAGATGTTAAATTTTTTTTTAATCTTCTTTAATTTAATTAAGAAGATTAAAAAAGTAAGAATCTTCATGATTTAATTTTAATTGAATTAATTAATTAACTCAAATTAATTTGATTAATTAGATGATTATTAAATTGAATTCATTGGTTATAGAAAGGGATTTAAAGAAAAATTTAATTTTCATTAATTGGTTTGATAAATAGAATTAACTTAATGAGATAAATTATTAGTCAAAATATAACAAATTATATATATTTTTTTAAGTTTTATACTGTTAAAATTCTAAATATATTATGAATGTATTTTAATTTTTAAATATTTTATTGAATAATTTTATTTATATTTATTTAAATTATAAAAATTTAAGAATTCGAAATATAATTTAACTTAAAAGCACTTTATAATTTGATTGAATCAAAAATCAATTGAATTAATCAAATTAAATTCAATCGATTAAATTTTAGAAATTATAAATTTTATTTTAATTAATGAAATAAAATAGAATAATAATGAATATTGAAGAGAAAACAAAATGATGCGTGGTAAGGCATTTAGTTTGGAAGCCATTGGCTCAGCCTTTTCGGGCGTTTTTCAGTACAAAACCTGGTTGACAAGTTAGTCCAAACCACACGGAGAGTGGTTTTTGACCTGTCTTTTCATGGAGATAATGGGAAGCAGCTACGGGGGATAGTTTTTTTTATTTAAGTTTTATAAATATAATAATTCATGAATTTTGTATAGTATAAAATATTAAAATATTATATATTTATATAATATTTTATGTGAGAATTATGTTATTATATCGATATAAAAATATAAAATATATTTTTTTATTTTGTTAAATTTATTTATAATTTTAATTAAAATTTTAAATCATATTATTTTTTTATTTTTTATTTATATCATTTTTATGTGATATTACTATATGATGTTTAAAATTACCAAGTTTAAAGCTTTACTTGGTAGAAAAATTGAAAATGATTGGCGATAAAAAATTTATTAATTTAATAATTAAATTACAAAATAAAAAATATAATTATAAATTTTAACCTTATAAATTAATATATTTTCCATCTTTTGCCATTTCACATTCTTTACCAAGCAAAGTCTTAATCAATTGGTTTAACTTTCACTTACAAGTAATAAATTTCAATATGCTGGTTGGTACTGGCTAGTCAACTTGGCAAAAAGAACCCTTTATTTTCTTGTCAATTTAAGTTTGATTTTTCTAAAGAATCTTTTGTATCTAAAATTTTCGATGCATCAAACTCGCATGAGATCACGAGATTTGAATTTCAACACATACAATATTTTTTCTGTCCCGGGACTGAGTCTTCCTATATATGAAAAATTAATATGTACTTATGACTTGAACTATCAAGAATTGGCAACTTAAACAGTGAAGCAAGCAAGTCGAAGTAATTAGTCCAATTATGATATCGACAATTTGACATTCCTACATTACGAAGTTTCTATATCCCTAGCAATAACTGATTGTGACTCTTGATCAGACATGTCATTGTAGCTTGTATTCCGCTTGAATGATTTACTACTAAATATCCGAGCAAAGGCGCTCTTTGATCTCTGAATTGGTCGAGCCCTGTTACTCGATTTGCTGCTACCACCATTCTTTTCCGACAGATCCTCCAATAGTGTGTTGACAAGGTTCTCAAATTGACGCCTGAAAGTTGGATACCTTGACACAGATTTGGTAATACCTTGTAACCTTTATTATGAAGCAAAAATGGGGTTACAGTAGGAAGCATGACAGAACATCAAGGAAGAAGAATATATTAGTTGCATACTCACCTTCGGGCTAATGCATCAAGTTCGGCTCGTTTACGCTCAGATTCAGGTGGAGAGCCTATATTTGAAACTTTCAACCTTGCAGGATCACCACATAGCAAAACTAATTTGCCTAAGTAATGCTCTTCTTCAACGGAAAGATCCTCGGCTTTTATTTGCTCCTTTAGTATCAAAAAGGGGTCAAGAAACCAATCAAAGAAGGTGTCTTTTGGTCTGTTTGTGGCTGTTATTTCAGTATTGTCACCTATATAAAAACAATTCATTTGATGCTGTCAATGCCATTTGAAAGTTTGTAACAAGTATCACCACCATTATAAGTCTCTTTCACAAGAAACACTTCCTTGGGAGTTGCATTAGCGGAAATGGTGTTTACTTACCCAACAATATGCCAGACTTATTGGCATTCACAGAGCGCAAGAGTGCCTGAAGAAGACAATAAGCTGGTAAGCCAATGCTTACCGCTCTACTTCCTTTGTTAGACTTGGCATCTTCAATGTCTTTAGCAGTTATAAACCCTTCAGAAACCATTTTCTCCCCATGGCGGCGGCACTCCTTAAATAAGCCCTCAAGTAGCTACATTAATCATAAATATGAACATCTTCAAAAGTTAGTATCCAAGAATCATTAGATGCATGCAAGGAAATGTTGGTTTTATTCAAAATGGAAACATCCACAAACAAACAAGTCACCTCAAGTGGGTTCCAATCAATCCTTGTATTTGTAAGTGAATCAACGCGACCAGGAGGATGAGGTTTGAAGGAGTCAGATTTCGCAAACGAGCTTGCATTAGAGGTGGATTCCTTTTGGTTTTTACGATACTGAGGCCTGTTTATAAAAGAAAACTTATAAAAATTCGTCAAGGTGTATATATTACAATTATAAATCGTTAGACTGCTGAATCAAACCTGGCAAAGCAAGATCCTTCTGGCATGTCAAGGACATCGTTGCTGTATTCGTCATATATGGACAAGGAAGCCACAATGTAACAAAGCCCAAACCAAAATGAGGACTCCTGCATCCAAAGCCCGCACAATCAAGTTATATGTTGAATGGAAATGAGGACAAAGATGACAAAGATTTAGCATCTAATGTACATTCAAAACAGGTGTCTACATAGTGGTACTGAAACAGGTACCAATGCTCTAAAATACTTGCATATATTCAAGAAAGTAAGAAGCTCAACAAGAAAATGGTTCACAATAAATTCGAAATTCCAAGATTAAGTAGAACCATTGATGAGACAACAACAATTGATAGAAGCCAATACAAGCACTAACAGCACGATTTGCCTTTTTTGAAAATCACATTTATAACTTCATCTGGTTATCAATGAGATCTAAGAATGAAAGTGTCAATCGAAAAAAAAGGTGCCATTTCAAGAAACAAAATAATAATAATAAGAGATACAAAGTGTTTTTTTCTTTTTCCAAACTGAGCATATGAACTTATAAGCTCAAACTAAATGCTGCATTTATGAAGTTCCACATGCTTAATCAAACGAAAATTAATGGACAATGATATTTTATAGGAAGACTTAGCAAAGGCACTAAAGCTATGTAGAAGATATAAACCTGATAAACAATCACCCCTGCATAGGCACCAAGGAAGATACCGGAGACCATCGAGCCCAAAACTGCCCCAACAACGGCCAGTGGCCAGAGTAGGATTGCAAGGCCTGCGAATGGTACGCATATAGTCTCCAAGAAAGGGCCTTCTCGACCTATAAGGTCATGAAATAATCGGTGCCACCCCTTAAAGAGCATGTAAGGGCTTTTACATAGAGCAATAACTGAAATCACTGGCAAATCAACCATGAATCCAAGCACTGCAGCTATAAGAGCTGGAGGAAGATAAAGAAATCTGCAATGGAGTTCATAGAAAATTCAGTTCAAACAAAAAGGGATTTCTTTTCTTTAAAAAAAAAAAACTCCACATAGCTTAACTCCCTATAGGAACCTAAATATAAGCACACTTGTCAAACTCTCTTCATTCAAAATTGGCCTTCTACCTTCTACAATTTAAATTTTAAACCAACTAGCTCTTGGACAATATTTCCACATGTATACTTTGCAATTTCACAATTATCCTTTTATCAAATTTAACCACGCAGCATTTCTGATGAAACATTTGGTATTTTTAGCACTTAAAGGAAAAATGATCAGTTTCATGTACATATCCATGTATTTGAGGAACTTAAATCATTTAGCACACATTATTGCCAATCTCTAAGCAAATGAAAGAAGAACCAATATAACATTCATAACACCACCATATTCTTTGTGAGTAACCTAAATGATGAAATAAACTTGGGCCCTAGCCAGATGCAGCCATCAACAAAGTATGGACAGGAGACTTTACTTGATCTAATTTCTTGGCAATAGAATCTATCATGCATTTGCTTGACTCCACGGGTGAAAAACACCAGTGAACTCAAAAAGAAAAGACCATAAGTTTTGATCAATTTATTGACTGCTGATAGTGGGAGAATCTTGTCTCTGATCCTAAGAATTTTAGGAAAGATATGCATAAAAATTGAGGAAGTTTAAAATCAACGAGTCAATAGCAATAGAATGATGCAAGGACTTAAACTTATAAGTTAACTGGCTTCCAGTTAATTTCAGGACTTATCATGTGGCTTGCTGAGGGTTCCATAGTCAGCAAACATCTTCAGTGATAAAGGATTTGTGAATCATGGCATCACTGATTCTCTTGAACCTGACAGCAACATGACTTAAAGGTTAAAATGGGCAGCAAGAACTACATATCTACCTGATCTCATAGTAATTTCCATTTGGAGGCCCTTTCTGTTGCAGGTCTTCCATAAACGAGATGTATGAATGGAAACAAACATCCTTGAAATCCCTAACAACAGTGAAGCTGCCCTTGATAGTGCTCCAAGTACCATCCTGGAAACAGAGCAAAATATAAGTCTCCCTCTTATAATACAAGAAGAAGAGAAGTTAATCTATGCAAAAAGATTATCAGAACATGGATATCTAAGACATACATAAAAGCAGTCGATAAACACATTGGTCTTTCCTTCTCCTACAGCATCAAAAGTGGCAAATATTGGTGAAAGAAAGCCATATAATATCCCCCCTATGACACTTCCAACAATGCCAACCGCCACCCACAATATCAAGACAATTGGTAGGAATACGCAAATAATGAGCTTCAAAAAAGGCCCTAATAGTTTAGTTCTGCCCATTACAGAAATTAACAGAATAAGAAACAGAATACAATATTAATGAGGTAAAGCAAATGGGAAAGTCAAGGGTCAAGAAAATCACCTCAGAACGCTATAACAAGTCCAGTAACCGTGAAACGGTAGAAGGGCCAATATGATAGATGAGTTTCCAATTGTCATGATAAGACATATCAATGAGCAGAAAATGATTCCTGAAGATGCAGTGCAATAGAAAGGTTTGAATTGTTTCAGTACTGATGCTTCATATGTTAGTAGATTCATACAGATCAAAGGCAAAATGCATTGCATTTAATCACTAAAATGCCAAACACCATTATCAGGCTTGGATTTTACTTCTTATCAAGCAGATGAACTAACATTACCAAAGGCCTAGAAAGGGAAATTCAATTTAAACCAAAAGTTATACATGTGGAATATATTTCCATGAATTGCAAATCCACAAAAGACCAATTTAGTGAACAAGAAAGATTCAAAACAACCTTAAAACAAGAAAAACAATTGTAAGGCACACACCTTTAATTGTGCCTAACAGCAGCAAGCCAATGAAGTAAGGTAGAAAGCATATAAAGTTCCATAAAGTAGCCAAAAATCCCTTTGGGGGCTCCATATTTCTCCTATCTATTCCCTTTCCAGATCTCCACAAAATTTACTATAACCCCATCTCAGAACTCAACCCCTAATCCTCCCTGGAAAAAACCAGCAAAGTCCCAACTTTATCATGTTCCAGTTACCAAAAAATATCAAACAAACAAAAAAAAAAAATGTAAACCCAGTTCACTAAAACCAATTTGCTTCAAAACCCAACATCAAAAACTTACAAAGAAGAACTATAGTCTATCTCTGTTGCTGGCTCCAAATCACAATGAAACTAGCAAAAAATTTGAGACCCTGATTTAATAAAACCTAAAAGTCTGGAATAAGCAAAGAAATCTGTCCTTCTCTGGCACCTCTGACTCAAAAATATACATTGGCCGTCTTTGCAATGTAAATAACGTTAAAAAATTGAATTCGAACACTGGCTTATCTGTCTTAATCATGTTAAAAAATACTATTTCCACTCCGAGGAAAACCGTTTGATTCGTGAACAGAACTAAACCAAGTCGTGGAAACATCAAAACAACACTATGGCAACATCCTTTTAAAGTCAGAGTTTAAATTTAACCGCAAACCTGACATCGTTATTGAACTGCACGCTCCTTCACTATGATGCTGCCACGTTGCAAAGCAAATACGTGGGTAGACCCGTGATTACTAGAGCGCGTGGGACTAAATGGTTGGACATAATCTCTGCTTTTCGAAAATTGTTAGAAGATCGCTTTAAGAAAGGCAGCTGACAGAAGAAAAGTTTAAGTGTTGCTTTATTACCTAATACTAATTATTTATTTATTTTGTACTTTACATTTGTAATGATGGACCACCTTATTAAAATGTATTTATAAAATTAAATTTAAAAAATTTTACCAATGTATAATAAACACAATTACATAAAGAAAGTAACTTTTTTATTTTAAGATTTAAATGTTTTTTGAAAATAAATAAATAAATAAATCCCTAATTTAAGGAATTAGTAAATAAATATTTAATTTAATCCTTTTTAGTTGGAGGCATCATTGTTTGAGATTCCATTTTTTTTTTTGGGCAAATGATAAAAGTTGTAAGTGCTCCATTATCTACTAGTATTACAATATTAATTATCTTTTTTCATTTTGTGGGTGATTAAGATTTCTTTATTTATTGTTTAATTTTTTAAATATTTTATTTAGATTTGATAATTTAAAATATGATATAATAATATGATATAAAATATATAAATAAAAAATACGAAAATGAACAAATTAAAATTTTAATAAAAATTATAAATAAAATAAAATAAAATATTAATATTTTCGTACCATTACAAATTGTAACATATAATTTTTATTTAAAATATAATATAAATATACGAATTATCAATATTTTATATAATATAAATTATTAAATTATTAAATTTAGTAAGAAGGTAATTGACTTTTTTTCAAATGTTTTCTTACTTATGAAAAAGTTTACACTAGCTTTAATCACCAAATGACTTATCCCCCTTCACACTTTCCAATTGTTAATCATACCTTTTTCTTCACAAAAATGCTTTCTCTCACCCAAAATTAGGAAATACATGAATTTTGGTTTCTCAAAATTGTTCATTCTCACTTTGTTTTTTTATCTTTTAAAGCAACAAGTAACTTTTTTTTGGTATTTGGTAAATTTCACACTTCCAATTTTGGTTACGACTTGGCCATGGAAAGAGGGAAAGATGGTCCAATTGTGCCATTTGAATCAAGATTCAAAAGAGTGGAAATTTCCCAATCCTTGAGTCTAGGAAATGAGTTGATCCAATCCTCGCATTCCCATATCTAAAAAACAAGTAAATTTTATGCAGATAATACCAGATATCAGCACTTGAGCTTTTGACCCTTAAGATAATCACCTGATTCTAGCTTCCAAAGATAATATTTTTAGATTATATTCTGATTTTCCTTTGACATTTGTGTCACTTGCACTTTAATTCATTGATTATAGTTCTACAACTATGAAATTTTCTTGTTTTCTGTGGGTTCCATGTCATATTCCTGAATCTTACATGATCAAAATCTCCAGTTGTATTTGTGTAGTTGTAGTATTAGATAACATGATCTTGGTAATGGAAGGAAGATGTGAAATGCATAACCCTGATTCTCCTTTTTGTATATGTGACAGATTGCAGAAAGGGTAATGGATGTTAAGCTGTACCATTAAACCAGTTTTCTGGGATTATGACAAAAAAAACCACCATGTACACTGGGAAACAAATAAAAAACTTACCTTGATGCCAAAGCTTCAATGGCAGGCAACATCCAACATGATAGGAATCCGTTATATAAATGTCACCTTTTAGTTGAGTCTTCAATGGCTGCCATCTTTTCTTATTGCAATCCAATCATCAATCAAACAGGTAAAAATGTAAATTGCAAAGTTAGAAGATGCTAGCACAATACCAGATTTGAAATCAGCAAAAGCATGTGAGGTATATGATTACAACAGGTTATATTTTGAACAGTACCTAAATTCTCAATGATTTCCTTGTTTCTTTGGGATGTAAATTTCCTTCCTATTAAAGGGTTTACTTCTCCGAGGAACATCAGCTAAGTTACAGAATTCAGTCAAAGTTTTCCTAATTTGAACTTTCTTCTTCCTGTCTGGTGGCCTAGGTCCCAAAACACTCAAGTCAGTAGTTGCACCATAAACTTGACATGACTGCACAACAGCATCATAAGCCTTCGAGGAGAGGTTAAGGCCCTCATTATGAGCTCTTAGGTACAATTCATATGCTAGCCTTGGTTTACCGTCTTTTGCAAGAGCGTCAATCAGCATCTCATATGTGATCTCATTTGGTGAGATGTTCTGGACTTTCATACGGTGAAACCATTCATATGCAGCGCTGCCCATGCCATTCTGAGCACAACCACTAATAATTGCATTGTATGTGACAACTGTTGGCTCGATACCAGATGATGCCATCTCCTGAAAGACTGCATTAACCATTTTAAAATTTCCTTTTCCAGTGAAAATTGAGGCCATAATTGTGTAGGCATACAAGTTGGGTTTAACACCCACCTTTATCATATGATCCCACACCCTGAGGGCCTCATCATAGAGTTTACCCTTTTCAAGGGCACTGAGCAATGCTCCATATGAGATGATGGTGGGCTTTTCTCCTTGCTCCACCATTCTCTTAAATATTTGCACCGCAGCAGTAGTTTCTGAAGCCTTGGAACATGCGACGAGGACAGCATTCCACTCCCTGCTACCAGGCTTAAGGCCTTTATCTTCCATCTTATTAAGCAACCTAACACCCCATCTCCATATTCCTCTTTTCCTGGCTGCTGTAAGTAATATATTAAAGTGAGACACGATCAATTCATAGGACATGTTATTAGGACTTGGTCCCTTGTCCAATAGATCCTCATAAATCTCCAAAGCAGCCCACCACTTCTTAGCCTTCCCCATTAGCCAAATCAAATGGTTACACACAGATAAACTTATTTCAGAATGTTTTTCTCTAATCCTGCTATACAGTTCTTTTATAACAACATAATGTTCTTCACGGGTACAAGCCCAAATAAGCCGCTCATAATCTTCCCTACAAAGTTTAAGCCCAGCATTGTCCATATCTCTCAGGAGTTTCAACACATTGGTGCTCAAATTTTCATCCTTCACAAGCCATCGCCGCATTACTTGTTGGCAAGTACGAACCGTGAATTTCTCGATCTTAACAAACTCATATTCCCAGTTTTCATTAGCATTTTTTCCTATGTCTCCCTTCATATACTTTTCTCTTAATTCAACAAAGAACTTCAAAGCTCCATTTCCATCTTCCATTCTCTGATAAGCCAGTAAGGCGGTAGAATAGGACACTGGTGATGGACTGAAGCCCTTCTCCTGAATTTCCTCAAGAACATTAAGGGCTTTTGTAGCTTCTCCTTGCTCTAAATAAATTGCCATCAAAACATTATAAGTAACAATATCGGGAATAATCCCCTCCTTGACCATATCCTCCAAGATTTTCTCCATTTCACCAAATTGTTTAGAGTGTTTCACAGCACCCAATAAACTGTTGTATATAAAAAGGTTTGGGCCAATACCACGGCCACTTTCCTTCTTTCTCTTGAGCCACTCAACAAGGGCCATTGCAGCATCCATGTACTTGTCCCTCCCAAAACCACTGATCATGCTTGAATGTACCTGAAGGGGCAATTCATCCATATCTTTAAGAACCTTTTCAATATCATCTGCAGTTTTAGCAAACCGTAAACGATATGCCAATGCCCGAACATCAACCCTTGCACTCTCCTTCAACTCAACTTCTCCCTCACTACTAACATCCACTTCCTCACTTTCATCTTCACTGCCATTGTCATCATCCTTTGAATGTGATTCTCCTCTTTCAAGTCCATTCCCAATTTCTTGTTGCTCCATTGCCCAAGCTGGTGCAACCAACCCACTAGAAAAAACTTTCTTTGGCTCACAAAAGAGAACAACTTTCAGTTTAGAGTACCAGCAGAGGAACCCACATCTCAAACTACAATTCAAGCTCCTACAACAAGTCCCACTCCCGCTAAACCTTGAATAGCTTGAGAGAAATAAAAAATTATAACCTCTACTCTCAACAAGACTCCATTTTTTTCTCCTTTTAGGTATACTAGATGCAAAACAAGAAGAACCAATCTCAAAATCCAAATGGGGTACAACCAAAGAGCCACCATGTGATGGCCAGATACTTAAAGCTTGCATTTTTATACAAAATTTAACAAAAATAAGAAATACCCAGAGTTAAAAATTCAATGAAAAAGCAAGCAAACATCTTACTACAATCTCATGATAGATTCTCCAATGCTCCTTTCAAAAGAAGCGATAACTGACCTCAGTTCTGAACTGACTGGAGTTTCTACAAATTGACAGAAAACTGGAAATATACACTGAAAAATGAAATTTTTGTGAAGAGCAAGGCTTATTCTTCAGAAAGTTGAAAGCTTTGCTCGTTACAAGTTATGGTTGTGTGTTCTGCTCGGTCTCTTCACAGCCATTCAATCACAAGAAGAGCTGGAGGGGTTTGAGGGAAGCAAAAATCAGTGAGTAAACTGCGTCGTTTAGACTTTCCATGCCAAATAAATGGGCTATGCTCCAATAAGCCTAAGCTTGCTTTAAACGAGCTTTGGCAATGGACCTTAAAGGCATTAACCCGAATCCAGCTCCAAGATGCCCAAAAAATGCAACCCATTGAATTATTAGCATAGCAAATCTTATTCATTGAAGCGGTTTTTTTTTTTTTTAAACTTTGAATTATCGAAAATTGAATTAAGATTACTAAGATTAAAATTTTAATATTTTATCAATATAACACACATCTGTTCATTGAAGTAGATTTTTTTTCTTGAAATTTTAAATTCAAGTCAGTGCAGTATAACATGTTCAAAGAAATGAAAAAAAATTTCTTTCACTTAGCATAATCTATGACTAGGGATGGCATCGGGTCGAGTTTTGCTCACCTCAAATCCGATTCGATTTTATGCTTTAACATATTCAAATTCGATCCGATTCAACACTATGTAAATTGTATTCGATCCGATCCAAAATTAATAAAATATTATTTTTTTAAAATATAAAATATTATTTTTTAAATATAAATATTTAAAAATATCATTATATAAATATATATTAAATAATTAATTAAATAATAATTTTTTATATAATATCGGGTCGGGTGGGGTTTTAGACATACTCGAACCCGACCCGACCCCGATTATTCCTTAATTATACTCGATCCGACCCGAAAATCGAAATTAAAAAAAAAAAAACCCGACCCTATAAGATCGGGCCGGAACCCGTCGGGGACGGGGTTGATTGCCGTCCCTATCTATGACAATCATTGAATATTTAGTTATATTCTATTTTTTCATATACACATTGTGTGTTGTTATATATATATACATATATATATATATAAAGCATTTTTCCCAGTTGGATCTTAATTCTTTAAACTCATCGATTTGCATCTTTATTCTTTAAAATTCTTGGTTGGATCTTAATTAGTTATTCTATGAAAGAATAAAAATCTTCATTGGTTACATTCTCTTATGAAATTACTACACATTTTAGATAGCCCTAGATTCCATAAAGAAGGTTCTTGGGTTCATTAGTTGATTTTATATCCTTCCAGGTTGATAAGAAGACAAATGGAACATCATTTTCTTTTTGCTATGATTATAAGCAGGTAAACAATAATGGAATCATATCTATCTGTTTCTAATTTCAAAAGATTAATAAAGATTGATACATATACATATATATTTATAGCCATTCATGCAACTCCATGATTGAGCTTCAAATCACTTCCATGAGCATAAAATCTGTGCAGACTACACATATCTTTGGCTTGGGAATATGCCAACAAGAAGCATATCTTGTGGGAGGTGTGAAAGTATCTATCTTGTGCTTGCTTGCTCTTTTTGTGGGCATGCCTTGCCTGCCTTTCTATTATATCCTCACATGTTTCTAGCTAAACGTAACTCATTTTTTTACTACTAATCTCTAGGGGACAATAATATATCGACATGTAGTTATTTATTTAGTATAAATATTATCGAAAATCTCGACATGATGGGAGAGCTCTCACCACACATCTAAATCAACTGTAATACAATTAAATCATCAGGTTTGATAAATATGATAAATCATTAATATACATGTAAGAAACATAAAGTTATGAGGGAATAAATCATATTAAATTCGATTTAAACTTAAAACTATTTGATTTTTAACACATTTTGATTTGATCTTCTTCCGATAAAATTTTCTTTTCTATGTATTGGGAGGAGGTGATTAATATTAATTTTTGTTTGAATGAATTTTTTGGGAGATCATGGATTCAAACCGAAAAAGATATATGATTCATGCATGGCAAAATGAGGAATATTGTGTCTCCTCCTCATGGCTAACAACCACCTATGTTTTCTGTCTCTCTCTTGCAACACATGTGGGGGTATCATCGTCAACTATTTTCTTCAATTTTGCAAGAAAAATTATTTAGAATCAATTTGTAGTACCTTGGTCAATCAATTTCTTTATAAGTTTTGAGTTTCATTTTTAAGTTTGTCATCCACTAAGAAAAAGTTTATCATGTTTTTAAGGAATCTTGTGTTTAAAATGGGATGTTCGTCCCTTGATTTAATGAGAGATTAACTAAGTTTAATGCTTATAAAATTCATTATTAACTTAAAAAATTGAAACATTAATTGAGTCGAGACTTTTGAGAGATAAGAGAATCTTCGTCCCTTTCGCGTGCCATATGGTATTGAAATTGATTTCGAAATTGAAAATTTTAGTTTGAATAAAGCATAGAACTAACTAAAAACCCAACCACCCATACAAAAAGGTAAAACACCCCAAAGACATCTCAAAAGACAGGACAAGACCCACCCAACTAACCTAACAAAACCATAAACAACATGTTAGAAAGTCAAGACAAAACATCTTTGCTTCCTTTCTTTTTCGTAACATATATTCCATCAAATATTTGAGATCCCTACACCCTTTTATTTTTGTGCTATCTTTGGGAATCTAACAAGATGAATGAAGAACAAAAATTTGCATATTGATAATGTTACCACCTTTTGTTTGAAGTGAATGATGATATAGCTATAGTATTCAAAAACATGTCATATGATCATGAAGTTCTTGGTTGTCAAAAAATCAAGGTCTAAAGAAATTTTTAAATGAACAAATTATAAATTTTTTAAAAAAATTTTCGATATTAAAATGAGCGCTATGGCTTGAATTTAAGATTAAATCTACTTAAATCTTATCCTACATTTATCACTTGAACTAATCTCAAATAGTTGCATATATATATAATTGTTTTTATCAAGTTGTTTTGTTACCAATGGAAAAAGGAGCAAAAGGGTTGCTCAAGTTAGCAATCTTCTTTTTAATTGATGTAATCATGAAAGCTCTCTCTTGTTGAAAAACCAATGTTGGAAGAGGTTAAATGAATGGATTTTAGATGATTACCTAAAGTTACTTGTTGTCACTAGTAGAAAAGAGTAAAAGCAAAGAAAAAAAGAATCATGAGAGCTCTTTAGTTGTTGACCAACCAAATGTTTAGTTTAACATAGTTTGTTAATAGAAAAAGAGTTAAGTTAGTAATTACACACATGACAATTTTTCAACAGTAATTTTTTATATACATAAATAAAAAAAAAACGAAACTTAAAGAATTGGCAGAATAAAATTACATGTGTTAGGAATTTAACTCCAACTTATGAGTAAGAGTGAGAAAAAAATTAAAAAATAAAAAAAATCGATTCAAAATTATTGTGTTTGATTTGGATCGAATTTTAGATCGAGAGATAAAAAATAAAAAAAACTCGAATAAAATCGAATTATATATTTTTTTAGTTTTTATATATATTTTAAATTTTTTATAAAATAAAATTAATAATTTTAAATCAAAATCTATTTAAATATATTAAAATTCTACATAAAAATAAAATTATATATATTAAAATAATATATAAAAATTAAAAATAAAAAACCAATAAACTGAACCGAACTGATAAATTTTCATTATATTATGCAATATCCGAAAAAATCAAACCGAATCCAACCTGAACCATTATTATCTCTATTTATGAGAATGCACTTCTTAAAAATGATAGATGAATCGTCTACGTTAAATTATATGTATTGAGAATTTAACTCCAACTTTATGAGTAGGGAGGAAAAAAAATTGAGAAATCCCAAAATTGATTTGAAATTATAATATTTGGTTTGGTTTGGATCAAATTTTTTTTTATTTTGTTTGAATCAAGTTTGGATATTAAATATATATATTAAGTTTGGATCGGATTTCAGATTAAGAGGTTAAAAATTGAGAAAAAACTAAATCGAATTGAATTATATATATTTTTTAGTATATATATATATATATTTAATTTTTATAAAATAAATTAATAATTTTATATCAAAATTTACTTAAATATATTAAAATTTTATATAAAAATAAAATTATATATATTCAAATAATATATAAAAATTAAAAACCGATAAACAATTGAACCAATTTGATTGGATTGATTTCAATTCAAATTGAATGAAGATTTTATTCGGATTCGGATCGAATTTTAAATTTTTATAATATTATCTAATATCCTAAAAAATCAAATTGAATTTAATCTAAACCAAACTGTTATTATCCCTACTTATGAAAATTTATTTCATAGAAATGATAGATGAATCATCTATGCTAAATTTTAGATTCTTTTTTTTAAATAACAGTTGATCATGAAAATTTAATTATATTTATTGAGGAACTAATTAAATCACAAAAAGAGGTTAATTTAGATAAACAAATTGTCAAACAAGTTATGTCTTGGAGTGGAATTTTTGCAAGAATTGGCACATTGTACAGTTGAAACTTTTAAGAGAGGGTATAAACTTGGTAGATCTGGTGGAAGGTTTAATTTATTACTGAATTTATTGTTGCCCAAAATCATTATTAAACCACTTGATCAAACAAACATAATCATTACATTCTCTAACCTAAGAGCTTCAGCTTTACTCCTAGATGAAAGGATGAAGAAAAGCCTTTGCTGCAAAGAAAACATGGAAAAGAAATGCATGATGATAAGAAAAAGTATTTTCTATTTCAAAGTCAAATATTAAATGCATATAAATGATGAAAAGATCGGTTTTTTTTTTTTTTTATTTGGTTTGGAGTAAGATTGGATTTTAAATGTATGTATTAATTTTACATTGAATTTCTGATTAAGATATTAAAAATAAAAAAAAATCAAATCAAATCGAATTATATATTATTATTAGTTTTTATATTTTTTTTAAATTTTAATAAATAAAAATAATTATTTTATATAAAAATTTATTTAAATATATTAAAATTTTTATTTAAATAATATATTAAAAACAAAAAAATTTAAAAATCGATAAACCGAACCAACCGATAACATTCAACTTAGATAAAATTAATTTTAAAAAAAACCAGTTCAAGTTCGGATAAAATTTTAAAAATTCAAAATATTATATATTATTCATAAAAATTAAATTCAATTCAATTCAATTCATTATCACCTTACACGATAAAAATTGATCTCATTCGAATTGAGATAAGGCTTCAATGGCTACTTTTTTTTTTCTTGATTTTGGCCGTGGGAGACAAGGCCTTTAAATTTTAACAATTGTTCTAAACCAAAGCCTATATATCTCAATAGAATTGACCCCACGAAACAAGTCCCCTAAAATCATATAAAAAAGCCTTCACTTCCATCAATTTGATCAGCAATGTTTGCCAACCGACTGCTGTTTTTGATTATGTAATTTGGCCCGCTAATCAAGCAAGCGTGTAACTCCATAGCACCCACCAGCCATGTGCTTTAGCCCCCCATAAAATCAGCAGAGAAAAACGCCCATAGTATACTCCATGTGTCTTCATCTCATTTGTCTCTCACTTTCAGAAGCTCTTCAATCAGCCTTAGGCGGCTTGTTTTTTTATTTATGTCTTCTTTGCCCTATCCCATGCTCACTACTATTATATAACTAGCTAAACCCCAACTCTTCCTCTTCCCATTTGTAGCTTCTTGAGCTTTTAAGATTCGGCTGAATAAGAAAAGGAAAAAAAAAATGATCAAGTTGAAGTCTAAGAGGTTTTGCAGAGGCAGCTTTAAGTTTTGTAGTGGTGGGAATGGTAGCAATGGTAATGTAAAAGGTGGTGAAAAGGGATGTGGAAACAATAATAATGTTAGTGAAATCAAATGGGAACTCAGGCCTGGTGGCATGCTTGTTCAAAAGAGAGAAACTGGTGGAAGTGTTGGAGAAGGGGTGATCACTGTCAGAGTCTCAACTGTTTCTCATTGGCATGATATTTCCATTGA
The DNA here is from genome assembly GCF_047325235.1 of Durio zibethinus. Lineage (NCBI taxonomy): Eukaryota > Viridiplantae > Streptophyta > Magnoliopsida > Malvales > Malvaceae > Durio > Durio zibethinus. The sequence goes on along the minus strand of NC_143171.1, from coordinate 27,872,740 downwards.
AGCAACTTCCACTTTTGGTAAGCCTTCTTTTCTCTAATATTTTGTGATTAAACATATATTTTCATATCAGAAATTGACTTAAGAAATGCATATTTTAGCATATGATCATATATAGGAGCATGTTTAAACTATGTCTATTAGAACCTGAAGCTTAATTTGGTTGATATAGTCACCCTTAAAAGATGATACGAGTACGTTTGAGATAATCAATTTCTCTATTCTTAGGATGCAGCCTTCTATAATTTAGTCTTTTATTCTTTTTTTGGGTTGTTATTGAAATTTTGTGGCAAATTTATTTCTTCAGGGGAGTTGAAGATGATTTTGTCATTGGTAACAAGTTTGGAGCCAAGAGAGCAAAGGCTATTATTCAAAGGGAAAGAAAGGGAAGATGATGAATATTTACACATGGTTGGTGTTAGAGACAAAGACAAAGTGCTTTTGCTAGAGGATCCAGCTATCAAGGAAATGAAGCTTCATAGATTGGCAGGAACCCAACAAATTGGCACTGCTTACCACACCATAAGTGTATGACATTACTAGTTAAAAACACTATGATTGTACTCACTAACCACCAAAAAAGAAAATGCTAAAAGATATGGTGAAGTGTTTTTTTTTTAATTTATTTTTTATTTTTCACTTGATTAGATTAGGGCACTTGGTTGTGTTAGAACTACATAATTTAATCTGAAATCTGATGCATGTTCACATCATTTTGCATAGTTTGATATGTTTATAAAAATGTTGATTCCTCATTTTAATGTAAAATGTTACTAATATTTTTCCTTACTCTTGATTTTATATTAATCCATGTGCACAGTCAGGCTGAAATAATTGTCATAATTAAGGAAAAAAAACACTTAAAAGTGAGAAAATTTTAAAGAATAAGGGCTGGCAATTGATGGCAAAAGTAAGGTCCCTCAGTCAAGAGGGTTGGTTGAGTTGATAAAGATTCGTAAGATTTAAACTTGATTCTGGTTAATAACAATCGTTTTTAGTGGAGGATTTGTATGCAGTATGCTATATATGATCCTGAAATAAGATAATCTTTTCTTACATAAACTTGATCTTGAGATTTAACTCGAGTGATTCACCTATCTCTCTTAGAAGGCAGATTTCATAACGCTTGCAATAAAATCATTTCCATTAACAACTAAAGAAAAGATTTCAAAGTCATTCCTAGGTTGTACATTTGCATGCTTAAGCACATGTGGTCCCATGACTGGCATTAAATACCTTCTGCTTGAAGCAAATCTGATATGTAGGGAAGCTACTTTGAGAAAATTTAGAATTCTATAATCTATAAGTGGCCAACACAATTATACATGCATATGCAAAATGGTTTTTATGATTTATTTAAAGTTTTAGGCAAATTTTGGCATGTTCATATTTGGGATGAATCATTGCCTAGTATTTTGAGTTCTTTCTGTTAAGTCTTTAATTTTGGTTATTAAGTGAAATTGAATTGGATTAAATCCTGTCACATTATCCTTTAATTTGTTCTTCAAATTCCAATTCTAATATGTTTTCAAAAGTTTTTCTTGTGAGATTTCTGTATATTTGGGACTTAAATTAAGCATTTCCAAGAACAAGGCACAAATGCATTTAGTACATGACATGAAAATGCAGAAACACACACATAAACACATGTCTGGAGAAAACATGAAAACAAGTTTTATTTCATATTCTCAACCCTTGATCTCCTCAATCTCAATTACCTTCTTCTCTGGTTTCTTCACTTCTTGTTTGGGGACAGTCACCACAAGCACTCCATTCTCCATTGATGCCTTAACTTCATCCGTCTTTGCATTTTCTGGCAGCCTAAAAACTCCTATGGAACTTGCCTAGGATGCCACTTATCATTTTTATCATCCTTTTCCACATTCGTTTCTCCACTTATTTGAAGCACCTCTCCATCATCAACCCCAACTTTCACTACTTCTTTCTTCAGCCCTGGAAGATCAGCTACAAACACATGGGCTTCTGGGGTTTCCTTCAAATCTGCTGGAGTGTTAAGGACAGGACATTTGTTAATCATACTAAGAAAAGGGTCATAAATTTCATCACCAAACAGTTGGGAGATGAAAGCCATTTTTTGGATATATGAAAAGAATCTAATAGCTAGGGAAAATGCGATGATGATATTGATTGATGTATCTGATCTGCCTCTCTGGTTATATATAAAGGATGATTAAGCTGTCTACTGAATTTTCTTGGGACTTCTTTTCTTGATTTCTCTTCTAACTAATAATTTCATTTTCTACTATCTTCTGTTAATCAGACCTGAACATTCCCTAGAATTGCCAATGGTAGTGTCTGGAATGGATCTCTTCCTTTTTCATCATTAAAGAATTAAACTAAATGCAAGCTCTAGAAAGTTATGGATGCATTAACATGTAGACAAATACATCCATAGTTATTTTAGAATAAGTTCCAGAAAAAAGAAACTGGACTATCAACCCAAAGGAGGCCCATGCCCTGACCAATGTCAGTTTTCAGCCTTGAAAAACTGCCATCCTCTGTAGGCCCATTCTGGTTTTGTTGCTTTGTGCCAAACTCATGTGCAGACAGCGTTTCTCAAGAACAAATCTAACTTACTGTTATAATTGCTATAATCCTTTCTGTTATAGCTAGAGTAGGCAATCTAATCATCAAAGTCAGCTCATTTTTTCATTAGGCTAAACCAATGCTGACACAAGTTCTTCAATAGCGATCAGAGCCTAGCAAAAGCATCTGTCATTTACCTGTGCTTGACTTCTTTCAGAATCCGAAATCAATTGCCTGCCGGGGAACCCCAACCATTGAGTATCACTCTTAAATGCAAGAATGCGGCCAGACATTGTGCATATATAACATGTCGGAGGTCATTTTTGATCTTGTATATATATGGTTTTCAGACCTTGTCTCCCTGGCAACCAAGCATGGGAGTTATCGGTTCTTGGGGTTTGAAACTAAACATTATTTGACCATGTATTCAATGGTGATTTCCTCAACCAACATGCTACAAAGTTAACAAGATATTACTTTTCATTTGCAGGAAAATATACTTAAGGTGAGTGTCTACTTATAATATAGCTTTTCTAATTAAATCATCTGATCTAAGGTCACAATTTGTATGTCAAATTGAGAAGGGTAGTGCACGCACTTCATCCAAGCTCTCAAACTTTGATTGATCATTTGACCCTCCTACCACACTATAGTTACGTTTTATGATTGAATCTCTTAAGGTCCTGTAAATAAAACGATATGCATAGCACTGTGAGAATTCTCCCATCACGCATGCAAATGAACTCTAAGTGGTCTAAATTTACTCAGGAATAAAACTTTCATTTATGCATCATTCAACTAACATGTTTACTTATGTATTTGATCAATTATTATAAATTTCCTATGTCTAGCTAGCTGCTAGTCAAGTAGTTTAAAAATCAAAGCAGTAAAATCCTAATTAAAAAGGACGAATGCATACTGGACAACACTCCCTTGGATGGCACTTTTCGCAAGAAACTCCTCTACCAATAGAAATATGAAAACTAATCAAAAGATCACTATGGATTATTTTCTTTATCACTATGATGTTGATACAAAATTGATAAATAGTATTAAATTAGCCACTTGTTTCACTTGATTTTCCCTATCTATCATCACTTGTCTAGCTAGGATCGACAAGTTATATCAGAGTTTCCGTATTCTTTTAACATCACTGAATCTTCTCTCCAACCTTCTTCTTCCCTTGACCAACTAGAGTTTTCCAAACAAAAAAAAAACTCCAATTTCTCTTTTTTTCTAGCCTGAAAATTCAGATAAACTACTATACTTGAAGATAATAAATCAACTAATTACTTCTGAACTTCTGATATGTAAAAAATGCATGGATTTAGATTCCTACCTGGCTTCTTTTTCTTTAAAAGGATTTTGTTTCTGGCAGGCTGCAAGGTGAAGAAGGATGTAAAGCTGACTATTTTTATGGATGAAGATGCTTTTGTTGACAGAAGATAGAGAGCACAACTGAACATACCCAGAAAAGGCCTGTGTATGAACAGCCTTGTGCTCTCTTTTCTTCTGTCAACCGAATTTTCTCTCAGGATTCATTTCGTTGGCTTTTGTCAGTATACATACCAAGTTCAACCCAAGGTAAAGATAAGATTATAACCCTTAAAATCTTTTCAGTTGTACTATATATATCTGTGAAATTGCACCATTTATATGTTTAGAAAATATTGCAACCCTCTGTTTTTATTCTAAATTACAACTGACAATTTGTTTATTCATTTCTGTTTTATGTGAAACACATGTTTTATATGAAAATTACATAAACACGTCAAACGCAACATATTTTTTTATTTTTGCCAAATCCATAAACAGTTTTTGCTAAAATTTTAAACCACGTTGCTTTCGTATTTTTTTGTATTATTTTCATATCATATTACCATATCATATTTGAAATTGTTATGTTTATTCTGAACGGCCATGCTTTGGCTAAGTATGTCACCCTACAGCTTTTGCTGCTAAGGATGAATGGGAATTTTAATTTTCTTCTTTTACCAGGTTTGATCCAGTGCTTATACTATATCTTATCAACCTAGCTAGGTGATGAAAAGATAAGGAAAAAAATCAATCATGAAACCTATGAATGGGGAGGGAGAAAACAAAAGTTCAACACAATATATATATATATATATATATATATTTAAAAAAAGACCATTTACTTTCTGTTCTCTGAAAGAAGACTATATATGCCATTAATGCTACAAATTTGATAGTTGTTGTTATTCAACTTAACTATTGGAATCTATTTCATGCACCATCTTCATTGTTGTAGAAGAGTTATAGTTCTCAAATTCTGTTCTTTCTAGGCTTTCCAATGATAATTGATAAAAGTTAGCAGAGTTTCCCTGCAGAAGAGTTTTGTTCAAAATAAAAGAAAAATTGGAAGTCAATGCATTAATTTGATGGTTAAGGAATTTTGATTAGTTGATCATTATTTAACTATGATTGTTGACTAAATTGTTAGGTTGGAGTTTGGATCAGGACTTGACCGTCCCATGGAAACTGATGAATGACAGGTGAATAGCTATTATCTTTTTCCCTGTTTGTCCTCCTCTCTTTGATCTCTACTATTTGTTTAGACTTGAGCTCATGCATGATCAGTTTGAAAAACAATTGTTTTTACTGTTCAAACCTTAATTTTTTTATGTGCAGGTGACATGACTTACAGTTCATTTGGCTTCCACAACACTGGGTTTTGGTTTTTATTATTGGACCCTCTTAGTATTTTAATTCGCATTTGATTACTTAACATATATATTACATGATCCAGTTGCCATCTATTGTCACATATTTCAAGTCAAAATCTCTTTTACACTGTTGATTTTTTGTTTTTTGTTTTTAACTTGGATAAAAATGAACACAATATTGTTATCTAACCATCCTTGACTTCAATTCCCACCAGGCACCAGCTATAGAAACTTTATCTGCAGCAGCCCTGCAATTATTTCTTCTTCATGTATTTTCCATGGGGGAGAAAGATAATACTGCTATGGTTTCCTATTGGAGATCTGAGCTTTCTTCATATTGAGTATGAATATTAGAATAGACAGGCACTTAATAGGGACTAATAGCCAGGCCCCCACCTTCTTATTACTCTGAAGTGCAAGAGACTGATCAACCTGATTTAGATAAGGTAGGATGCCAACAATCCTTTCTTAGCTATAGTACTTCTTGCAAAATGATGCTTCAATTATGTTCCATTGAATGATCTGTTTTTGAGTTCTTGGTCTTGTCACTACAAGAAGACAACCCTTCCGTGATGAAAATTTTCTGTCAATAAAAGCACTCTTTACCGGCGGAATTCCAACGGATTTCCTATCACTGAAGCTGAAACATCAAGATTGTTCATCTGGTCTTATAAAATAAAAGGTAAAAGCTGTTTTCCCATGAAAATTTAATGAGAACTGAAGGGGTAGGTAGTTGAATGTACTAGTTCAAGCCTTCAATAGCAATGGTTAATGAGATTCACCTACAAGATAAAATTATTTCATTTTTCTTTCAACAGTTTGGGTAAAAAAATTCACTTTTTAACTTTTTTCTATTTCAATGAATCAACTACAACTTGTTTATGAAGTTCTGCTAAAGAACTAATGTCAATATTGATATTATTATCAGAATACACTGTCAGGATCGACAAATCTATATAATTGACAAACTCACTTGAATATCCTAGTTTAATTTCCAACTGAAAGTCATCTACCAAGAAAATGAAAGATAAGAAGATAATCACTTGATATTGCTTAATCAATGTGATGTTGATAAACAAAAGGTTATCAAGTCACAACTTGGTTTCACAAGACTATTCCCTTTAATTTCTCTCATCCCATCCTTTCAACCAACTTTTCTCATCCATCTTCTTCCATTGTCAAACATGAAGAGAATTCCCTGTTCCCTCTTCTATTTCATTTTTCAGCTATGAAATTTCTCTTACACTAAAACATAAACAATCTAGTTCTAAATCTTATGTAAATATATGTAACTTTTTTTTTCTGTCTTTTCAAAAGGGATGTTCCTCCTTGGTACAAAGGTGAAGAAAGTTCCAATGACAGGCCATGATTGATGATGCATTTAGTTGACAGAAGATAGAGAGCACAGCTGAACATACCCAGAAAAGGCCTGTGTATGAGCAGTCTTGTGCTTTCTACTCTTCTGTCAACTCAATTTTCTGCCACTGCTTCACTTTGTTGATATATCTTTCCTTCTGTCATTCCAACTTCATCCAAGCTGAGGTATGGTAATTATCTTGCATATTTTCCTGCTTTAAACTACCTTTTTGTGAATGTTTCAGGTAAGCATAAGAATTTGCATGCAAGGCTTCCATTCCTTGATACTTTTCTGGAATCTATATCTTCCTTCTTGTCTTAGGGTTACGATTCTGATCAGATAGTAGTTGTCAGGATGGAATCTGTTGGCTAAGACTGTCTGACTCTTTAACATAAACAGCTCCATCTAATTCTTTGTGATTCCATAACAATAAAAAATAGTTTTTTTTTTTTTTTCAGTTTTCAAAAATGCAAAAAAAATGGTAAGTCAATGCATTTGAAAGTATGGAATTGTTCAGATGATCATTATTAATTAACTTGTGATTGTGACTAATTTCTGTGCCAGAAGGGTGGTTGAGGACTTGACCATCCGCACTGATCTCAAATGGATGACAAATGAATAGCTTGCACAAGCATCATCTTTTTTCCTATTTTTTCTACAAGGCATGTTTTTCAAACCCAAAATCTGTAGCAATCCTTACTCTTGGATGAACTGATACAAGTTCCAATCAGTAGGGAGGCTAGTGCACCACTTGCTAAATGAGTTAACACATCAGTCAAAACTTAAATAAAACATGCAAGTCTCCAACACAGGCAGAGTCTATTACTACAATTTTTCAATCTTTGGTACTCTCAAAAGTTCCATTTTCTCCTCCCGTGCCTACCAAAACCAGAAAAATGAAGAAAAAAGGATTAGATTATTAAAAAATTGACCTGATAACCTCTTTTCATTACTTTCTTACACTTGAAATTGATTTCCTACTAGCTATGACCCTTACCCTTAGCAGCCATATGACCCCTTTTTCATGGCTGCTAATGTTGGGGAGGGGGGATATAGCACTATAAATAGTTTCAACCCAATATAAAGCACAATGGATGATAGCTATGTTGAAGAAAATAATGCCAAACAAAATAGGTCCCATTCCCATTGCTGAGTACCCCCTAACATGGGAAAAAGATAGTAAATCAAACAGTAGACAAAAGAAAGATCTGAGAAACAAGTCAATCTATACAGATAATTTCATTAATTCAACACTGCCATTCATAGCTTAAAACATGTTTGCCACCGTGAAAAGCACGTTCTCATATGGCCCTCCATCTTTGATGATGAAAATGGCTCTAACACTTCGTCCACAGCCAGCAAGAAACAAATTTTTTTCGTATTTGAGATTGTCAAAAATTGAATTTCCGTCACTAAAACTGTAGGAGTCCAACATTTTATCGATGGTAAAACAAATTTCACAATGGCATACTTGCCTGCTGCCGGGCCTTACGTAATCAGTTTCTTTTGAGCCAACAAATGACGCTGACTGAAATGACTTGTTGCTGCACAATTCGATTGGGGGACCATTTTCCTTTTCTCCATCCTTTTAGAACCGTTGCTGCACATGGTCCAAAGCTTGACTGCAAAACTCAGCTTGAGCCCAACCAAGCGATGAGTGAGCCAAACCAATGAGTTGAACAGTCAAGCTCCTGTCGGGAGAATATTTGGCAACTTTGATCCAAAATCAAATACTAACATCTAAGAATTGATATACAAAAGAAACTTTTTCGCTGCTAATAATGATTTTGACTTGATATTAATAAGCTAACCTATAGAAAATATCATTGTTTCACAAATCATGTTATGTTGATGGCTGCCCATCAGTTTGCAGATTCCTTCTGAAAGTCGCATTGCTGCTCCACTGCTGGATCACAACTTTTATAGGTGGATAAGAACTAAGAAAACTTTAATGCTTGAAACCTAATAATTCATATTACGAACATTTCATACATGAAAAGTGCTTGATCATATGTAGCTTTCTAGACCGTTGAATGAAATAGTCATTTTGTTTTACAAAGAAAATCGCAACAAAGAAAATCACAGACAACTTATAAATGTTAAGATTTGAATCAACTAGTAAATATTAAGATTTAAGTCGCAGATGTGTTAGATATTACTTTTTTTGGATGACTATAAAAATCAACTGAATTAAATTATAGATTTCATGAACTCGCAAGTTTTTTTTTATTTTCTATTTTCTATTTGCTAAAATAAACTCCACCATGTGATTTGATCTTGAACTCAAATCCATCATTTATTTTTTTTTCTTTACTTTTTATTTGTACAGATAAAAAAAGCTCATTATGCTTTCGACTACAAAGTATAACCCTTTTTCATCTTAAAAACAAAAGCCCTCCTCTCTATTCCATCTGAACTTGTGATTTTCTAGTTGAAAACCCAAATTTCAAAGGTTTAAGTCTCCCCTATAGAGAAAAACAACATTCCTTAACACTTCAGTAAAGCTTCCTACAACTGCTTCACTTTTTATTTTTCCTCCCTCTTTTTTGTATTCCAAAGAGTTATGCAAACTCTCATTCCTTGGATTATGTCTTCTTCTTTTTTTTTAATTTTCATTTGTGTTCCAAAGAATAGCATAATGTCCATTCTACATAAAATGCACACGTGGAAGCTAAAAGGAGAGAGGCTAACATGAACAATCCAAGGCCACAACTGTTCCAACATCCAAGAAGCAAGATCATCTCCAGGATTGTTTTCAGATCTCAAGCTCTCTTCACAAATCGACCCTAAAAAAAAGACATGGAAAGATCTGTTAGCCTCAACATGGTAAAATCAAATAATGAATAGAGTTTGAACTTGAACCAAGGGGGGAAAGGAGGGGAGGGGAACCACTGACCATAATCAGAGAACTCAACCATAATCAGAAATATGAGGTTAATAGTACCTTCAACCTGGGGCGTTTCTCAGCATTGAGCTTTCTGACTTCATACCGAATACGCTTAGAGAAAAGCCTATTTTGCCTCTTCTCCTTGTATCTCAGCACACTCGCTTCTCTATGCCCCCTTTTCCAATCCTCTTTCCCATCAAATTCTTCCTTAATCTTGAAGCTATTAGCATTGTTACTAACCATTTCGGGGACCATCCACACATGGGAAACACCATCCATTAGCACCTGCAACAATATAAAAGATTACTTGAATTGTTAAACAAATGGTAAAAGTGAGTCCCATCTCGTTTCCTGGAGAACATTTTCACAAGGAATTTACAAATGAATGCTCACTTTCCATGGTATAGCTCATGACAGATTGATTATGCATATGAGAATATTGGAAAAGCAGGGTCCTGTTTTGGCTATGCCAATTTTTTAGTTATGACTTTTGCTATTTGTTTACAATACTTTTTGTTCTGGGAAAACAATTACAGGCTGCTGCCCCTAGATCTCGGATTAAACCTGTACTATTACACACGACATGAAAATGATGTGAAAATAGACATGAGAGCGATTTAGTTTAAAATTTTAATAAAAATCATATATGAGTTTGACAAAAACCAAAAAACTTATTTTGCATGTAGTCAACATGAATTCTAATACAGCAATTTTCGTATTTTACATGTACTTAACATGAAACATATGCAGGAACTGTTAATTCTAAATCAAACTCTCAACTGTTGTTTCTTACTACTAAAAATATCTGAAACCATGCAGAAGCAATATTAAGAAAGTAACTGAAATGGTAGTTATTAGCAATTAATAAGCAATCCAAGCATGTTTGAAGCATGAAATTAGTAAGCAAAATCATATTTCATGAAGTACTTGTAAAACCCAGTTTTAATTCCTATCAAAGAAATTAACTTTTATGACATGTTAAAGATATTTTTTTACTTATATCTTGTCTGTACCGAAATGGTATATAGTCTATTTTATAGACAAAAAAAATGCTGCCAAGCTGGGCCAAAACTCCAGCCATGGGTCCCACAAAAAGCAAAAAGTGCAAAACCACAAATCCCACAGATTCCATTATAATATTATTACCCATCCCAATTATTCACTGTGCCTATCATCACTCTTACAAAAACAAACAAGCATGGGCAAAAATTTCCACTCATTCAAAACAAAGCATTAAAAAAATCCCCATGTGCTTGTTTCATGCACATATTTATCAATAAAATAAATGGTTCAGGTAATAGTACAACGGAAAAGATTGGTGAAAAAAATTGAACTGTTTGATTAAGGGCTAAAGATCTTACATGTGTAGAAGGATGAAGCAAATCAGGTACAGTCTGTGGGGAGTCTCCTTCAATGTAAAGTGGGCCCTTATCAGACCAAGCATTCATGATCTCGTCATAATCAAGCTTCAAAGCCAACAACTTTTTCATCTTCTTCTTACGACACCATGCACCACCGTCTCCACAGCCACTACCGCCACCACCGCCGGCGCCACAGCTACTCACCTCCTCTACAACCTCAGAATAAACCACCCACTTCTCTTCACTCTCATCTCTCTCCTTCCTCCCTTTCATAGCCGACCGTACAAGCGACAGCCTTGCATGATCTTCACAACTATACCCGTACGTCAAAGAAGGCGACGACAAAGGACTCTCGTCAGACGTTACCGTTGTCGTTGTTGTTTCATTCTTATAATTATCACTGCTTTTTTCGTCTAAAAGACCATGAAGAGTAACAGCATGGAAGTTGTCTTTCTCTGTCGTGTTGAAAAGTAAAGAAACATTATCGTACTGGGTATCTCTGTCTTCATCTGAGTTTCCAGGGTGAAGCGGAAACAAGTTAAGCTGTTCTTGTTCTTTGATTTGGCTGTTGCTGCTGTTGTTGATCAGGGACATTTGAGGTAGGCTTTCTTCAAGGTGAAGAAGGCTAAGGTACTTTGGTTTTCTTGTTTTTGTTCTGGTTTTACGAGATGGTTTCAGAGAAAAACTACTGGACTTCGATTTTCTTCTTCTTCTACATGTAATGTTCTTGTTACACATTGTTGTGTTTGATTTGGGAAGAAAAGTAGAAGGAAAAGTGATAGGGGAAGGGAAAGGAAAGCCTGGACTATATGGGGGGAAGGGGCTTGGGTGTGGTTGATTGGCTGATGGGTTGGTGCTTTATTGACACGTGGGGGAAGATGATTGGGTAAATGAATAGATAAGTGTTGTTATCTGGATTTCGTTTCACTGTAGATGGGATTGGGAACATAGCAATTGGCATTTGCCAAGATGGTTGAAAATGGAATTTTGATTTGATTGGTGACTTATTTATTTGCTGGCGAGTAAGATTAGATTGAATTGGATTTATTTTTTTTAATAATAAATAATATTATAAATTTTAAAATTTTGATTCGAAAAAAAATGATTTTTTTAAATTTAATTTGATTTAAATTTAATTTTATTGATTCAATTTAATTTAATTTATTATTTTTAAAATTTAATTTATTATTTATTTTAATAAATTTTTTAATATATTTAAATATATTTATATATAAAATAATTATTTTTATTTATAAAAATTTAAAAAATATATAAAAATTAATAAAAATATATAATTTGATTTGATTTTTTTAAATTTTTCATATTTTAATTTAAATTAAATAAAAAAATTAATTTGAATCAAAGTAAATATTAAAATTTTAAATCGATTTTTTATTTTTATTTTTTTCACTTCTAGCCATAAGGATGAATATCATATAAAGATATGTCACGAGTATTTCTTAATCAACTGAAAAAATACAATCAATGGAGAAAGATAAGATTAACAATAGTTGATGTATAACTGTCATTGTATAACTGTCATTGTCAACTCACACTCTTCCGTGAGCTTGAAAACCAGCCCCAAGGGCCAATATTTCTCATGTCTCTCTCTTTGATCTTCTTCAATTAGGTTAATGAAAAAGGTCGGCAATTAGGGCAGGTTCGAGTAGACAATATCAGCAACGACTGGCACAAGAAAGCGACGAGTTGGGTCCATTTTTTGAGGCCCTTTTTGGCTTTTGTCTACACTTTTTGGCACTTGGACAAACCTTCAAAATGGGTTCTTAAAGATCTTTTGAATCCTATCCACCTTCTTATTAATTTTTTATAGCACGAAGTTCGGCGGCTATGGGGGAGTCAGTTCCGTCGCTGTTGCTGATTACTAGGCCATGCTTATATCAATGACATAAAAAATTTGGCTGCAAAATTGGAAGGAGTTAATAGCATTGATAGCTTTCGATAGACATGACAATATATATATATATATATTATGTAAAATATTAATAATTTATATATTTATATTATATTTTATATAAAAATAATATATTAAAATTTATATTGACATAAAATATAAAATATATTTTTTATTTTATTAAATATATTTATAATTTTTATCAAAATTTTAAATTATATTATTTTAATATTTTTTATTCTTATAATTTTTGTATTATCTCATTTTATCGTATTTAAAATTATTAAATTTATACAAAAATCGTACCAATAGACCAAGTGCCCTTTTGTTTTTTTGGTGAGTTTTAAACTTACTTTGTTAGTAGAGATTATCATAAATTATTAAAGTTTAAGGTTTAGAGGAAAAGCACTTAAATTCGACTTTCATGATCACTTGTTTGTAGACAATCTGTAAGTCTAAAAATTTTTGATAAAAAATCTATAAATCCATAAATTTTATTATAGGTTGAAGATTTACCCTGATTTTGAAGATAGATTAATCTTTCTTGCTCCTAAACTTTCTAACCAAAAAAAAAAAAGGTTTTAAACTTACTTTAACTAATGTAAATGAACGTGGGTCAGCTTGTGAATGAATAAAAGATTTATATTAATTTTGTTGGATCAAATTCACAAAATTTTTATTAAAATTAGTCAAATAAAAATTAAAATGATAAATTGAAAAATTTTATTAGATGGATCAAATATACAAAATTTGAAAAAATATTAATAAATTTTATTATATTTTTTAGATAAATATTTTTAGTAAAAATATTTATTTTTACCGTTAAATAAATATCAATTAAATTTAATAATAAATGATAATTTTAAAAACCTTTTATATATTATTGATATTTTCATTAAACTCTATCAAATTAATATTTTAGATTTTTAATTAAAATTTTTATTAAAATTTAATAAATGAAAATCGAAACACATTATGGTATAAGATATTATGAGGAGGGGGGAAAAATTTTTTTATAAAGAAAAGTGAAAATTTTATTTTTTACTCTATACTCCTTTTTTTAAATATAATATTTTAATATAGTTTATAAATAATTAGCATAAAGTGACGATGGAAGTATAAAATAAATAAAATATTGAATGCATCAAGAAGATAAAAAGTAATATCTTTAAAATTATTTTAAAGAAAAAGAACTAAATTTAAATATAAATAAGTATATTTCTAATCATATTATAAATAAAATTAAGGTATAATGAGTCGTAAATTGGATATCTCAACAGTTAAATTTTATTATTTACATTATATGGTCGACATTTATGTGCTTATATTTAATAATTTTAGTAATTAATTGTTAACTAATAACTCATTAACTAATTATTGCACTTCGTCCCTAAACCTTTAGTCTAATGGTTAGAGATATTTGAGGAAGCATCAAGGATTTGATTTTGATCTAAGTCTCTCATTTTTTTTATTTGTACTAAGACTTTATCTTTTTGATGTAATAAAAAAATTTTGTTGCACCTCCAAAAAAAAAAAAAGTGATAGAGAAAGAGAAAGTCATATAGAATTGGATCATATTTAATTTGATTTTTTTTACAATATATAGTATTATAAATTTTTAAAAATTGATTCGAGTTTAAATTAATTTTTTTAAAATCAGTTTTATTTAAATTGAATTTTATAGATTCGATTAGTTTTATTGATTTTAAATTTAAATTTTTTATTTTTTTTATATATTATTTAATATATTTAAATAGATTTATATATAAAATAATTTATTTTATTTTATAAAAATTTAAAATATGTAAAAAATTAATAAAAATATATAATTTAATTTAATGATTCTATTTTTTAAATTTTGATCTAAAATCTGACCTAATTTAACATGTAAAATTAATATCCAAATTTGATAAAAAAATTAATTTAAACTAAATCAAACACTATAATTTAAAATTAATTTTTAGTGTTTTGATTTTTTCATCCACAATGTGAGGGGGACAATAGGATTAGGTCTTAGCCACTCAGGTGCTAAGCCACCTGGACCTTCTATAATCTGAGGTTAACTAGAAATTGACAAGGGCTTGGGCCATGACTCTCTTTTGTTCAATAGTAGGCTTGCCATATGAACATTAGCTTCATGGGCCAACATATATAGCGTCTCTTCTCATATGAAATATGTTTGGACCTTCATCCATTCATCACATGGAAGCAAGGGTAAAAATTTTTTTTATCGATTTGAAATTTTAATATTTAGTTTAGTTTGGATCGATTTTTTTATTTGGTTTGAATCAAATTTAGATATTAAATATATATATTAAGTTTGAATCAAATTTTAAATCAAAAGATAAAAAATCTAACTGAATTGAATTATATATATTTTTTATTTTTTATATATATTTTAAATTTTTATAAAATAAAAATAATAATTTTATATCAAAATTTATTTAAATATATTAAAATTTTATATTAAAATAATATATAAAAATTAAAAACTAGTAAATTTAACCGAACTAAACCAATAAAATTCAATTTAATTCGATTTGAACAAATAAAAATTTGATTTAAATTCAGATTGAATTTTAAATTTTTATAACATTATATAATATAAAAAAATTGAATCAAATCCAATCTAAATCGAATCATTATCACCATTAAATGAAAGAATGAACTTTAAAATTTTTTTAACAGATTTAATATAATTAATTTATATAATTATTTTTTCAAAAATAATATTTAATTAAAGTGCATTTTTGTAATTTTCATCATGTTAAATAAGAGTTTAACTTGAGCTCTTCATCTAGTCTCTTAATATAACATTGACTAAAATTGATTATTTTCTTAGCTATACTTAAAAATTATTCTTTGTTTATCATAATTATTAAGTGTACTTTGTTGTTCACTGGCTGGTAGATTCAAGGACAATAATTACAAAGGTGACTCAAAAGATAAGATATTAAGAATTAA
The DNA here is from genome assembly GCF_047325235.1 of Durio zibethinus. NCBI lineage: Eukaryota > Viridiplantae > Streptophyta > Magnoliopsida > Malvales > Malvaceae > Durio > Durio zibethinus. The sequence continues at coordinate 27,857,028 of NC_143171.1, read as the reverse complement.
GGTTGACTTAAATAGGGGCATGTAAATTATTATATTTAAAAATATAAAATTTAATTTAATTAATTTATAATTTTTAAAAAAAAAATATCATTCAATAGATATAAAATTTAAAATTTATTATTTATAATATTTTTATTTTTATTTTACAATATTTTATATAAAAATTTAATATATTTGGGTATGCAAATTAAGCAAGCTATATAGACCAAAACAAACAGCCTAATAAAAGAATGTTAGGCACTTGTAGTTATTTTTATTCCTCCAATAAAAGTCAAGGACTCATGGTCAAGAATTCAGCTTCCTAATTTTGCATATCCTTGAACCAAAATGTGCTAAAATATTAAAAAAAAAAAAATCAAATATGGATAAGTACTAAGATTAATTCATGTTCTAAATATAACGAAAAGACTTAAATCAAATTCTTTAAGTAAAATTTGTAAAGTTTATAAATTAAAATAAAAAATAAAAAACGATAAATTAAAAAGTTTTATTAATAGATCAAATGTATAAAATTTAATAAATTTTCATTTTTTTAGATAGATATTTTTATGAAAAGTATTAATAAAATTTTTACCGTTAAATAAATATTATTTAAATTTCAATTATAATAATATTTTTAATTTTTAATCTAATTTTTATCATTAAATAAATATTGATTTAATTTTCGATTGTAGTAATTTTTATCTAATCTCTTGATATAGCATTGACTAAAAGAGAGGATTTTTTTAGCTATGCTTAAAAATTATTCTTTGTTGATCATAATTAGTAAGTGTACTTTGATGTTCATTGACTGGTAGATGCAAGGACAATAATTACAATTGTGACTCAAAAGATAGGATATTAAGAATTAATGTTGTCTTGATATGTAAATTATTATATCTGAGAATATGAAATTTAATTGATTTATTTAATTATTTTTAAAAAAAATAATATTCAATCTATTTAAATTTTAAATTTTATTATTTATAATCTTTTTATTTAATTTTTTTATGATCTTTTATATAAAAAATTAATATATTTAAGTATGCAAATTAAGCAAACTATATCGACCAAAACAAAATATAAAAAATAAATAAATAAATAAAATATGGACAAGTACTAAGATTAATTCATGCTCTAAACATAGGGAAAGATTTAGATAATTAATTCATGCTCTAAACATATGTTTAGGAAAAGATTTCGATAAAATTTTTTTAGGTAAAATTCATAAAGTTTTTTATTAGAAACGATTAAATAAAAATTAAAAATAAAAAAAAAGATAGATTGAAAAGTTTTGTTAAATAGATCAAGTGAGTAAAATTTAAAATTTTTAATAAATTTCATGTATTTTTTTAGATAGACATTTTTAGTAAAAATATAGATAAAATTTTTATCATTAAATAAATATCGATCAAATTTAAATTATAAATAATATTTTCAATAATTTTTTTACATATTATTGATTTTTATATTCAACTCTATTAATATATCAATTTATATTTTTTATTAAATCATTTTTAAAAAAGAACTTCAAAAATTTACTTTAAAAACTTCATATAAATTTTATCTGAACAATAAATCATGACAATTTCAAATGCTACTTGCCCATTTCAATATCATTCTTTTAATAAACAAGTTTTTAATTTGATTATGAATCCAAAGAACTTGGCTGTTTTGTAATTAGGTTTTAATGGGTTTTCAGTAGGAAAAACGTTTATTAATTTCCTACTTTAAACCCATCATTCTAAATTTCTTAGTTAAAATCCCCCAAACAATAATTCTTTTCTATAAAAAAAAATCTCATCCCACTTAAAATCTGGTAAGAAAAGCATCCCTTCATGCACATCATGGACATGAATGTAGGGATTAATGCCATCAAAGATGATAATATAGACTCTAAAGTCAGAATTTTCATCTTAAGGGGTTCTTAAACAACGTAACGTAAAGGATTTTTATCGCATTATAATTAAATTTGATAATCTCAAATATGATACGGTGACATGATATGAAAATTATACAAATAAAAAATATGAAAATGACACAATTTAAAATTTTAACAAAATCATAAATAGGTTTAATAAAATTAAAAAAATTTTCATATTTTCTTGTCGATATGAATTGTAACATATAATTTTCATATAAAACATAATAATTATCGATATTTTATATAACACGAATATATAAATTATTAGATCTAATTATAATCGAACCTTTCAATAGAATATTTGAAAAAAGATGACATATATTACCCATTTGGTGACGTTGATAATGAGATTTATTCTTTGCTGATATTGAGGAAAAATGAGAAAAGATGCTGAACATTTTACACATTTTCCTGGGTGGCTTTGAATCACATCTTTATAAAGTCAAATAAAGACATCAAAAATTCCAAAATTTCATCTCTTAATGTAAAAAAAGTAGTCAACTAGCATCATGATTTTTCAAGAAATGGTTGGCAAAACATGTTCCAATAATCTTGTTGAGCATATTATGGATCTAATTAAAAGAGTTTGTTGATTCCTTTAATTAATTTATTTTTTCCACAATGATTTCTTTAACTAGCTATGTCAAAATACATTGGAATTGTTTTTGTTCAAGTTAATTTTGGGACATAAACAAATGTAGATTGATACTTTGGATTGGACAAAACTTGTACAAAGCTTTTTAGGTAAAGTTTATAAATTTTTTTTAAATGATTTAATAAATCATAAATATTTTATAAATATTTTTATTAAAAATATCTATCTAAAAATATATCAAAATTTATTAATTTTATTTCAAATTTTATACATTTAATTTATGTAATGAGATTTTTCATTCTATCAATTTCAATTTCAATTTTTAATTTTGATTTAATTATTTTTAATAAAAAATTTCACGAATTTCACTTGAAAAATTTTGTCTAAATCTTTTCCCTTTGAATTTTGATTCATGTGGTAAACAAAAAATGTTGTTGAAAATTTGAGTATAGCATATATTAAACATATATTAAACACAATTTTATAAAAAAAAAGGATAAATACAAGACTCAATAAATTCAATAAAATTGACTTCAGTTAAAGGGTTTCTGAATTTTCTTTAGGCTTGATTAACGGTTTAAACTACCCCAATGACTTGAAAAACCCTGAAATTACGAGTCACATGGACCCACTTGCTCAGATTAATCACGCCATACCTCTCGGCTTTTACGGTTACCCTTTATATAAACCCCACATTGTACAAGTCATGGCTACACACCACCTCCTCCTTTGGCTCCCGCTTCACTATCCAAATCAAGAATAAAAATGGATTTGTCAACATTTTCAATTTTTCATATTCTCTTCATCTCCCTCCTTGTTTCAAATCTTGTTTCTTCCTCGGCTGTTCAAGACCCTGAATTGGTTGTAGAACAAGTCCACAAGTAATTTATTATTTATAAATTTCCGTTTTTATGATTCACAGATAGTATATGTATAAGATTATTATATGCTTTTTTCAGGAGTATCAATTTTTCGAGGAGAAACTTGGGTTACTTGTCGTGTGGAACGGGGAACCCCATTGATGATTGTTGGAGGTGTGACCCGAATTGGGAGAGTAACCGGCAAAAGCTAGCTGATTGTGCAATTGGGTTCGGGAAGAATGCCATGGGAGGGAAAAATGGTCGAATTTATGTTGTTACGGATGCTGGTGATGATGATCCTGTGAATCCTAGGCCCGGTGCTTTAAGGCATGCTGTGATTCAAGATGAGCCATTGTGGATCATATTCAAGAGTGATATGGTGATCACGTTGAAGGAAGAGTTAGTCATGAACTCTTTCAAGACAATTGATGGTAGAGGTGCAAGTGTTCACATTTCGGGAGGACCATGCATCACCATCCATTATATATCAAACATCATCATCCATGGCCTTAACATACATGATTGTAAGCCCGGGGGTAGTGCCATTATAAGAGACTCTCCTAACCATGCCGGCCATTGGACTCCATCGGACGGTGATGGCGTTTCCATCTTTAACAGCAAGAATATATGGGTTGACCACTGTTCACTGTCTAATTGTCATGATGGACTCGTTGATGTTATCCATGGATCCACAGCCGTGACTATCTCCAACAACTACATGACTCATCATGACAAAGTCATGCTTTTGGGCCACAATGATGCCTATACACAAGACAAAGACATGCAAGTCACTGTTGCCTTTAACCATTTCGGGGAAGGGCTGGTCCAAAGAATGCCAAGGTCTTAGTCTTAAATATTAATTTCCATATCATGCATGTTGATGAAACTCATATATATGTATTATTCTAAATTGCAGGTGTAGACATGGATATTTCCATGTGGTGAACAACGATTACACTCACTGGGAAATGTATGCCATTGGTGGTAGTGCTAATCCTACTATCAACAGCCAAGGGAATAGATTTCTTGCACCTGATGATAGATCAAAGAAAGAGGTAATAAAATTACTTAAGACATAATCATCAGAAACAGCAAGAATTTGCATACAATCATGAAAAAATTAATTTGTAATAATATATAATTCATATGTAGGTGACCAAGCATGAGGATGCGCCGGAGAGTGAGTGGAGAAACTGGAACTGGAGGTCGGAAGGGGACTTGATGTTGAATGGAGCCTTCTTCAGGCAAACCGGGGCAGGTGCATCTTCAACCTTTGCCAGGGCTTCTAGTCTGAGTGCTAGACCATCTTCTCTTGTGGGTTCAATGACCGTCACTGCTGGTGCACTTAATTGTAGGAGGGGCTCCCGCTGCTAGTTTTTGACTTAGCATTAAACCAGATAGATATTTATATTCAACAGCTTGTACTGTGTTGAAATGATCGAGCAAAGCATGCAATTGCAGTTTAATGTTGATTTACTGTTATCTCCTATGAATGGCTATTCACTTTTCATGATGGTGACTGTCTTTGATTATTCATAAGAGAGTTTGCTTATTTGATCTAAGATCTATATGTTGACTTAATATCCCTTAAAAAATTATTGCTTTAGAAGTACCCAAAAAAGTCATGCAAACACATTAATATATTCTTTGTCACTTTGACAAATTAAATAATAACCCGTCAAGGGGCCGGCAAGTATCTAGATTTTAAAAATAAATCGTAATCTGAAGATAAAAATGAGATTGTATATCAGAAAAGAATTCTAAATTATAACAACTAGGATTAATATGAGTCTGCTGCATTAGTTTCTTCAAATGCTGGCCAATGAATGTAGAGTACTTTTTTTTTTTCAAATTGTTAATTTTCTATATTGATGCCACCATTTTCTTCATTTGATAAATATCAGGATTCTAATGACTAGTTTTGCTGTGTGAAACCAGTGATTATAAGAGGAAAAATTTTCACATAAAAGGGAAATTAAACCCAGCTTTTTCCGTCAATCATGGAGAACTAAACACTTCAGCCACAAAGGCAAGTTATTGCTTTAGGAGAAGGCTTGATCAGGCTGGCTTCAATAATACAATAATTGAACTAGTGGGGGTTGAAGTACTATATTTCCCGCAGGCAGAGACATGCACTCATAATGTCAGTTTTTGGTTTGTAATTAAAGTCAGTCACAGTGTCACACTCAATTGAGTTCTTTACAAAGTTATGCTTTCTCTTTCTCCAACATGTAATGTTATTTCTGCTGCAAACCCAGGTTTCTTTTCTAACTAATGTTGCAGGGCTTTGCTTTTGCAGTTCACTGTGAAAATCAACTAGAAAGTGGGGTTGCAGCCAAGGTGGTATCAGTTTAATTTTATGATGGTCATCCTCTTTGTCCTATAAAAGCAAGAAATATAAAGCATGAAGGTTAATTTTATGCAATTCATCATCAAGGGAAAGATCAACTGGCAGGTATATTATATATATATATATATATATATATATATCCTGCAATGTATATTTTTTATAAGTGAGTGATTTTATTTATCTAAAAAAAATTAAAATGATGTTACATCAAAATTGTTTTAGCCAATGTAATCAGGATGCAAAGAATCATAAATCAAGAATAAATGAATTATTATCAGCCTAATAGTAAAAAGAAAATTTTCTATCCAAATTCATAGGACCGAATAGATGAATCTTGTTACAGTTGTTTCATGTTCGTGTTTTCAGGATTATATTTAAAGAGTTTTAAGATAACAAAAATCGATTCGATAATTTTAAATGCAACATAATAATATAATATTTAATTAAAAAATTAAGTAAACTTGACGTTAAGTTGCTGAAAATTCTATGTAATGGGTGTTAGAATTTAGCTTCAGTGAGATTAAAAACAATAATAGTGATAAGATTAATTACTGTAGCGATAAGATTACAGTGAGATGAATTTTAACAAGATAAAAAATAATCATTAAGGACATTAATTTAAAATTTATATGTAATAAAAATTTAAATTATTTAATTAAAAAATGTTAAAAAATATTTTTATGTAATTATTTATTTTAATTAATGTAATTATTTATTTTAATTAATTACTCAATTGTAAAAATATATATTTATTTATTATACTGAATTGACAAAATTATTTATAATCTTTGAACAAAAAAATGAAAGATAAAATGACAAGAATATTTTAGTCCTTACACCATATCTTCACGGGCAAAAAAGAAAAAACATGGATAATATTAAAAGACATAGCTGGGGTGGAAGAAATAATTTTTCACTGGCCGAATTAGAGGTGCGGTGCGATAGATTCTTTCAACCGTGCCTTACCGTGATTTCATTTGGATCACAAAGCTGACTTTTTGGTTTCCAACTGCACCTCACCGTGGGTGCAGTTGAATCCAAATGCAGCCTACATATTTATAAGCTATCAATGTAATTTATCTTTTATTTTGAACCCCAATGGAAATAAAATACAACTTATCGAGCCCATAATAGTTGGATGAGCTACTTATTATGATTCATGCTTCGGCTTGTTAACTGATCATGATTTTGGATATTTTGGTGTTGAACACAAGAATTTTCCAGGTGTTCTTGTTGGGGAAATCCTGTTAGTACTTCCAGTCAAGACGTTGAAACGATTCGAATGTGTATGCAAGATATGGATGGCTTTATTTGCTGATCCAACCTTCATTACAAAGCACCTTGGAAACATGAGAGCCATCAATGACGTGATTTTGTTGTAAAAACTTCGGGACCATGATTTATACGGATCAGTGACGTGATTCATATATAGGGCATTCGAGCAATAAAGCTGAAATCTACTCCAAGGCCCCCAAGGAAGATTCTTAACATATTAGGACATTGTGATGGCTTATTTTGTACAGGCATTTTAGTTGTTTGCTCTCATGTTATGGAATCCGGCTACTGGGGATCACAAGGAATTGCCTCTGCCAGAGCTTTGCTGACTTCTGTTGAAGCTTTTGGGTTAGGTTATGATTCCTCAATTGATACTTACAAAGTTGTACGAGTCCCTTCTGATCAACATTTGTGGAGAGGATTGGATTTTTGTAACATTGAAGTCTTGAGCTTGGAAACCATTTCATGGAAAAGGGTTGAGAGAATGCACCTTATGGAGTTCTTTTCAAGCAACATTTGTCAATGCTTTTCTCTACTGGTTTGCCTTGAAAAACGATGCCTTACAAAATTGAATTCTGATTATATGCTTTGATTTAGTAAAAGACAAAATGAAAGAATTGCCATTTCCACCTACTGACATAGAAGTTCATAAATGTGGCCTGAGGATCTCGGAAGGGAGTCTTTGGGTTTTAAGCTACGAAGATTTTGTCTACATTGATGTTTGGGTGTTGAAAGACAATGGGGCGACAAAATCTTGGTCCAAATCCTTCAAAATGTCTCAAGAACCATATTTGATGAATTCTCGGTCATTTTTTCCTGTATGTTTTACTGGGAATGGCAAATTCTTGATTACTGTGAACCGAAATAATTTCTTCCTAAACGATCTAAAAGATAAACCCTTCCGCCAACTTGCTGTCAATGGCATCCAATCTTGGACTTTAATGCCATTTATGGAGAGTTTAATTTCACCAAATGGTTGAAGACTTGATCAGCTTACTCGATCTGGTGTGTTCTCTTCAATCATTGCAAGAACTCTATTCTATATATGATTGTTTGGTGAAAATGGGTATTGAAAAATACTGTTATCACTGTTTTTATTAATTATCTGTGTATCTTTTCAAGCATAGATTTGTTTGTTTATCTGTAAGGATTCCATGTTCATGGTTATGAACCTTTCTCAATGCATAAAATGTTCATATAATTTTGCATTACAGGAAAGAAAAAAAAAAAAAAACAAATAGGAAATAGGATGTGTAAAAATGATGGATGGAATCAGTTTATATGTAGTATAATACTATAATAGTAACATTTGTATTATGAACGATTAATTGAAACACATAGTATATTTAAGAATCAGAGCCTTTATTTGAGGCCTCTAGAACAGCTTTCACAAACGGATACAACTGTTTTAATTTGATTACATACAAAAAATTAGAAAACATCATGTCAAAACCTTCCATGCATGTGCATGTTAAGCTTAGAAGAAGAAGAAGAATCCGGCAATAGCTGCAACACCAATGGCGCCAGAGGTCCTGAGAGCAGCGGCACTAGATGTGCCTGGTGCGGCTGCTGGAGTTTCATCACTGGCCGCAGCATCGGTTGTAGGGCCATCAGCAGCAGCAGGGCCATCAGCAGGAGCATCACCGGTTGGTGAAGGAGGGGATGCGAGCTCGGGGGACTCAGCAGAGGGTACCTCGCTGCTGGGGCTCTCGCTTGGGCTAGAGCTGGTGGGGGTAGCAGCAGGAGCGGTAGAAGACTTAGGGGATTCAGCAGAGGACTTGGGTGCCTCGGTGGATTTTGATGGTGAAGAGGTAGGGCTGCTGCTGCTGCTGCTAGAGTTGGTGCTGGGGGATGGCGATGGGGCAGAGGAAGTGGAGTTGGAGGAGGACTTTGGGGCGGCAGCAGGGGAAGAAGATGGCGACTTTGAAGGTGAGGAAGCCTTAGAACCACTTGAAGGGGCTGGTGAAGGTGATGAATCGGCAGCAAATGCCCCGACAACAGCCATGAAAACAAGTGCAACAACAATAACCTGGCGAGCCATCTTTATTCAGGATTTAACAATTTTTGGTGCGTCGTTTCCTTGTTTTATTGAAAAATGGAAGTGATTCAAAAGAAATGCAGTACTTTCTCTAACATATATAGAGAAAAACACTGCAACGCTGTTGAATGATTTGAAAGAAACAAGAGGCTGAGGGTTTAAATAGTTGGCAAAGAACACGATGGGGAAATGAATGGTTTAGAAATGAACAATTTGGTTGACCGAGTTTGATGGGTTTATTTGTGGGACAAATTGAATCTTTAACACCTCATTACTTGCCTAAAACATGGCTTTGCTTTTCTTGGGAGATCAATGATAAAAATAAAATAAAATAAAATAAAACATCATATTATAAAATTATAAAGATTTAAATATTCATGAGTTAATCAAAATTGATTTGAAGTTTCATCATAATTGAATTATAATTATAGCACATGAATAAAAAATATTTTGTTTTAAGGTTATATCCCATGCTATCATAGAGACAAAATTTACCACCACAAAAAAAAAAAAAAATGATAAGTAGCAATAAAATTTTCATTTTTACCTTTGTGTCAAAATATAAATATCTTTCCTAGTAAAATATCAAACAACCTTAGACAATAGATTTGTATATTAAAAATCAGAGCTAAAAAATATTAGACTCGAGAATCTAAAATAAAATATGATAATACGATATAAAAATAAGATATGAAAATGATATAATTTAAAATTATAATAATTATTATATATAAATTTAATAAAATAAAAGAAATTATATTTTATATTTTTGTACAAACGTGAATTGTGATACATAATTTTCATGTAAAATATGATATGAATATCTAATTTTAATATTTTATACGATATCAACATATGAATTGTTAAGTCTACTCAAAATAATACTAATAAGAGATAATATTTTTAATCTATCCTACAATGCAATTTTCATGTGCATAGACAATGAACAACGAAATCGTTGTTTTATTTTAAGAGCACGATTATTATGTGTTGAATCAATATTAAACTCAAGAGTAGTAGTATAAGATAGAAAAATGCTTCAAAAATTAAGGGTTGTACTTTTACTTGTCATTTTATTTATATATGGTGATGGGGCTTTACCCTTTTGCCTTGATCTAATTTAAGCATTTTACATCAGAAACCCTAAAAAATAACAATAATAACAATAAATTATATTTTACCTCTCGTAATTTTAAAATCGACTGTATAAAAAATAAAAAAAATTAGATCATAATTTTAAATTTTTTTATGTCATTTATTTTTATTACAAATAACGTTTTCGTCCACACGAGAAGCAACCACAAACCTTGTATTAAAATGACATGCTTTATTTCTTGTCAAATTTTGAGTATAATATTTTCATCATTTTAGATAAAATTAAGCATATCATGAATGAAAACAAAATTAATGTAATCTAAAATTAAAAAAAAAAATGTATGTGACTCACCTACGTGTTACTTACCACATCTCAATCATCTCGTTAGAAACGAAATAAAATAAAAATGCTAACTGACAGCTCTTTAAAAGGGAAGGAGAAAAAAAAAAAAAAAAAAAACCAAACCCACGGGCTAATGAGCTGCTTGATTCTCTGCCCAAAAACCCAACGTAGAAAAATGGAAGAGGAATCCTACATGAAATCTAGAGGATGCATCATTAAGGAATGCCAAGACATGATTCAAACAAGTCTCCAGAGTAAAGTTTTCATTTTTATATCTTTTTTTTCCTTGTTAAATTTATAATTTTCATGGATTTCAATTATTAATTGTTTGTATGTTTTATGTTTTTGAAAATTTTGTTTTGTTTTATGAAAAATTATTTTATTTTCAAAATTTTTAGATTTTATTGATGGATTAAAAAATTATATCTATTTTTTAAGATATATTTAAAAAAATAAATTAAAAATAAATATAATATATAAATATTTTAATAAAATTAAAAATTTATCTTTTGTATTAAATATTGATTCTCATATTATTTTTATTTTATTTTTAATTTATTGAATTTGATAAAATATTTGGTTGCAAAAATTTAAAAATTTAAAAACATAAAAAATGCTTAAAGCTATAAATTATAAAAAAAAATGCTTAAAGTTATAAATTATACTATCTCTGTTCTATTTTTTTGTCTTTCTTTTAGTCTTAAAATAATATATATTTTTAATATTTAATATTTAAAATTTTTATTTTTTATATTTTATAATTATATTTTAATTTTATAATTTTTTAATATAAAAAATTTAAATTTTATTAAAAATTTAATTTTAATAGTCAAAACTTTTTTTTTTAATTTTATGAAAATCAATATAGTCCAAATATTTTATGAGGGAAGGAATAAGATGATAACTATAATGTAACATAGCCCAACGGATGAACAGTGCCTGGTAACAAAATAACAAACGTTACCAAAATTGTAATTACATCAATTTTTTTATATATATTTTCAATAATTTTTAAAACTTTTTCAAATTTTATTTTCGATTTTTGGAGACTTAAAAAAAAAAAAAACCTATTAAACATATATGCTTCCAATTAAAAAAACAAACAAAAAACACAAGAAAAACCATCTCCAAAGGGCCCTTGTTTTAGTGTTTTTCTTTTTTGGGTTTGGGCTAATACTCATTTCAGAATTATTGGGGAAGGTTCAACTTTGTTGCTTTACTAGAATGGAGTGTTAAGGGTTTAGTGTTATTTTGTTCCTTTTCTGGGGTTTTGGCTAATACCCAGTTCAGAACTGATGTTAATTCTTTGCAAATGTCAAACTTTGTTGCTTTCAAGATTGAAGTATTCAGGTTCTGGGTTTAAGGGTTTCTGGGTTTTAGGTTCTGTTTTTAATCAATTCAGTTTCCAAGATTTATCATGAAGGAAATCAAAGAATTCAAGATTTTTGTAATTTCTTTTCCAGCTTGGACTGAATTTGTCAGTTTCCAAGTTTTGTGTAATTTCTTTTTTTTTTTTTTTTTGCATTTTATATAGTTATGTTAATATAAAGTACAACATAATGAGATGACATAACGATGTGACATGAATATAGTATAAATATAAAATAAAAAAATAATATAATTTAAAATTTTAGTAATAATTATATATAGATTTAATAAAACAAAAATGTTATATTTCAAGTTTCATATTGATATGAACAATGAAAAATAATTTTCGTGTAAAATTAGATATTAATAAATAAATTTTAATAATTTGCATGACATTAATATACGAATTATCAAATCTATAATACCAAACATTGCTATATATGATTGAATGAGCCATTTATTATTATTTTTATTATTTTTGTGTATGTATATATTTGGAGTAGCTCCCATGGTGAAAATTTTGAAGAAGCATATGGAGAAAGATGGGTGTAAGTTAGGGGATAATTTCATCAAGGCAGTTCATTGCAATAGGCAGATGGGTGGAGGCTATGTTCCTGGTAAAGCAGTAAGAATCTTTTTGCTTATTTTCCTTTATGTTAGAAATAGTGCTTTGAGAATTAGTCCAACTAAGGCAGCTTATTGAACATGGTAATTTTGACTGTTAAAGAATGAGTTCAAGTCATAGTGCCTTTCTATCTGTTGACAAGCTGGTATGAACATTTTTTTTCTGGTTAAATCATTTCCAAGGATTCTGAACTTGATGTAACTGTTCATTATAGCTAATGCATTTTCTTTTTTTAAACTTTTACGTGTATGCGTTTCTAGATAGTGGTGTGTAGCAAGTATGTCAGCTTGCGAGACGAGGTCAATCAAGTAGTTATACATGGTCTTATTCATGCATATGATGAATGCCGCGCAGCAAATTTGGACTGGACAAATTGTGCTCATCATGCCTGTAGTGAGGTGTGTGTCAAACTGACTACTACCATAGTTTAATGCTTTGCATTTGGTTCTCCTCACCTCTGGACACTCTTGGTACATTTGGTAAATGGAGGTCTTAACTTTTTCTTCTATTATTGCAGATTCGTGCTGGCCATCTAAGTGATGATTGCCACTACAAACGGGAATTGCTGCGGGGTTTTATGAAGATAAGGGGCCATGAACAAGTGAGTTCTTTTCCCCCTTATTTTGTTTCAGTAGAAAACTTTATATTTAAAATCTGTCTCAAGTGGTATTTTAAATTTAAATAAGTGTAAGGGTGGTGGATTTTATCTCTTGAACTTAGTTATTTGTTATTTTATCGTATTTTACTTGCGCAATTCCTTGAAATTACTTTAGGTTTATCTCTAGCTTGTCTATCAGTTGGTTTTATTTCAAAAGGTTTCTTATCTTGTAAGAGGGTTAGCCTATAAACCGAAGTCTTAAGTTGGAGTTGTGCTATGAAGTTGAATTCAAATCAAACATTAAGGGGTTGAGTTCTCTAAGAAGAGCTCATCATCTGCTTCTCAATTCCTTGTTCATACTTCCATTTTATTTGTGTAAAATAGCAAAATATCTCCATGAGGCAGAGATGTGGAAGACGAAGAGGAGTGGCAACCTCTGTGCATAACAGATTCATGTTGAGAAATACAATGTTGAACCAGCCCTTCATAGCTTCATCTTCCCAGTTACCCACCCTTGGTTCCAGCTTGTTATAATGTTGCACTTTTAGAGCTAGAAATAAAGAAATTTGTGACGGAAACAGACCTTATCCACTAGGGATTTATTTATGCAAAACTCTTTTCAGTTCCTTTTGTGTTTTACCTTATGTGATCTTCTCTACATTTTGTTGAAGATATGCTGTTCTTCATTTACTTTAACTTAGTTATGGTATTTCTGATGTAGTTTCTTCTGTATTCTCTGTAGAATCTAAGTAATTTATATTTTGGTTTTAAAGGAATGTCTGAGAAGAAGAGTTATGAAATCAGTGACTGCTAACCCTTTCTGTTCCAAAGCAGCTGCAAAGGATGCCATGGAGGCAATGTGGGATATCTGTTACAATGACACAAAGCCCTTTGACAGAGCTCCATGAAATTCAGTCATATCAATCCCCCACAGTTAAGCCTGGCATTTCATTTCAAATGATTCTGGAATGAATCCTATTTTTGTATTGAATAGGAAGAAGCCCTGGTTCTTTAATTGCATGCATTTCAATCTAAAGTTAATATTCATTTCTCTCTCTTGGAGATGACTGAAAGAAAAGGGTTGTACCATTTCCAAATGTTATACAAATTCTACACTAATGGTTATTGAGGTCTGATTAAGAGAATAAGAATTCTTGTTTATACCAATTCTGCTGGATTCATTAACTTTCACTCTCCCCAAATCCCTTTTCTTTTGTGGATTCTAGTTGGGTTAATAACATGCTGTTGGTTCTCGATTCATTCATTTTCATGCACGACAAATAAGATATGCATATGTTCTTCAGAAATGACCTCACAAGTCAAAGGGAGTTCTGCTTTTTAGTGACCTGTGCATCTGAACTTTGTCCTTTTATAACTGATTTCTGATGGAGTTTTATATTTTGATCTCCTGTATTGCAGTAGCCCTTCAGAGTGATGATTGCTGTATTTGTCTTAGGAATCAAGGTTCATGGTCAAAAAAAAAAAAAGGAATAAATTATCAAGAATGAACCAATTTACATGTTTAAATAATTAAAGCTAACGTGGTCATTCATATTTTTTGCTTGGTCTAGTCAATTTGAGCAAAGGGCAAAATCTATTCATATCATGAAAAACACTTTTGCTATTCCATGCTGACCAAGAAAATGCACTTTGCTATTACCTGTAGTTGTCAGTCAAAGACTACATCCGTTGCATTCACATTTGTGTTTCCTTCCACGTTGATAGTCATCAATCCAAAACCATGAAATCATGAACGGATGAAGCTTCAATCCAAAATGTAGATAGGTGTAAATAAGCAGAGTTTTGTTTCAAAAGTTATGGACCACATGATGGCAGCGGCACTGCTTTATTTCTTTTTTGAAAAATGGATCGCTTTAGAAGCTCAGAAAGAACAAAAAGAAACCCTCCAACATGCTTCTTCAAACTTTCCATGGTAGCTAGATTCAGCTATATGCTACATGTCCCTTCAATATTCTATTGACCTTTTCTTCCTCTGTGGACCCCTTTCTAGTCTTTATCACATTATCCAGGTAGGATATGGTTAATATATATAGAGGCCAGTAAGTTTATATCTGTTGCAAAACAAGAAAGTGTTCATATTAGCAGGGGAGTGTGAAGGAGAATGGGGAAGGATTGATATGATGGCAGGGTTGGTGCTCAGGCTTATAATTTGCCTTTACTTGCTTGGTCAACACCAAGTATCAGCTGCCAGGCCAGGTATTTGAGGTTGTTTTCTGCGTGGTTTTGAGAGTCAGATAAGCAATGAGGCTTAATTACTGCTTACTGGTTTTTGTTTGCAGTTGCAGGAATGATGGAGGAGCAGCATCAAGAAATGAGAGGGAAACAAGTGCATGAACAAGAGCCAGTGCCTCAGTCTCTGTTGTGGACTGAGGATTATTCGCTTCCTCACAGGAGACGGCCTGTACACAACAAGTTTGATCCCTAAATGAGGCCCATTGCCCCCCCATCTTTTCATACAGGGAACTAATTTAAGTGTTGTCAGCTTGTCATGACTCAATTATAAGCATGTTGTTTGATCGCTTTTATATCTAGGTTACTTCTTGCCACCTGGGCTATATGTCTTTTTTATCCTTAAAGTTGTCAGGATTTGAACCCTAATCATAAGAACTAGCACTCTACCAACAGAACACGCCGCTGTGGGCACCTGAGCAATGTTCAAGTGAAGAATTCCTCTTCTTATCTTCAGTTTTGTTAATATAAATACTTAAACTGGAAGCAGAGATGATCAATTGCAATATTTTCGTTTTCTTATTGTGAACATCAAATGGAGATTGTAAATCAAGTGTTTCTGTCAGATCTCTTCCAGAGTGAAGGACAGTTCCAAACCAAATTAAAGGCTATGGCAGTCAAGTCCGGAGCAAGGCCTATTTTCTTTGGCAAGGACTCCTATCAAATTGCAGAAAGAAACATCATTGTTTTTCACACAGTTTGAACCAATAATGAGCAATTCATAAGACAATCCAGGTCCTATACCTGACTGAATCTGCATGAACTTTTTTTTCTTTTATCTCAAAAGTGCAGACTTTGATTCACCCCTGACCGACAACCGCCGAAAGGGGATTTTCATTTGCTTTATGTTTCCACCATATATTATGAAAATAAACTGCTTAAAATGAAATCTGTGTCTCTATCTCCCACTCCTAACAACAGTAAAAAGGTCCCATGCCTGAAAGAAAAAGGCCCTGGACCCTTGTTACCAAAGGAATAGCCACAAATTCTGTCTGCCTAGTACTTTTCATTATTAAATGTTAGGCATAATAATAACAGCATTTTCCCTGGATCTTCTTGGCTAATAGCGTTAATATTTAACAATTGCCCTTCCTTTTTTATTTCTTCTCCCAATCAAGTTGGTTCTGAAATGTGCTGTATGTAGAGTTGCATGTGGATAGGGAATAGCAGGAAAATGCTGAAGCATGAACCATGTGGAAAAAAGGTAGCCTGTTTGCTGGTTTATCTGACCCACCCTGTTGGGCTAAAATATAATATTGAGCCACTGGAAGGGGGCCTGGCATCCTCTCAATTAGCAAGCTCAGATATTTCTGTTATGGACTATGGACCCAAGTCAAGTTCCTTGACGATTCATTAGGCCATGAACCAGGATCACTGCTTGTTTCTCTCACTCTGTCTCTTTCTTAGCCTTAACAGCTTTGAGTTTGAGAACTAGTTTTTGTCTAAGATTAATATTATTAATAACATCCATAGATTGAAGACATTTTCATTAAGGTTAAATTTGTGCCATCAAATGACAAATGGCTCCATGATAACTCCAACTTGAATAATTCAAATGTCAAATTCAAAAAATCTGAATCCGAAATAATTAAAAAAAAAAACAAAATTTCAGAATAAGGTGTCCCACAGAGAGAGAAACAGGAAAAAACAGGTAGTTTTAAGAGAAACCGAACACAGAAGAAGAAAGTTAAGAAAGCATAGTGTACATCGTCAGCTTCAACAACAGGAAGCATATAAAGATAACACTGTTTCATAGTTTCTCACGAAAACCTGTCTGTCATCTCCGCCCTCATGCCCTCTCCTTTCCCCTTATATTCTTCTTCTTCTTTTTCTCTCTTTTCTAACTCCTTCATTTCCTCATTGCCACTCATCTTTTCTTGTTTTCATTCTCTCCATTTCTTTTCATGGCTCCTGCCTTTGAACAAGCCCCAGTCACAGTCCCACAGGAGGGCGAGACTGAAACTGCAACATCCCATAACAATGTCACCGGAAACAGTTTTGGTAATGATGGTCGAGTTGGCTATAAATCTAGGGTCACTGTTGTTGGTAGTGGCAATTGGGGTAGTGTTGCTGCTAAACTCATTGCTTCTAACACTCTCAAGCTCAACTCTTTTCACGGTATGTGCCCACCACTTTCTTTCTTTCTTTTTTCATTTTTTGATTTCATGCAATGATTGAATGGTACTAAATAGAATTTGTTGTACTTGGTTTTTTCTATTTCATTTTGCATGATAACTTGTCTTTGGTTGATTTAGAAACTGAGGACAAGATCACCAAAGGTGTTAAATTGTGAAATTCATATAGTTGAATGATTGAAATTTCAATAAACCATGTTTTAAAAAGTATTGAGAAATTGAGAATGATAATATTTTTTGGAAGTTTAAGGCTTTAGATAATTTGGATCTCTACAAAGCTCAGTTTTGAATTGAATTTATTGTAATGAAAATTCAGATGAAGTGAGGATGTGGGTGTTTGAGGAGACATTGCCAAGTGGTGAGAAGCTTACAGATGTCATTAACAGAACTAATGTGAGCAGTTGAAGAAATTCGTTCGCAATTCTTTTTTGCGCTTGTACTTTCTCAACTTGTAACTGGACTTGTTTTCTTTCACAGGAGAATGTTAAGTATCTCCCTGGTATTAAGCTTGGTAAAAATGTCATTGCGGATCCAGACCTCGACAGTGCAGGTAGTTAGTTTCCTTTTCTCCTTAAATTTCTTCTAATATTTTAGTTGATTTAGATTTTTTAGTGCTTGTATTAAGGGATAGATGTTTACTTTGTTTACGGTCATAATGGAAATTGTGCAGTTAAAGATGCAACCATGTTGGTTTTTGTGACCCCCCATCAATTTATGGAGGGTATATGCAAGAGGCTTGTAGGTAAAGTGAGGGGAGATGTTGAGGCTATTTCCCTTATTAAAGGGATGGAGGTCAAGATGGAAGGCCCTTGCATGATCTCCACTCTTATCTCCGAGCTTCTTGGCATCAATTGCTCTGTTCTGATGGGGGCTAATATTGCAAACGAGGTAATCAGCTGATTTTACTTGAGAAATTCACATACAATGTAATTTTGCCATTGATTTTCTCAAAAGCAATCGGTTGAGCCTGTAGATTGCTGTGGAGAAGTTCAGTGAAGCAACAGTTGGGTACAGAGACAATAGAGACATTGCAGAACAATGGGTTCAATTATTCAGTACCCCTTATTTCATGGTCACTCCTGTGAGTACTATTGATATGTTTTTTCTTTCAAGTTTCAATTAACATCAAATTTATGGATTTGTTTACAGCTACTACTAGTCTACATGTAACTATAAATCGTAATGGTCGTATAAAGCCTTGGACGAATCATTGAATAGAAGAGAGCATAAAAGATCAAAATTGTAATGCACTTTTAAGAAATATATCTGCTTTTTGTGTTTATGAACAAACAGGTACAGGATGTGGAAGGGGTTGAACTATGTGGGACTTTGAAGAATGTTGTGGCCCTAGCAGCTGGTACATAGCACAAGAACGTCTTGTTTTCATCCTTCTAAATTGTGAACTAATAGCGATCCTACTTCCAAATGTTACAGGTTTTGTGGATGGACTTAACATGGGAAATAACACGAAGGTTCGTACATATGGTTTTCTAACTTAGATCTTACCTCTATCTGGCTGTCTCTTTTTTCACTGTTATACATATTATTAGGCTGCAATAATGAGAATTGGCCTGAGAGAGATGAGAGCTTTCTCCAAGCTGTTATTTTCATCTGTTAGGGATAGTACCTTCTTTGAAAGCTGTGGAGTTGCTGATGTCATCACAACATGCTGTAAGAAAGCAGATATCTTCATACCTTCTATTTGAGAAAATCAGTCTACTTTCATGCTAAAATTACGCCATTTGTGGCAGTGGGAGGAAGAAACAGAAAAGTTGCTGAGGCATTTGCTAAGAATGGAGGAAAAAGGTTAGTCTTAACCATTTGGTGAACAAGCTTTACCAGGATAAAATGCAAATGTGACCATACTGTTATTCATCTACAGATCTTTTGACGAGCTTGAGGCCGAGATGTTGCAGGGCCAGAAATTACAGGTAGATCTTAAACAAGCAAAGCATGGTCCTGAAAAAAATTCTGAGTAAATCTCAAACGCTAACATATGTCTTGGTAAAAGAAAAAAGAAAGGATTGACATTTCACTACAACAACAGTTCTTATCCTTGTGCTAAAGAATAAGAGTCCATATGTATCCGGGGAATCTAACAGATAGAAAAATGTTTAAGTTCTCTAGCAGTGTTACGTTGATTCTGAATTAATCTTTAACCTGATTTTCTTCTCTTATACTTAGGGTGTATCCACTGCAAGAGAGTTCTACGAAGTTTTAAGCCACCGTGGATGGCTAGAGTTCTTTCCTCTATTTGCAACAGTACATGAGATCTGTGTTGGTCGTCTTCCACCATCAGCCATAGTTGAATATAGTGAGAAGAAACCAAAGTTATCCCTATTAGAGGACTCCACCCGTTACCTTTGAAATGCTCTTGGATAAAACTAAAATATCTTAAATTTCAGTTCACAGAAGTGGCTTTCTTAGTTTGCTCATCAGTCAGCAAGTATAAAAGAGAAGACTTCAACAAAAACTTTGGACAGGTAATCAAGCAAAATGTCGTGCCAATGACAACAAAATGGATTGGAGGGTTGAAATTCACATTCTAGGAAGCTTCTGAGATGCCTCAAGGTGGCCTTTTGACACTTTTGAATGAAGGTTCCAAAGTCTGGTGTTTTTCTTTCTTTTCTTTTTTTCCACTGGTTGTTCTCTTATGATTGTTAGATAAATATGGCTGTGCCTTGTAGCCTGCATAATAATCATCGAGTGTTGAAATACCCAAGTGAAATACATAATTTACTATGAAAAAAGTTGAATAAAATTTCGCTCATGAAAATGTCTGACCTTCTCATTCAAACTTGGTTTGGTTTTATGTTACTGCTTGCCCTCCATTCCACCTAGAACATCTCCAAATGGGAAACCATTTGTTCTGCTTAATACATAAATCCTGTGAATAACATGCATGAACTCATTGGAGCCTTCATCTATTCTTTCTCCATAGATGAAAATGCCTGTTTGTAGTTTACCATTTAGCTAGGGTGGTCATTGGTCAGGCCTGTTTCAACTTTACATAGAACTGCTATGAAATGCCACGACGATGAAAAACTGGCTTGTGTCTACGAGATGATTGTGATAACAATGGTTAAGAAGGGGTCAATGTCATAGCCAAACATAAGAGTTGCAGTATAACACCAAACCCATATTTCATGCCAGTGTTATGAAAGGACAAGCCAACTGCACAGCCCCAAACACCATAATAATAATAATAATAATAATAATAAATTGAAAAGAAGAAAACCTGAATGAATTTCTCACAACACCAAACACTTGCATGCATGCATGCATGCATATCTTTACATGAAAGTGTTTTACCCAGTTCGTATGCATGCATGTATATCTTTACATGAAAGTGTTTTACCCAGTTCGTATTCTATCCAACCGATCAACACTTTTCCGAGCTCTTTCCAACTGGTGATCAATGCTTTTTCGGGATTTCTCAAGGCAATCCACACTCCTCCGAGACCTTTCCAATTGATCGAAAGAGATTCTTAATTTTTCTAGCTTATCCATATTATTAGACTGAGTTTTCAACTTCTCCAGCCGGTCAGTGCTCTTTCTTGGTTTCTCTCTTCGATCAGTACTCTTCCTTGAAACCTCAAACACATCCGTACTTTTCCGAGACTGCCCAAATTGATCTGTGCTTCTCCTAGAACTGTACCTTTGAGAAGGAGATTTCTCAACAGTTGATATGAACTTCTTCAGATGCCTTATATACTCAGGATAGTGCTCTAGATCACAGTGGTTCCCTCCTTTAAGCCAAAGTGGTTCATACTTCTCTTTGCACAGTTCCCAAAGTTGCTTACCATGAGAGCAATCGACAACTTCATCTGAAGTTCCCTACACAATGATATAAAAAGACTGGCCTCAAAAGCTATAATTAGTGGTATAGGAAATCATTTTCACCTTACTTTTTAGGGGTAACTTGCAAACAATCTTCTAGACAGTTATCATTTAGTGATCAATGAATGAAGACAGATACAGAAAATCTTATAATATTTACAAACCAAAGAACTTTTGGTTTCTTTGATTTCTTTTTCATCCGCCGATCCCTCAAAATTTTGGTAAAAGGCATATTCAAATCATTCTATACACTATGAAAGTGAACCTATATTCAAGGAAATCAACAAATTGAATAATTTGGTCATAATATTAATCCCAGCTCATACATGATATTAGATACAGGATGAGGAAAACTAAACTTACCTTTAATTAAACAAAAGCTATGCAAAAGGAGCCAAGAAAACTAAATTTCAGTGACTGCAGATATTCCATCCACTACCTAATGGAATTATCCATGATACTATAATTTAAAAAGAAAAAAATCAAAAAAGCCAAACCATATATGATAGAGACATACAGAAAAATTCAGCAATGTCTACATACAGCATGATTTTCAAAACCAAAAATCAAGCATAGTAATCCAGGTTAGCCACCAATGGGGTCCAGATAGATCACTTCTTTTCACTTCGAACCAGACTAAAATCTTCCCCACATACAGAAAATCTGATCTAATTTGACTTTGGCCCCAATAAAAGCTGAGTAATAGCAGAGATTATTATCTTTTCTTCTTTCGAGGTATCAAACAAGAGCTGTTGGGCCTTCATTGTTTTCCATACGTGTTCGTTGACTACCTGAAGAATAACTAATATTGAAATACTAAGTAAATCCTATACAAAAAATGGTTCAATCACACTACTCTAGCAAAAATACCTCCAACTCACTTGAGAAGATGAATACATGTTTTAGATGCAAGAATTCTTAATTATATGGACTGCAATTAATTTACTTTGCCTGGATTGCCAAATCCTCCAAAAATAGCAATTTTACCTACTGTCATGATAGCTAACTTTTTGTTTGTACTTGAGACACTTGCATGGGCCAAAGACCACTGCAGATCTAGATTTGTCAGACTTGATTGAAAGAAATGGACCTTCAAAAGGAACTCCTAAGCAAGAAACATTCAACGGAAAAATCGATGATAAGGTATGACAGTATGTGAACTAACATTGAAGGACGACGTGGAAAACTCATTGATATCCCCATATTTTTGTTTAGACTTGCTGGATAAAAGCTCAGTTCGTTATCCAATCAAAGTGGTTTTGGAGACTTTTGGTAAGAACAGCCAAGTTATTAAAACAGATCAAAAGAACATGTAGGAAAAACAAAATACTGAAATTCAAAATTCAAAATTCAGAATACATCATATGACGAAGAACAAATCAAGTAGTGCATAAGTATCTAATCTCCCAATATCGGTTTCACATTCAACGTAAACCAAGTTCAGATGAACTCAGTCTTCAAAAAAGAAAAGGAAAAGGAAAAAGAAAAACAAGTGAGTTCATTAAGTTCCATCATCATTGCAAAGAATTCAATGGAAAAAGATAAGAATCATATAAATAATATAATGGCTTAAATATCAAAAACCTAGGGGATATACGTGCATGTGGTAGATTTATGAAATTTATAACACATAAAATCATAATGTAGAATGTCAGGGTTGTAGATACTTACATGAATGATAAGAACAGGACAATTGACAAGTGGAATTTTATCAATATTCTGCACACAAACAACCCAATAAAGAACACATTATATATGCAATATTCACATAAATAAATCCTATTAGCCGAATAAATTGGACAAGCAAATTGATAAACCTTTCTGTTACCTTATAAATGTCAAACCAATACGTACGCTTTACAGGATACATTACTCTTAAGCCAGAAAGTATGGAACTGTGCAGTACAACAGCTCTTAACTGAGGCAGCCGAGCTGCTAGATCCAAAGTGGGACCACTACCAACAGATTGGCCGTAAAGGATGATATCTTCCTGTTTTGTACCATACCTTTCTTCAAGACATTTATATGCAGCTTCAATATCAGCATATGTATTCTGCTCACTTGGCTATAACACAAGAAAAATATGGGCTTTAGACAATCCTATCAGCTCCACAATTACAACCATATCCTTTTTACAGAAAGATAACATTTTTTTCTTTCCTTTTTTAACAATATCAAGTTTGCTATATACCTTTCCAGAAGATTGCCCATACCCCGAATAGTCATAGCTGCACAATATCACAGTAAATCTATAAGAAACTGTTAACTTTAATTTCTTTAATAACTACCAAACTAAATTCAAAGACATCAATCATAATTCCTAAAGAAATGAACAAACAACTCCATCTCTCTCTCTTTGGCTAGGTGATAACTACTAGCACTAGACAATAGAATCTGCTACTGCTAAAATGAGAATATGACAACGTTAATTGCGAGATGGGCTTCAATAACAAACAAGTTATCAGGTTAAACCAGCAATCTAATAACTATCAAGTATCAACTAGAATAAGACTAACCGCTAAATAAGCCATAATCTGTACAATTCTCACCTAAACTTGGTAAAAGCATATCAGTTTGCCTACACTCAACACCATGAACTGATTTCCATGTTCACCATCTAGCGACATTATCTTCCAGAAGCATATCCCTCAATTCCTTTCCAATTAAATCACACTGTTAAAAGGGACCAATAAAACTTGCATAGCACCAATCATTTCTCTATTTCCAGCTAACTTCACCCACTCAAGCTCCTTTCACATATAAATCTCCATTTCTTATAAAGGCAATCAACTCCAAACTAAATGTAGTTATACAAACACAAAAACCAAAAACCCAGGTGCCAAGAACCACAAAACACCCATCAAATAAAAAAGAAAAGTTTCAAACTTTTTACAAAAAATTTTAAAAAAAAATGAATAAGCAAAAACGCAGCTGAAAACAGAGCATACCCCATTAGATTGACCCTCAAGTGGATGCTCAATTCGATGAAAAGCTCATACATCTGACCCAGATCCGCAGCGTTTCCATGAGAGTAAAGCAAAGTGGAAGTAGCCATAGGATGCCTGATGTAAATAGCCACAATCTCGGTACCACGCCGAGTTGGTAGCTTAAGAACCTCAACATTTTCTCTATGAGGAAAAGGACTTAGAAGCAAAAGACCAGTTAGTTCATCAGTTACAAGCTTGTATGAAGGTGGGTTTGGTGGGAAAAAAGCGAACTTTGAAGCCATTGAAGACGTTACTCCTCCCATCTCTGCTTTCTTCTCTGTCTTTTTCCTCTGTTTTTGCTCTTTTTCCAGCTTTTTTGTTAGTTTTGGTCAGAAGTTGGAATTGATGCAGATAGACATTCCCTGCTTTTCTTTTGGTTTTTGCTTTTAGTTATTATTTTCTCCAGAAGATTAAAACTTTGTTCAGAGGAAAAGACAGAAAGGATTTTGGTCTTTGTTGCCTATCAGGAGGACTTAAGAGAGAGAAAATGATGGGAGGGTTGCTTTTTTCTTTGTTGTGTCATAAAAATTGGATTTTTTTAAAAATTTTTTATTTTGTATAATCTGTTGTAGGGTCAAGGGAAATGGACAGGAAAATTTGGTGGCAAAAATGGCATAGAGAAAGGGTTCCTACTAATATACCTAAACATCCCCGTGAACTCCCATTTGGATACAGTTGATTAATTGAAGCATTTGATCTTTGAATCTTTGATTACATCAAAACCTTATAAGATTCATTATTTATAGTAATATCTAATAGATTTGAAGTTTTTAAAACCTAAAATTTTTTTATATTCAAATTATGGTATTTTTATTAAAAAAAAAAAACTTTAAGATTGCATTTGAAAGGTGATTAATATGCTTTTCTTAAAGTCCTAATGCAAAAGGAATGGATATAACATTAGAGTTGTTTGAAATGATTTTATTCATAAGGTTACCAAGGAAAAAGGTCCAAATTTTGTTGTTTTATGTCATCATAGTTAAATCACACGTAAACATTTGATTTAATAATAAATATATGTATTTTCAATTTAAAAGTATGTTCGAATTCTATTGATTAAAAAAATTCGAATGAAATAAGAATTTTGTTTGTATATATGCATACATTGATCATTGCAAAAGTATAACTTAAACAAAATATAATCCAAACATTTTGTTTTGAAACCATAAAGAAATTGATTGATTATGGTTCCATTTTGGATTAAGAGGCTGGTTTTGGGTAGCTAATGAGGAATTAAGTAACTTCCAAACAAATAAGTTAAGTTTCAATGACTAGAACCACCTACAATGTCCTTTAGCTTTTGTTTGTCTTTCATCACTGATATTCCTTAAATTTCTTGTTTTCCAGCATTGCTTGAGGATTATCATTGTAAACTCCTAATATTGATTCCAGGGTTTTTTTTTTTTTTTTGAGAATTTGATTGACATATTAATCTCATTATCCGTGAACACCCATAGAAAGAAAATCCCAAGCTCAAAGGAGAAAAAGCCTTCAGTTTTAAGGATTTTTGGACAAGACAATTTCTATATTTTTCTTACAACTTCATAGGTTGAACCTAAATGGAAATGAAGGTGAGAGTGACATATATGAACAAATGGGAATGGGACCAATTTCTTAGAACTTACAAAATTAGGATACTTAATACGCTTTTATCACGGGTTACGATTGTAACCGTAATTAGTGATAAATTAAAAAATTATATCATAATTACAAATTTTGCTAGATTTCTTGTTTAAATCATACTAGTAGTTAGTCCAAAATGCAGCACCATGAACTAGAATAGAAGAGCTTGCCCCACCCATGAAAAAATATTTTGTAATAATCTCATTAGACCATATATCTTTCTTAGTATATTCAGATAATAGATAAGACCATAAACTAAAATATTTTGGAGCTACAAAGATAATTATTAAATCATTAGTACCACATAAAAATATTTTATCTTAGAGTAACTGTTAATATGAATAATAGAAACTTTATTATCACCATTTACATTCAATGTACTTTATAGATAAACGAATACCTAGAGTTGAATGTAGTAAAATAATAAATTAAAAGATTTTATTGAAATTGTTCATTTGAAGTGATTTGAATTCGTAATTTAATTCAATTGATTTATACAATTATCTTTAAAATGTGATATCCAATAAATTTGAAATTTAAAATCTTAATATCCGTAACTTTTTTTCTTTATATCTAAATTGCGGTCTCATTGTAGTATAAAAAATATAACAGTGATTTAAATGTTCAATGTGGGGTAGCAGAACATATTTTAGCGATATTTAAACAACTAGAAGTGCAGAAAGGTCTATAACTTTTAACCCACTGATTGAAAAGAGAGAGAGAGAGAGAGAGAGAGAGAGAGAGAGAGAGAGAGAAACCTGGCTTAGATTACTGGCCAAGTGAAAATGGAAATCTTATTAATAAACTTTTCTATGCAAAGTAGGGAAAATATCACATGGCCTCAAGCTCCTTTCAGCTTAAATGGAGGACATAATTGCATGTTGATAGCAAAATCCTTCTTTCTTTGCATTGCTTCAATCTCTAGGTGTATTGAAACCAGCACTAAATGCCTAGCACGTGCAAGCCTCAAATAACAACCCTAGCTCCAAGGATGGGTCAAAAACTTGGCTTAGCTGCCAAGCAAAAAGTGGTGACATCAACCCTGGAAAAGAATCATGATGTTGAAGAGGATAAAAATGGCAGGACCTAGTGCTTGTTCAATCATTTTAACCCTGTGTTAAAGTACCATCTTCGAAATTACCATTAGGAAGGGCTATTCAAAATCAACATGGCAAAAAACAAAGCAAGGGATATATGATTTGATTTGATATCATGCTCATAATGAACCTGGTAAGGAAATCTTTTCTGTTGATCTGAGATCCCAAGACAGTCCTGGGAGAAAAAAAAAGTTGATGAGAAATCTAGCTAGATGTTAATTTGGTCAAAACTCAGAACAAATCATGTTGGATTTCTGGTCTAGAAATGCTTCAAAGTAGGGCCAATGTAGTGGGAGACCCTGCCTCTAAAAGACAAGTGCAACATATTAACCACTAGCCTGAGGGACCCTAATTTCAGGACTATGCCTTGGAACCAAGGTCACAAAAAAGACGAAGCCCTAGTTTTGTTGGGGAGGGGGGTGGGGGGGAGAAAATGACCCAATAACAATTAACACCTGATATATAATCAAAAGGATAATGAGAGATGAGACTAATGAAAAGAATAAGCATTGGAATGATTTAAATTGGTCAATTATAGGAGATGCTGCTTCCTTTATTAAGAACAGTGGGCCATAATGCAGAAATACATACACACATGTATCGACAGAAAGTCACAAATGTACATCAAAAGTCCTGAATGAGGTTGAAATGAAGCATTTGGATCATGTTCAATCAAGCTCAACTGCCATGAAAAAAAATTATTAACAGTAGGTTTTACATATTGTAGTTTTATACATTTATACCACACTGCACAGGCACTTGCCAATTTCTTACCAGTCATCTCCCAAAACTTTCTCCATAGATTATAATTAATCCATCATGATAACAGTCACCTTAAGCCTCATTTTCAGTATTCTCGTCTGATGAATTTTACCACTCTGTTAACTTAAAATGAACCATTTTCTCAAAGTTGTAAACAGAAAACAAGATTTGACTAAAAAAAAGGATAGAAAATGACCATTGTTTGTTGTTTCATGGTAGGCTGAAGAGTTGTTCACATAGCTTCCTTTCCATCCAGAACAAGGTTTGCATAGTCAGACTTTGACACAATAGAGCTACTCTTTACCATTTCTATAATCAACTTCAGCTTATGATGCTTTTCTCCTTTTCCTATCAAAAAGAAAAGGTTCTGCCCCCATGCAGGATCGAAGTACAGATCTTCAGTTTACAAGACTCACGCTCTACCACTGAGCTATAGGGGCTTTTGGAACCAGCAGTTCAACTTAGAATTTGTTGTTTAATTGGCTCACTTCATGTGATATTGTGATAGGGACTTATTCATCTTGAAACCAAGAAAGGTATATTCTTCTTAAGAAATGCAGGAATGAAAAGCAAAGCAAAATGAGTTTCCAAAGCATCACACTCAGATAAAGTTTGCTCTTTATAATATCATATACTTGACAACAATGTAGAAATCAAACATGATTATTTTATTTTTAACAATTATAGGTTGCCAACTTTGGTCACATAGTGGCCGTTGGCTTACATGTCAAACACAAACCTTGACAGGCCAAGTGAAAATTTTTAAGAAAAATTTAGATTTTGAGCCCCATAGGACATCATTATTTAGTGGCTGTAGTAGTACGAAAGACAGTGATGAAGGCCTTCCAGCTTAAAACAGTGAGCCTGGAATGCCTTGCTCATCATGGCAGCAGAGGAAAGTGGTGTATTTCTCCATGAGGCGGTGGCATTCAGGGCACCTCATGCTCTCCGGGATCCTTGTGGTAGTTGGGAACTCGAATCGGCAGCAAGGGTGAGCAACATCATGAAGCTTGTCATGGTACTCCTTGAATGCCAAATCAAAACCTTTTTCTGCCACATTCACTTTCCATTCATCATAACCACCCAAAGCAGGCAAAACTGTGGTGGAATGGCCATTCACCACTATATTAGACCCTCTACTAAGCACTGCCCATCCACCTTCTCTGTCATAGCTAAGCAGCTTCTTGATTTGTTGCATCATTGGATCCTGGTCATCAGCCCTGCCTAATTGAATCTTGGAAAACAGCATACTCTCTAACCTGGTCCAGAAGAACCAAACCATGGCCATATCTTGCCAGGCATAGCTAAGCTTCTCCAAATTGATAATTCCTGTCACTTTCCTGACTTGCTCTCTTTTGGTGCTTTTCCCCACATAGACCATTTCTAGAGAAATGCGAGATGCAGATGCAACACTGCGTGCTGCGGTTGCAAATCTTCTCACCCACTCAACATCATCACCTCCATACAAGAAAATGTATTTACCTTCTTTAATCTGATCAAGTTAAACAGAACAATTCAAGTTCAAAATCTCATATTAAATAGATCCGTATACTTGCAGTAAAACTAAACATATATGTACTGTTATTTCTAACAACTTAATGAAAAAAATTGGTGAAGTTTGAAAATATATAGACGTATGTACCCAATTGAGGACCATTGGGTCAATGCCATCAACCAGTAGATCAAGCCTCCATGTTTCTTCCCTCCAGAGAGCTTCTTCTCTCAAGCTAGTGAAGGGGAATGCAGTGCTTCCCCAAATCCACATCATGTGGATTGCATTAGGGGAAACCACCTTCCCTTGAGGGTCTAGCACCACAAGGATCGGCTTGGTCCTGAAGTGCCAAACCTCCTTGATGAACCTGATGACTGGCTTCTCTATGAGCAAAGGGTCCTCCACTGAGTACCATGGCATGGTGCTTCGTAGGTTTTCAAATTTGGTTCGCGTTTCAGCGGTCAATGGGACGATGGTACGGTCCACAATTGGGATCCAAACAACCTCATACTGACTATCTAGCCTTGTTGGATGGACCCTGGACTCATTATATATCTGCTCGAGGATAGAAAGCTCATCATTGGAGAATTCCAGGCTTGAAATGAGCAAGAGCACATTTTTCCTTCTCAGCACGTCCAGGCCAACCTGTGCAATATCCCACAACAAAATGTTGAAATATATCCTACAATAAGCACAGGCTAAAAAAGACTGAGAAAGAAACTGTTATAATTTGGTAAGAGAGCCATACCTGTCTCTTTGTAGCACCGTCAAGAAGGGGAAATCTGTCATCCCTGGCATAAATCAAGGCCTTGAGAATTTTCATATTGTCAATGTGGATCACGTTCGGATCAAATAGATTCAGAAGCAACTGGTAAGTTTCAACATCTTTCCTTTCCTCTGCAATTGACAATGATCCAATCAAATCAATGAGCATTTTCAATCAATTTTTTGGGCTATTGCATAACAATGTTTCATGGGGTGAGTCACTAACCAATAAATTGGTAGCAAAAGTTCAGCTGCTGCTTTAGATGTTCATATATGTTCTTGAGTTTGTGAGCCAAGGTGGATAACTCCCACGACTCTGTAGTTGATATTCCAAACCTGTAATTAATGCAAACTATTAATCCAACTATTTTTAATTTTCCAAACTCAGGCCCTATATAATTAAATATTGCAATATAAGATGAAGAAGCAAAACATACTCATGACCCATGCTAGTAAGGTTGGTAATTTGAGTTGCACACGCCACCATGCTCCTGATGGTCCAGTAAACAGCAGTTGGGATATGGGTCAAGGCAGTGGCCAATGCCGGTACGTCTGGTAAAATGTACATTGATGGAAGCTCCTTAAACTCAACAACACATCTAGTCACATCCATCATTGTCCGAATCAAATTGTTGAGTGCATCAAACCGGGGTTTCAGAGGAGCTGTGTGCTCCAGGATTGATGGCAGTTGCCTCAGGATTGCCATTGACTTGGCAAGTTGGTTTGTTGAGTAAATCTGAGCAAGAAGCCAGAATTCTCCATAGTTCAAAGCAAAGGCTGATAGGGACAGCACTAGCTTAGCATCCCATGTATAGCTTGATAGCAAATTGAATATTGCAGTTGTTGTTGCATGTGCATCTGAACCTCCCAAAGCCTTGTATGATAGCTGGCAGTGAAAAATGTTTGTAACATCGAGATGTTAATATATATGAATATCAGATAAGCCATGATTGTACTAATTATATTTTCATTTTTAACAAAGAACAAATTTATGTTATAATTTGCAGAACCTCGCATGCAATTCGATCAATGGTATATGTAAGAGCTTCAAGCATTGCTATATAATTTGCTTGCTGGGCTTTTTCTTCCATTTCAATTTGAGCTAGAGTACCCTGCAGTAAACATCAGGAAGGTGAGCATTTTTCAACCATTTGTTTAGCAGGATAAATGCAGCATATGTTATACCTTGACAATGAAATCAACATGCTGGGTGGCACGATTGAGGATGTCCTCAACCAGATAGAGAAGTGGTCGAACATCAACTTCTCGGCCATCAGGCGCATGGGTTGCCCAAATTTGCTTCATCATCGCATTGTCATCTGACATGCTTAGCATGCCCCCACGGTCAGCCCGGATGAGTGCTTGACTAGCACTAGGACTCTTCATCATTGCCTGAGTAGTGCTAGGTTTGCTGATTAGTGCCTGATTAGCACCAGGAGTAATGATTTGTGGCTGACCAGAAACAGGATGGCTAATGAGCTGCTGACCAACACCTGGTTTGAGTGGCTGAATAGTAGCAGCACGGTTGTCGAGAAGTGCCTGAGCAGCAGCAGCAGCAGGATTGCTAATGAGTGCTTGAGGAGCAGCAGGGTCACGGAGGAGTGCCTGAGCAGCAACAGCGGGATTGTTGAGGGGTCCGATCATTGTTGGCTTAAAAAGCCCTGGGGTTGTCTTCTGCTGATCCATTGAATATTACAGAAAAAAAAAGGCAAGATAAAAACTTGGGGTTTTGGTTGCAGAAAGAGGGAGAAGATGGCTTGTATATTTGTTGCCATCAGACAAACCTATTTATAGCCATCGCAAATGGAATAAAGCTGACTTGAATCAACTTCCTTGCTTCATATCCAATTAAATTGTTGGATCGTTAACAAGAAGCCTATTACTTTAAGTGGTCCTCCTGTCGCACCCCCTCTCCCTTTATTACGGTACTTGTCTGGGACCTTGCTGCGCAGTGTTTAACATAGTTGATTGATTTTAATGTAGTTCAAGCCTCTCTGATAGGAAATGGGCGGTCATTAAATCCAGGTTCTTGAGTTTCCTAAGCTCCAGGGTGAACTTCTAGAGATACAAAAGTCAGGCCAGAAACCAGAATAAAAAAAAAGCGCTCAAATATTGCCAATTTTTAGTTAAACATTTCATATATGAACTGAGTACGGATTAAAATATTATCAGAAAATGGTCCCAGGGAGAGAACATACAGTACCAAAATCTTCAAATAATCTTGGCCGTCAAACAAAAATGGAACGAGAAACATGCTGATAGGCAAGTGTTGTGCTTTGCATCCTTACTTGATTCTGTTTTTTACGTGTGACCATGATTGAGAATTTTTCTCCTGTAACAAACAAGGAGTGACATGAAGAAAAGTAAGAGATTTGATTCTTTGCTTTTTCTAAGGTAAGTTGAACAAAATTGTGATTTAACAGCTGAGCAAACCTAAGAATTATCTGGAACAGGAATTCATGTCATGGTTTGAATTTCCTTTTTATTCACGAACATCAACAGGCTTTATCTTTACTGCTCCGAAGAAATTCCATATCTTTTTCTCTTTAGCATCTCGGCTTGCCTTATTACAGTAAGTCCATGGAATTAACATTGATACTTGAATTCGAAGGCTCAAGATCAACCAAAACTATACACGATCGGGGTCTACTTTTACCATTGCTTTTGATTTATTTCATGCATGCTGAATGAAGCACGGTTGTCTTAAAATTATTATAAAATAAATGAAACTGGAAGGCATAGAAAATTAAGACTCAACTCTTGATAATTTCTATTTGAAATTGACATTTCTACCTTTCATCCATTGTTGGCTAATTAACCATACAATGTGAGGATTTTGTGAAAAATCTTAAAGTCATTACATTCATATGATTATAGTGAAATATTCGATGTGATACATAAACTTTAAAATTTTCTAATATGGTACCTAAACTTTGAATCTATAAACTAATGTTTAGTGCTACTTAAAGGGTTATTGTTTGTCATATGTTATCATTTGAAGCTAATCATGTTAGTATGAATATCATAATAATTTAGACATTACATTAAAAATATTTTAAATTTAGGTACCACTTTAATTCAAATGTCATTCATGATATCATCCCAAAAAGAAGTAGGTTCCTAAGTCCTAACATAGTGTATAGTTTGAGTCACCATCTTAATCAAAGTAACATATATCCACATGAGATTACAATCTCATAATTGGTAAGAAAAGGAGTTCTCTTTCTTATTAAGGTTTTACCCTTTTGGAGCACATCATAAGTAAAATCCTAAATGCTTCAAATAGATATGGAATAGTGCATTTAAGATCCGTAAAGAGGAGATTAGATCCAAACAAAGTATGAGAACAACTTCCTATACATCCAATTTGATTTCTCCTTTATATCAATGATTACATCTGAGACAAACTAGAATGTAAACTTAAAAGACTTGTTATATACATTTTAATACAGAACACATAATAATTTTAGCATTTTGAAGCACATAGGTTCTTAAACCTCACACTTCTTTAAACGATTCCAAGCCTTTAATTTATACATAGAATGCAGCATCTATGCTTATGTTCTTTTTATTCATCGCAGCACTGGTACAAAATGTACCTCTCCATGGTACGTCCACATTCAGAACAAATCACTCGTTCTGGTATCCCACGGGCAGTACCTGGTAGAACTAGTCGATTGCAATGGTGTGGGGCTGGATGCTGCAGAAAGTAATCATGTATTGCCAGAACCAAACCTTTTGTTTGCACATCCTCTGCCCACAGATTATAATTTGATAAGCAAGTTAGAAATGCACTTCCCTTGGCTCTAGTCAACTCTGATGAACCTTTACTAAGCAAAGCCCATCCCCCTTCACTGCTATCAAATGAAAGCAACGTCTCAATTTCCTGAGTTATAGGATCATTGTCATCTGCTTTGCTAAGTTGGTGCTTTGAGTACCACATGCTCTCTATTCTAATCCAGAAGTACCAAATTGCAGTCAGGTTTGGCAAGCAATAGCTAAGTTTTTCTGCAGTAATAGTAGCCATATTTCTTTGGACACGCTCCTTTGGATAGCTCTTTCCCACATAAACCATTTCCAGGGCAAGACCAGAAGCTCTTGCAACATCATGTACGGTGTTTGTGAATTTTCTAATCCACTCTATATCCTCTCCTCCATACAGGAATATGAATCTTCCGTCTGATATCTGATAAATCATAGAAGTTCATATATTAAAGCATGAGGGAGTATATATGAATACAGCAGAAGAAAATCAGTGCTAGACACTTAAAAAGTAACAATTCCATGCATACAATTTTCTAAGACTTGTGAAAATAAACATACCCAGTTCAAAATCACAGGATCAATGCCATCCACAAGCAACTCAAGTTTCCAAGTCTCTGCCTTCCATAAAGTATCTTCCTTTGCAGTGGTGAAAGGAAAGGCCAAAGCCCCCCAAATCCACATCATGTGAAGTGCATTTGGGCATGCAACCCGTCCTTGTGGATCTAGAACCACAAGAATAGGCTTCTTCTCAAAATGCCACACTTCTTTAATGAACTTGAATACTGCCCCATCAAGCATTGAAGGGTGGTGCAATGTGTACCATGTCATAATACCATTTATATTCTCAAATTTGTCTTGCTTGATCTTAGACAATGGGACGGACGGGTCTAGCACTGGGAGCCACACAAACTCATATTGATTTTCCAGCCTTGTTGGTTGGCTCTCGGACTCATTATATATCTGTTCAAGAATTACAACTTCATCTTGCAAGATGTCTACATCTGATATGAGCAGTAGAACATTTCTTTTCCTTAGAACATCAACATTAACCTGGTTTTGTCATGTAAAAGGTTGATGCCTTGTCAGCATGTCGAAAAGCAATAAACTAGCTTTGTCTCTAAAGACTAGAAAAATCCTTTCCAAATTTTCTTTTAACTATCAAACTAATCCCAAACTATTAGTTTATGAGCATATAATGTAAGTGCTTTTTGGTACTGGGATATAAGACTAAGAGGATAAATTTGTATGTTACACAACAAAAGTATATAATTTTAGTTTTTTTCTTAAATGGCTTAAAGAAATAGTCAAAATAAAGCAGAGAATAATTAAAAACATGAGCAAACCCTTTTCTTGGTGGCTCCATCAACAAGTGGTAGTGGATCATCCTTTGGGTTAATCAACGCCTTGAGAACCTTATTGTTGTCAATTTGGGCTGTCTCAAACAAATATAGAAGGTTCTGGTAGGCTTCAATAAATTTTCTTTCATCTGTATGAGGAGCCTCATTAAAATGTTGATCATATAAATGTTCTATCCATCATTAATAATAATACTGTATTAGCCACGGTAAGCTCACCTATGTGTTTATAGCAGGTAGCCAGAAGACCTACTAGATGGCTGTGCATGTTACTGAGTTTGTGAACCAAGCTTGATAGTTCCCAAGATTCTGTAGCAGATAAAAGATACCTGAAACCAAAAAAAAAAAAGAAAAAACCCTCGTATTTCTAATATCTGCATGGAAAGAATTCATTTTAAATTATTTATCCATTTCTTCTTATTCATAAGAGAAATCAAGGCTAGATAAGCTATATCCTCAAACATATATCAAAATAGTTTACAACTTAATCTGATTATTACATAAATCCTAAAACTTGTTGTGGCATCTAGCAGAGTAAATGTAACCAATGGTCTTCAATGGTGGAAAAGTGGCTAAATGCTCTTCAAAATTGGAGCTGTCTAGGTGATTGTATCTCATAAATTAGAGCATCAATAACATAATTTATGCTAAAGATATCGAAGACATACTCATTTCCAAATCCTGAAAGGCCAGTTATCTGAGACGCACTGGCCAAAATGCTTCTGATGGTCCAGTAGATAGCTATTGGTATAAGGTCCATGGCTTTGGACATTGCAGTCACATCTGCTGTAATGTACTTGGACGGTAGCTCCTTGAAATCAACTATACACTTGGCAATATCTAGCATGGCTCTGATAAGATTCTTAATTGTGTCAAGCTGAGACTTCAGCATGTTTAAGTGCCGTATTATTTCAGGTACTTGTCTGAGGATAGCCAGGTTTTTGGCTAGTTGGTTTGTGCTATAACTCTGGGCAAGGAGCCAGAACTCCCCATAGTTAACAGCAAAAGCCGATAAAGCTATCACCAATTTGGCATCCCAAGAATAGTAGGATACCATGTTCAATATGGACATTGTAGCTGCATGTGCTTCCCCAGTTTCAGTGCATTTAAATGCCATCTGCAATACCTGCACCGTTAGTCACAAATATATGTACAAACATTCACAGAAATCAGAGAGAGAGATTTATAATAACCTCACAAGAAATTCGGTCAATGAGAAAACCGTCAAGCATGTCAGTTACATTGGTTTTGTAGGTCTGGTCTTCAAATGCTTCGGTATGTGCTTGCATACCCTGTAAGACAAAAAAACGCATTAACAGCATAAGCACTGTTGAAGAGAAATAAAAATAAAAGAAGGAAGATGGCTTGCATAATTGTAAAGATCTTTAAAGCTTTAACTTCTACAGCATCAAAATTTTCTTTGATACAAATCCAGTCCAAGTTCTACTTATCTAAGCAATTACCAACAAAATTCAGACACCTACACTATACTCAAATGCCCATGATGGTAGCATCATCAAACATATATTTCAGGAGTGTATATCCATACATTAAACTGATCTTTTTTTTAATCTTCTACTACTTTGCATGATTCTTTTTCTTTGTTACTCAGAAGCAAATATTATTTGCCCTAGTTAGAGTAGGAAATTAAGGTAAAATAGAAGAACAAAAAGAGTCAGCCTAGGAATTGTTACCGGTGCATCAACAGCATTAGAACTTGAGTCGGCACAGTTGAAGATGTCTTCAACAATATGCAGAAGAGGTCTGACATCAATGACACGTCCATCAGGAGCATGAACTGATTGAATTTGTTTTAACATCACACTGTCATTGGACATTGAAATCATAAGTCTTTCACCTCTGACAGGTTGCTGCATTTTGGCTGTAGGTGTTAGCATTGACTCCATCTATTAGGCCTCTAATGCAGAAACACTAATGTTTAGGGTGGTGTGGGAAGGAAACAACAAAGGTTATGTGCTTGTATGATATCAGATGAAGTATAAAGAAAAGTTGAATCTACTTCCTTGCTTGCTTCTGATGTGGTTTGATTCTTGAAAACTCAAAGAATGCACATAAAATTAGCATATTCAACAGGCCGATAAATCTGCATCAATATGTTTAAACTTAAAACTATAATAAATCTGCATTATCAAACAGGCTATTCCTAGTAATTAAGCATATATCAATGATTAAAGCGATCCATGTCCGTCCTGTTAGCCCCACTACTGGTTTAGAGAAAGCTTTGCTTGGTTTAGAGAAAGCTTTATGCTTCCTTACTTGACCGATTTGTTCCAATATCATGATTGGGAATAAAACAAAGTGAATAGAAAGGGAAAGGTACAAATTACGTGGATTTTATTCTTTGCTTGTTCTTTTAGCACTGGAAAGGTTATAACTATTCATAAATATTAGAAAACTAAAGCTTGAATGGTGGCTAGATAAACCAAATTTGTAATAATAAAAGTCTTTGCTTTGTTGATATTGTGTATATGACGTAAGAATGATTATATTTATAGAAAAATAGCTTTCAAAATAAATTCCAACACAACTATAGTCCACAGATATGGAGCATAGAATTGGAATGTCACTAGATGCAAAACCAATGAAGTTCAAACTCTGTTAAAAAAAAAATCAATAATGACACTTACTTGGATCCAACATAATCCAAACTTAAACTGGAATCCTTTACCAGCTTGCCCTCCTTAGAGCATCTGATCATACCTTCGGAAACTTGAAACTTGACACAATAAACACACATGGGTTTCGTTTGCAGCCATGAATCTTTTTTTTTTTTTTTATTGATATCATTGTCGAACACAAACCAAGAATTGACTGTGACATCGTAGCCATGTAAGATATTTTAATAGTCAGCAGCAAAAAGAATGGATTTTTCATCATCAAGATGTGTAAAATCACGTGGCCGAAAGGTGCTAGAGGGAAGTTCAGGCACAGAACTCCATGTATTTTAAGGCAGGGTCGAAAACTTAGCCGCAAGGTCACTCTTTATCGTTCCCATAACCAAAACCCATAGCATAAATCTTGTTGTCCAGGGCAACTACTTGAGCCAAAAGCCCATCTCGGAACAACCTCTTTCCAATCCCCCTCATGACATATAAGGCGTGTTTAGATGAACTGCTCTCCTATGGAAACAGACAGATATTTTCACCACCGTCCCTCTTCTTCAGTCCTGCAATCTCCTCCACTCTCGCCATCGTTTCCTTGAGCTTATATATAGATGACGGTATGGCCCGCCAACTATAATGCCCTACCTCTGTTTGGTTTCTTAATGTTGTTTGGCATCCGCCCAATCCGTTTCTTAGCCTATAAATAAATAACTTTCCTCATTTTTAATCCAAAAAAAATCCCAAGAGTTGCTCTTTGCCTTTATTCCCATCTATTCCTCCTTTGGGCCGCCGCCTATCTTTTTCTCTGCTTTAGCCGCCGTCTCTTCGCAGTTGCTCTCAACGCCTACTATCAATCCCCTCAATTAGTCAGCGCAGGTGTTCGATAGTAGTGGCGGTTTGTCAACAGTTTGGTGAGGAACACATTTTTATGCAATTTTCCCCATATTTTCCATATCCCAATTTTCTTTTAGTTCATCTTTATCAACCCACCATAGGAAAATGAGAATCTTGAATTTCTTGTTCTTTTCCTCATATTTTCCATGAACTAAACATGGGTTTCGTGGAATTGCTCAGTTGGTAAAATGCAATAGTTAAAGTTTGTTGCTTTTCAATAGAATTTATGAGAAAAACGTTTTTTTTTTTTTCCTTTTTGTTGTTTTAGTTATTGTTTATTGAAGAATTTGCATGAAAGTTGCTTATGTATGTGTACGAGTTTGTTTATTTAGTTTGGTGAAATCATACTTTTGTGATCAATCATTAATTTGATATTAAATTTGAGACAAATGGTTCAATTAGAAGTGATTTTGGCTAATTTTCTCTCGCTAGGGTTGGGAATTGGTGCAATATTTGATGTTAGTACGACCTTTGAACTCATCAAGACTACCACTATTAATAAGGATTTCAAAGTTTTAGAGAATTCTGTACATTAGATATCATGATGCTTCTTCCTATTATGCTTTAGTTGTTAATTTGAACTGATTTTATGGCCTTTCTGCTAATGTAATGTAGTTGTCGTGTGCAGAGCAGTTGTATTGCTGTAATGTCAGAAGCTCCGAAAAATTCAGTTGGTTCGAGTGAGCAGCGTAAAGGTGGACCAGATTTCTTTAGCTTATACGCTCGTGAAATAGCTGATCTGTTGTCCCAAGATGAAAAGACCCTGCCCCCTTCCGATGCATCTGAGTTGTCTCAAGGGAAATATGGGGTCATCAATGGTAAAGAGGCTATGGACTGCAGTCGTAAATGTGCTGATTCACCTTTTGAAAACAGCATTGGTGCTGGGCTTTCAGATTTCAAGAATGGAAGATTGAAGGGATTACTTAAGCAGACCGTGAGTGATCTCTCAATGGAAGTTGATGAGGTATAGATTCTAGCTCATTTCTACTCCGATTTTCTAAAGATAAATAACTAATGGCTCCAACTGTTGGGGACTTCTGGAATTTAATTTATAAGGAATGTTTATGGTTTTTGTACTAACATAACTTCTAGAGTTAGTATAGATTAAGATATGCTATTTCTCTGGTTTTTAGTAATATCCAACAATTATATTCTCTCCTAAGACAAATGAAAAACATTAATGAATAAAATTGGAAGTCCCATTGCCCTCGTGCTTGTGTACTTGCACAACATCTTGCTTTCGTCAATATATTTTATGTTCAGCTACTTCAAAGCATAACCTTGTTTCTAATGATCTCAATAGGCCCCAATTCAGAAGAGAGACATAAATAGTTTATAGGTTCAGTTGTTCTCTTCTTTTTCTTTTTTTTTCATCCCCTTTTAGCTGTTCTAAGGCTGAATCACTAAGGTATATTTTGTTCCTGATAGCAGGTAAGGGAAACTGCATTATCATTGTTGGTATAAAAATTCTTGCATTCGATATGTCATTTTATCTTTATTGTACAGACATGTTCTTGCCAACTCTCACTTACTTAAGCCCTTTTCTGGCTCTTATCACCTTGTGGCAACTTTTAGCTTGCTACCTCAATGGTGCCCTTCTTTTTTTATTACCTGAATTGCTGGGTCTTCATGTCTCTTTCTTTATAATTATTTTAAAGTAAATGAACGATGATATAATCGTGTAGATTGTTTTTTGGCTCCCATCTTTCAGAGATAAAAAAATTGTAACAACTAAATAATGTGATTATTGCAGATGTTAGATCCTGTTGTGGATATGTGTCAGTTACGGTATAAGGTCAGAAGCAACAGTTTGGTGACTTCAGCATCAGATGGTGATGCTGCCGAAGTTCCCAGTAAGAAACCTAAGATACGATCTTCCTGCACATCAGCCAGCATCACTAGAAATTCTTGTCCTATCAAATCTGGATCTTGTGAAGAGGTTATATTTTACTCTTCTTCTCATTGTTGAATCCTGGTATCGATTCACCTTCCAATATTTCTTGCATGATAAAAGAATGAGTGCATGCATTTTCTTGAAATAAAAAATTTGATTCTAAGAAATCCCAAGTATGTATATTGAAAATGGCCTAGTCCTAGATAGATAAATGCTTTTGCAGTGTTACAGCTATATATGATTAGTTTGTTGTCTGTAGAATTTCGGGTGGCATTTTATTTATATGTAAATTGCAACTAACCAATTTATTCACCCATATTCACATATTTTTGTACGTCCATGTATCTATGTTGATATATGCATATATTATTTGAATCAACAGAGGTATTTGACTCTTGAGCATGTGCCAAAAAATCAGGCATTATCATTAGTAACTTATTAATAAATGTGTTTCATTTTACTTTCTTGTTCTTTCTAGGTGGAAGATGATTTGGAGTTCCTTCTAAAGAATGATAACCAACTGATGGTAGAGGAAACAATGAAAAAATATTCTGATGAACTATCCTCAACGGTGATTTTCTGAAATTGTATTTTTCCATAATATATAACAGTTTCATAACCTTCTTTGTCACGTATGCCTCTTTGGCAAATTGTTTGTAGCTGAACTTTGGTGGCATCTTCTCTCTTTCTTTTTCCTTTTTTTTTCTTTTTTCAGCTGTTGCATATGGAGCAGAAGCTTGAAGAAACTTTAGATACTATAATGTCCAAGTGTAGGTATGGTTTTGTTCCGAGGAACTTATAGCTTTGAGTGTGCTCTAGGGATGATGCTATTTAGCAACTAGATAATAGGCACCTATTATGAATTTTACCTTTCAAATATGCATAAAATGTTATAGTGCCGCCTTTTTTCACCTAACCTCAACCAGTTTAACACTCTAACTTCAATCTACAGGCCCATGACACGTGCTGAGAAGCGGCAGCTTCAGAAATTTATTCAGAAGCTACCTAAGGAAAATCTGGTCCATGTTGTTGAAATTATCCAACATGGTAGGCCAGCTGGAAAACCTTGTGATGAAGAAATCTTTGTTGATCTGGAAAAAGAGGTAAAGCAATATCTGTAAGTTACATGGTTTTTTGAGTTAATTTAGAATTTCTGACATGTTCCAAGACAATGTCTTGCAGGAAAATACAACACTCTGGAGATTGTATTACTACGTGGAAGCAGTTGAGAAAGCCAAAATGCTTGCAAATTTACAACGTAGCAAAACCCCAACATTATAGCCATCCTTTCTGAGACCATGAAAGCAGTTCTGCAAGCCTTCTATCAAGACTATTATATGACTCTCCCCCTTGCTTAAAGAAGCTATATGGACATTTGTAGATGTTGTTGATCACAGAAGATTTTCAAGAGATGCTCTGCAGATTGGTTTTCACCCTAGTTACTTGATTCTTGTCTTTAGGAACTTGACAACACTGCATTAACCCATATATTTGATACTTTAGGATTGGCATGAAGCAATTTTTTCTTGCCACAGCACCTCTGGATTTCAATATGAAGCGGCCTCTTGATTAGTCTTTGATTGATCTATTCAGTATAGATTGACACAAGTTTGTAAATTCCTTAGAAAAGCAGTAAGATCAAAGTTTTTGAGTTTTTGAGTTTTTGGTTTATATCAAGTGTTTAGCAAGCATGTTATATGCTTTTTGGGAAGCACAAAATTTTCAAGGCATGCAATTTGGGGGTCCATTCCAGTTAAATTTTGGACTCCAGGAAAATTTCAGCCTCATAAGTTTTAGTACAAAACAACCTTTAGTTAGTTTTCCAGTTGATAACAATGCACGCATTCTTAGTTTAATGCTAAATGACAGAAATTTAAGCCAATTCAGACTGCTCAAAGGAGAGAACATTGATTAAATAGAGAAATCTATGCATCATTGATGTAGTTAAGCTCAAACGTAGATAGCAGTATCTGCTTTAGTTTTCTTTCATTCATATACAGGTTTGAAGTTCTTGTAAGCTATTATGGCATAAAAAGGGTCTGAACCGGAAAATAAACCAAGCCACTTCATGAACCAACTGAATGGTGATTTGTCATCTTGAGCATTACCAGCAGTTGGTAATTTCCGGATCACTTCTGGCTGAGTAAATCCTTCAATGCACTGGAAATACTGCAGAACAAGTTGTACTCGACTATATGCAGTTCCATCTCTCCAGGCACTGATGGCTTTCTCATAGAAAAGTCGATTGCTAAAGCTTACAATGAATACCCCTC
This sequence comes from Durio zibethinus, assembly GCF_047325235.1. Taxonomy (NCBI): domain Eukaryota; kingdom Viridiplantae; phylum Streptophyta; class Magnoliopsida; order Malvales; family Malvaceae; genus Durio; species Durio zibethinus. The sequence goes on along the minus strand of NC_143171.1, from coordinate 27,814,222 downwards.
CTCGCCTAAGCACCCGAAAAACTTCTGCAAATACCTGCAAAAACCGAAAAACTTTCAGACCCTTTCATTGATTCCTGTATAACTTCATATTCTGATGAACAAAATAGCATCAGCTTACCTTTTCAGGTTGCTGAAGGTATTGTAGACTGACAGTGCATAACACCGCGTCGAAACTGCCATTTTCAATCTCAAGTTTTTGATCCTGGTTTAGATCCTTGACAAAGAAGTAATCCAGCCTAGGGTTCCTGGCAAGTTCCCGAGCATTAAGTCCATGACCAACCACTCTTTTGTAAACAACTTCCTTTGGTAGATGGCTAATCCATGAGCTCATGAGGTCAAGAATCTCTGACCCAGGCCTTAATCTGTCCCTATACAAATCTGTTAATGTGGCAATGAAGCCATCATCAACATGAGTCACAAACCGTGGATAAGCATAGAATTCCCTGTCAGGAAATGTGTTTAGTTTGGTTCTGCCTTCATTGGTAAGAACCAGGCGTTTGATTCTGCCTGCTTTCGATTGGTTTGCTTCCTTGTTTTCATTCGAAGTGTTTGAAATTTTTACTGGAAGAATCTTGTTTTTTAACAGAAGAGAAGAGGAACTTTGTGGATTTGCTGCAATTGATGGCTGCCATGGCTTGGGTTGTACGTGAATAGGAAGCATTTGTTTTCAGGACTTGAAAAACACGTTCCAGGTTTTCCTGATTCATATGATTGCAGAAAAGCTTGCTGATTTATGGCTGTAAACACTTGCAGGTATCCATTCGGGCCCACAAAAATAAGTTATACATGGGCCCTTGTTAGGCTCTTTGTACTACTTTATCGATCTTACTAATGGCTCAATGTCATGAAGGCCCATGATTTGATTGGTAATTAATTAGAGGGGACAAACATTCAAAGGGTCCATTTGAGAGTTCGTCCGAAAGATTTTCAATGTAGGGATGTGAATAGATAGTAAATAAATAAATAAATAAATGTTATTATTTTATTTATTTATATTGGATTTGAATAATTATAAATAAATAATTGATAGATTTGGATAAAAAATTTATTATTTATGATAGATTTAGAATAACTATAAATAATATTTTTTAAATATCTAATATTTGAATCCATTTAAATTTTAATAAATAGTAATAGATATTTAAATTCGTTATCCGTTTATATATGTAAAATATTATATGAAATTTTATACTTGTAAAAGGTTTTGAATCTTAAAAATAATTTTTATTTATTATTAATTAAGAATAAATTTAAATTTTAAATTAAATTTTTATTTATTTTATACTTTGATAAAAATTTTAAACAAACATATATTTTAATAAATTCAAATATTGAAATAAATAATACTTATTTAAATTAATTTAGATTTGAATAATAATATTAAACTTAAATAAATATTTAAATAATTTTAAATATTATAAATATTAAACGAATTCATATATGAACATTTCAAAAATAACTAAAATATGCTCTGATGCTATTCCTACTTCAATGTCAGTGCATATGAGAATACAATTTTTATTTGAATCTTAATGGGACTATCAAATGAACTAAAAGTTTATATTTATTTTTAAATCTTTAGTTTAGTGGCTAAAGACGCTTGAGAAGATATTAAGGGTCTGGTTTCGAATCAAATCTTTCTTCTTCTCTTACTTGTACTAAAATTTTGTCTTAATGAAAAAAAATTTGATACTTATCAATATTAATTTGTTTTCTCGGTTTTAATGCGCAAGTAAGATAAAGGGACGCTTGAATTGGAATGACTATTTGAAAAGTACTATTTTATTCCCATTAAGATATTGCTTAAGTTGCAAAAAAACCCATTTTACTTTTGAAAGTGATGAATCATGAAAGCATAGCGGCAATCAAGACTAAAAATGAGCTTAAATTCCATTCATATGAGCCGAATTTTTTGAATCAAAAACCCTATAAGATTCCATTTATTCAAATTCAAAAAAGAAAAAAAGTTTTCTTGAAAAGTGGGGAAAAAAAATTCTTTTGCAAAGAAGGGATGAAAGTCTACTTCAAAGTGACAAGAGAAGACAAGAAGAAATCATGATTTAGCTGCACCAAACGTGCAATGAGGTCTCATAAAAAAACATCATGGAGATGATGTTTTGTAAGAGAAAATGTCTCAAATGATTATTGCTTTCCCACCCATTCCCGGAGACAAAGGGTCTCCTCATCTTTTCTTCAGACAAAAAGGTGAAGGAAGGATTCAAAACCATGATCGACCTTTGTACATGAATAATCATGCACTCTTTAAGGCCTAAGTATGGAATTATATTAGATTTGATAATTTGAAATATGATATAATGATTTAATATGAATATAATATAAAAATAAAATACGAAAAATGATACGATTTAAAATTTTAATAATAATTATATATAAATTTAATAAAATAAAAAAATATATTTTATATTTTTATATAAATACGAACTGTGACATATAATTTTTATGTAAAATATGATATAAATATACTAAATTTAAAATTTATTATGACACGAATATACCAATCACTGTGTCTAAATTATATTATAAATCTATTTCTCTAAATTTTATACACTTTATAAAATTTCGATAATATTTTATTTTCATTTCAAAGAAAAAAATTATTAGTAATTAAATCATAATTCACCCACGTTATTTAACTTTAATTGATTAAAGAGAGTATTATCTTTGTCAATCCAGATTCGATTTTCGTGAAAATTATTCTAAAAATAAAATCTTGAAACACATTAGATCGATCAAACGAAAAGATAATAAGGGTCGAATAAAAATAAATTATAATTCAAATATGCTTTGAATCAAAATAAAATCAAATTTGTGCTACCAAATTTAATGAACACAAATTTTGAATTTAAATATTGTAATATGATTTACACGAGGGATGAAGCATGCATTCTTGGGGTAGACAGGGAACCATATTGGAAATAGTGGGAAAAAAAAAAAAGTGAAGGGAGGCCAATTCTTTTAGTACTACTTTTGGCCGACTCATTCCATACAAAAATATATTCATGGATTTCTAGCGCATGAAATTTGAGTGATGTATAAGATCTTATTAAACTAAATTATAAGGTTTGAATTCCACGATCTTATTGAATACTAAAAAAATATAAAATTAAAATTTAATTAATTTGTATAGTTATCATTAAAGTGATATTTAACAAAATTTAAAATTTAAATTTCGACACTTATAATTTTTTTTTTTATTCTCAAATTGTAATCCCTAAGTCACAACCTTTCTTGTAAATATACATAACTAATAGTAGTAAAATTATTGAAGAGACTCGCATTTAATTTATAAAATATTATCCGTTTTGATCTAAAATTTTTATGATTTTATATCATAAAAATATCTTGCAACGTATCATATACTTACAATTTTCTAATGTGGATTTGAGATGTTACAATTATTTAATAAAGAAAAGAGATGAAGAATCACCCTCCACTTCATTGAAAGGCAAACAACTTGCATAAAGCATGATTCAAAACCAAGACTTTGCTGCCTTAATTGTCAAAAGATTGAGAAAATTATAGAAAAAAAATTGTTCTTAAAGCTCCAAAATATTCCTATAGATTGCTATCAAAAACTAAAAAATATATAATTAAAATTTAATTAGCTCGTACATTCATCTTTAAAGTAATATTTAACAAGTTTAAAATTTAAATTTCAACATTTATAATTTCTTTTCTATCTTTAAACCTGTTAAAGATTTTTAAAATAAAATATAGAAAATAATTTCACATTAAAAAAAAATAGATAGTTAAATTTGTTCAAAATAAAAAAATAAGTCTGTTCAAAATAAATAATTTTAACTGTTCAAAAATAGACAATTTTTGTTTATTCAAAATATATAATTATGTGTGTAAAAAAAATATTTTTTTGTTTATAAAATGCTCATTTGGTTTTCTGAAAATATACAAAAAGAATTCTTGGAACTCTTTCTTTTCTTCAAATTTCAAATTTCTTTTATAAAAGTTTTGTTGCAGAAAATTTTTATAGAAGTTCAATGATCTTGTGATACACTCATGATTATTCGATGGACTGATTTCATCAATACAAAACATAATCAATCATTGGATTTCATTGTATTCTCAAAATTTATTGCTTGCAACCCTTTTATATACCTATTAATTAAATAATACGATAATAATAAATAAAATCTTAAAGAAAGTAGTACTATTACACGTCTTGGAGTCTTTGTTCAAAATTTTAAATTTACCAAAAACAGTAATTTCAATTTTTCAATGTTTGTTCTAACAAAACCATGACCTTAAACCGCAAATTTTTTTGTAAATTATTCCTAAAACTCCAAAATTTTCGTATAGATTGCTATCATATAACTTATGTTAATGAAGTTTGGTTACCATGTGCAATGCATGGGCCAGGTAGTTTCATGACTTTCATTTGAAAATGTGCACGCCTCCTATCCCAATCTTAAATTACAAACAATTAAGATTATTGTTTGAAAAGCAAGACAAAGATTTTATTGTAATTATACAGGGCAATGACAAAGTTTCCAAACATAGTGGGATAGACCAAACCATCAGCAACAGCCAACAATGAGACAAAACAAACCCGACAGGAATCAATGTGGGAGAGAATTATTACTTTCCATCGACCTTATCAATCGGTTGAGAAAACAATTAAAAAAATTAAAAATTTGTTTAAAATTATGGTATCCAATTTAATTTAAATTAAGTTTGAATATAAAAAAAATGAACTGTAATTATCCTACTTACCAAGGTTTGAAAATAAATATAAAACAAAATATATAACAAGACAGGCCAACAGCCTCAACACAAACAAAAGAGGTTTCCAAGTTTCCTTGTAACATATAAATAGGCTAAAAAATTAACATGTAAAAAAAAAACTTAAGGGGTGAAAAAAAAAAAAAGGAATTCGAAGCCAAAGGAGGCATGCAATCATGAAAATTGAAAAATAATGATATCCAGCTAATTAGTTCTTCTAGATGCCAACCATTCGATTGTCAATGGCACCATTATCCATTTGCACGTGCACCATGCAAAGAGAGTTAATTATTGCAAGAGTAAAATTGAACCAACTAAATCAAGCTTTTTTTTTTTTTTCTTTGCATTTTTGCCTCTTCATTGCCCCAACAGAGTTCTGATCTTATTGATTTAATTTCGTCAGAATAATCTGATTAAATCACGTCAAAATTTCATAATAATTTTCGTAAAATTGTGTTCGTAAAATAAAAAATCATCTCAGGTTTATAGAATTCAATTGCAAAAGCCTAAAAATGTGTTTCTGAATTGTGGCAGCAAGGTTTTGGTCGGGTGTCTATGCCAAACATCGCTTTCAAACACCATTTTTAAGAGCACCAAAAGGCAAAAACCTAATCAAAAGGTTTTGAAAGTTTTGTTCTCTTTAGCTTGCAAAAGGGCCCTCTTTGCTCTTTCTTTAGGGAACCCTAGTTCCATTTTCTTATTTTCTATACTTGTCCAAACCTTTGCACCATACTGCCTTTGATCTGTGTTTCGTAATAGAGAATTTGTTAGCATCTAAGCTCTTTAGAAGAGTTTGTCACATTTTGGAAGAAAATTATTCATAAGTAATTTGGAAAGATAGCGATAATGGTTTTTCTATCAATAAGCTGTTAATTTAATAATACTGTAATTGTTTTAAAATTGAATATCTCGAATTTCAATTTTAATACAAAAAAAAATTAAAAAAAAAAGGGTTTCCATTGCATTAAGGTGACTTTTTGGATATAAGGGAAGGTTAGGTGAGACTCATTTGCCAATACTTTTGAATTCATTAATTTAGAGGGAATATAATTATAGGGCTCCTCTTGCCTTGAGACCTCTTATCAATTACTATATATAATAATATCTAAGGTTAATGATAAAATATCAAAAGATCAATTCATTTTAAACTCTTTTTAATATCTTGGTTTATGGTAATATGTATACTAATAGAACATGATCAAGTACAATTTTGGAAGAAGTATAAACAATAGTACATTTTTGTCCTCCATTTTTGGTAAGAGATTTATTTCATGTCATTCTTCACTTGTCATAAACAAATTATCCAATTAAAACCAAGTTAATTTTTCATTCCAAATCAACCCGTCATATTACCAATCATTCTGAAAATTTAAAAAAAAAAAAATTATAGGTATTGAGATTTAAATTTAAATTTATTTTTTAAAAATGATTATATAAAGTAATAAGATTAAACCCGATTTCATATTTCTTTTTTTTTTCCTACATTAAATTCTTCATAGTCATCCTAGACAAATATTCCCTATACATAATTTTTTTTTTTTTATTTATCAATGTCTTCATTAGAGCAAAACACTTAAAAAGGCTTTAGATCCAATATCCAGCTCACATGGTTTAAAACAAAAAAAGTCTCCAAAAGGTTTAACTATTTCACCACTTTTTGAGAAATAAAACTAGAAGAGACAACTGAGCCAGAATTTAAAACAAAGAAAGCCAATGGAATTTGTTTAAATACATAAACTCAGACAAGACTTGCTTTATTACACACTTGTATGTGTTGCAAGAGATCATATCAAACAAACAAAAATTATGGTTGGTCTCTTTCCTTTCCTGTTAACAGCTTTCTTGCTAGGACTAGGGCTCTATTTACTTCTACAAGTTTTTGCAAAACAAGAGCCTGAAAACTTACCTCATGGGAGCATGGGCTGGCCTTTGTTTGGGGAAACTCCTGGTTTCCTTCAGCCTCACAAATCAAACTCCATGGGAAATTTCTTGCAAGAACATTGCTCTAGGTAACAAGCTATGCAAGCAAGAATCACCGTCGTTATTGTCGTTATCATTGTCATTTTTCATTTCTTGGATGCTATAAGTAGCCTTGCATTGTTATTTGTACAATTAATCCTTGTCTTGTTGCTGCTAGACAGGTATGGAAGAGTGTTCAAATCTCATTTGTTTGGCTGCCCAACAGTAGTTTCCTGTGACTATGAGCTTAACTTGTTTGTTCTTCAAAATGAAGAGAAGCTATTTCAGGTCAGCTACCCCAAGGCCATGCATGGCATTCTTGGCAAGTTCTCTTTGCTTATTGTTTCTGGGGATGTTCACAAAATGCTACGAAATATTGGCTCCAGCTTCATCAGTGCCTCTAAATCAAAGCCAGACTTCCTTAATTGTGTCGAAAAGATGTCAATCTCAATGATGAATTCATGGGAAAATTGTAAAGAAATTGGCTTCTATAAAGAAGTTAAAAAGGTTGGATCAGATATCGAAAACCATATATGAATTAATCTTTGTTTCAGCTCTCATGCATGTTTAAATCAATCATCAATCTTGCTTTCTTGTAAACAGTTTACACTCAATCTTATGGTGAAGCATCTTTTAAGTATTGAACCAGAAGAGCCACTGGCTTTCAAGATCCTGGAAGATTTTCTAACTTACATGAAAGGGTTTGTGTCTTTGCCAGTATACCTCCCTGGAACACCTTATGCCAGTGCAGTGAAGGTACTGATATAAAGAAAACTTAGCAAACTTAGGCTAATTGCTATGCTTCAAATTCTCTAATTAATTCTGACATCTAATAAAGGTACCCTTTTCCTATTTCATCACTATCTTTTTCAGGCTAGAGCAAGGCTTTCTGCAACTGTTAGAGAGATTATAAAAGAAAGGAAAAAGGAGAAGTTAGAGCTTTCAAAAGGAGATTTCTTGGATGTAATTTTGTCAAAAGGGAGTCTGAGTGATGAAGAAACAGTTAGCATTGTGTTGGACATATTGCTTGGAGGCTATGAAACAACAGCAACACTCATAGCCTTGATTGTCTACTTTCTTGCCCATGCTCCAAATGCTTTAGAAAATTTAAAGGTCATACTCTTCTTTCTCTTTCTTCCATGCATTTGCATGCATGAATATTACTTGACTAAATAAAGTTTTCTTTCTTTTATTTTTTTTTCTGACAATTATGCCAGCAAGAACATAAAGCAATAAGGAAAAGCAAAGAGGATGGTGAACCCTTGAGCTGGGAAGATTACCAGAAAATGAAATTCACCTGCAATGTAAGAAAGTAGTGAGAAAAACCAACTTTCCTATGCAACTTGCAGTTTCAGAGCTTATCTACAAGGTTGTCTGTCAAAGGAAACTTAAATTCTAGTTTGTATCTAGGTTGTTTACGAAGCTATGAGGTGTGGAAATGTTGTCAAATTTGTTCACCGCATAGCCCTTCAAGATGTCAAATTCAAAGGTTAACTTTAACAACAACCCTTTGTTTTCTTTTTCATGTTGATCATTTCACTATTTTCTATTTGCTTCACAATGATTTTCTTACATTTTGGAGATGGCTCTGGTTATGAAATATCTATTCCAGGATATTTCATTCCCTCGGGATGGAAGATTCTTCCAGTCTTCACTGCAGCTCACTTTGATCCATCTCTTCATGAAAATCCTATGGAGTTCAATCCTTGGAGATGGACTGTAAGTAAACCATGTCCCAAAAGCACTCAGTAGCAAAATTAATCCATTAAAAAGAACATATCAAAAAGGGGAAAAATGAAGGAAAAAGAGATCAAGCAGGCATTAGATAGCCCTGATGTGCTTGGTTGACATAGAAAAGCCCTGCATTAACCCACAAAAACAATGCTATTTTCTTTGTTTTCTTCCTCTGGTATAATCCAATCGTCGGCCATTTTGCACAGGATAAAGCAACAAGCAAAAAGGTGATGCCATTTGGTGGTGGTCCTCGGCTATGTCCAGGGGCTGAGCTAGCTAAAGTAGAGATTGCTTTCTTCCTTCATCATCTTGTCCTGAATTACAGGTAAAATTTCAGCATCTAAAGTCCCATTAATATATAACATGTCAACTGGTCGGGCTAATTGGATCCTGAAAGGCCATTGTACCCCACTCAGGAACCAGCACAATAATTACCTTTTAGGTTTCAGATTATAGTTCGTTAATCTTGCTAGACAGCATATATAGACTTTAAGCTACATCCTACTCTATTTATTAATATATCCACTATACTTTCTTATCAGAATCATAATTTGATTTGGGATTTGGTTTTTTTGGTTCACCAGTTGGAAAACAATGGCAGATGATTTCCCACTTGCTTACCCTTATGTGGAGTTCAGGAGAGGCTTGCTTTTGGAGATTAAGCCAATAGAAGCCATGGCTGGAAAACAAACCTGACTGTAGTTCTACTTAAATATATATATATATATATATATTCATATATATAAAATAGTTGTAATCTTTATGCTATAAAATGAAGATTTCAGATTTAAAGTTCAGTGGTATGGAAAGCCTTTCTCTTCTCAAACAGTAATATCCTTATGGTAGGAGTCCATGGTGTACTATATATATATTGATATTCAACTCTTTTTTTTGTTAAGTGATTTTATTTATTTAGAGAAAAATAAAATATTATTACATCAAAACTATTCTAATCAATATAACCCAAATTCAAAGAATCATTCATTAAGAATAGTATCGTGTAAACCTCAAGCTACACAGTTATTGTTATTTATACATCAAGTAAACTTATAATTTATGTATTTGTATAATATTTTACATGAAAATTATATATTATAATTCATGTCGATACGAAAATGTTAAATATTTTTTTATTTTATTAAATATTTTTATGATTTTTTATTAAAATTTTAAATTATATTATTTTTATATATTTTATTCATATCATTTTTATATTATATCATTGTAGCATATTTTAAATTATTTGATCTGTTTATAATAACACAAGTCAATCCTGTAATAATCTCTTTAATATGACCCAAAACTTGTATGAGAGACCCCTGTAAGTTTCCATATAACTTGTTGTTTCTGTCTTCCATGCATGATAAATATAACCACTCAATTCAATCCTTACGATAATGGAAATCAGGGATTGATTTTAACTCTTTTTTATTCTTCCTGTTGTTGTTGGTTTTGGCACTCTGCTCTCAAAACTCTAAACCCTGTTACTCCATTGATAACCTCCTGGGTACGAGCTGCGGAAGGATTTGATATAGTCGTCTCCAGGGTCAAGAACTACGACTCCAGCTTGTCTCTGTTTCTTGAAGACGCCATGGTTTTGCAATTTGTTGGGACAAGTGCCGTTATATAAATATATATATATATATATATTAAAATACGACATGAATATAATAAAAAATTATAAAAATAATAAATTTAAAAGTTTAGTAATAATTATATATAAATTTAATAAAATCAAATGAATATTTTTATATTTTTATATTAAATATGTAATTTTTATATAAATAAAATTAAAATACACGAATTTTAATATTTTATATAATATTAATATGCAAATCGTCAAATCTACTTGAAGAACATTATAATTAAGTGTCTCCTCATTCTTTCATTTACTTGAAGAAGTCATGATTCATAATAGTGTTATTATGTATTCCAATATATAAAAACTATTCTCTTAAATTTTGTTGTGATCAAGGATTTAAATTACGATAATTATATTTTCGGTCAGATCGTATTTATCGTTTTTATAGATATAACGGAGATCTTTACGGTCGTTGCGATAATTGCAATCATCAATTTTTTTTTAATTTTGTTCAACTTGTTATAACATATAATAATTTTAATTATTAATCATAAAAACTCTTATTTTATGATTTTTAAAGTAATTTATATCATGTCATGTGTTTTATCTATTTAAAAAAAATATTTATAGTAAAATGTTAATATTTAAAAAATTACTCATATGATTATTAAAAAATAACAAGAGATAAATAAACATGTAAAAAATAGATAACCATAATAATGATATATTTAATTATTTAATTATCATATTTATCAAATTATTACCAATTTATGTTGTGCATAAATCAGCTAACAAGTGATTAAGTATTTATAAATTAAGATATTCATAAATTAAACAAGAGTATTACTATTTATGGGTTAAGAGAATTACTTTTTATGGGTTTACAATAAATTAGACTTGCTAGCCTTCATGCAAAGGACAATCTTTAACAACAATAGCCTCCAAATTTATTTCTTTTGACTCTTGACTAAATTGTACGGACTTACCCCACAACTTCTCATTCCCTAAACCTTCATTTAATAATTTTTCTCTCCAGGCTTTTATCTTCATCTTCATCTCCATCTCTCCTTTTTTTTTTTTTTTCAATGTATGCTCTTTGCTTGTCTCTCTTTACCTTAAGTCTCACTGTCATCTCTTATCTTTCATTTTAAATCTTAGTAGTTCCTACCTCTTTTCTAGCAAATTTGAAATTAAAAAAAAATAATTTGAGTATCGAATTAATTGTTTTATCTTAAACTGCATGTATATGATTTTGATTGAAATTTAATTTGAGAGAATTGATGCCTTGAAAGTCTTAAGTTTTGTAGGTTTTTTTTTTGCTGAATTTTTGAATTAATGTCTATTTTTTGATTTGTTGTTTCTATTTTATATTTTTAATTAGAGTCAAATAAAAATATTTTTCCTAAATTTTTAAATGAAAAATGAAGTAACGGTAATAACGAATCGTTATTACTATTATTCAATGTTACGTCATAATTTGAGATCATGATACGTCGCTACAATGAAGATTCAAATTTTTTCTCATTTTTTATTCAATAACAATGATGAATGATAATGTTATTACGAAAAAACAACCGTTATACCATTATTTCACTGCTATTTAAATCTCAAATTATGACAACTTAGCAATGTAAAAGAAAAAGTTAAAGGGTAATTTTTGAGAAAAGTTTTCTTCAAAAGCTTCTCAAAAAACATGAATCAATATGCTTTTCTCCTTTTCTTATTCTTTGAATAATTTTTTTTTCTTACGTAATGAAGAAAAAAATGATAAAAAAAAAAAATTTTTTTTATTTGAAAATACTTTGCATTGTCTCTTATTCTCGCCTCTCTTTCTTTTTGCTCTTTTCTATATGTTTTTAGGTGAGTTCTTCTTAGCTCAAACAATTCTTCTTAATTTTCTTTTTTTTTTTTTACAAATTTTTTATTCAGGTAAGTATTTTCTCTTTTCCTCATGTTTGATTTTTTGGGTTTTTTCGCTCTTACATTATGCATATTTTTTTATAATATTAATGTACAAATTAATATTTGAATAAAAAAATTTGTATAAATTGATAGATGAATTTTTAAATTATATAATATTTTGATTTATAAATTAATATTATTAATTAGATTAATTAGATATAATTCATTTATTTATATTAATTTTATTTTATGTCAAAAAATATATATATATATATATATATATATAACATAGAAATTATAACAACACAAGTCATAATTTATTTGAGATATAAAAACACAAAATATTTTTTTTATTTTTACCACCCTGTAATATAATTTTTATTAAAAGTTTTGCTTTTTTCATAATTAATTCATTTTAAAAATGATCATATATACGGTTAACTAATCTCTCCGTCTGCCGGGTGTAAAATACAAATAAGTTATAAATGGGACCCTTATTAGCAAAAAAACAAAAATTGTTTTCTTCTTATGTAGGTTACCTTGGTTCGATCACTTTTCTTCTTCACTGAACTTCAACTTCTGCTCTCCGATTGGGTTCTCTCTCAGCTTTCCGGTGAGCACACCCGCATATAATCTTTGCTAATCGAAATCCCTAACTTTTCATAAATTTTATTCAAATTTCAATTTTCTCCTTTATTTTTAGGTCAAAGAATAACCTTTTTGTGGAAAAAAAAAAAAAACGAAACATGTCGAAATCGTTGATTGAAATGCCTCCAAAGGGTGGATTCAGCTTCGATCTTTGTAAGAGAAACGAGATGCTTGCAAAGCAAGGCGTTAATCCGCCATCGTTTCGTAAAACGGGCACCACAATTGTTGGCTTGATCTTCCAGGTACTAAATTTGAGGGAAATTAAACTCTGGTTTTAATCTTTTTGCTTGTTTCACCATAAAATGTGTTCTTCCTAGCTGATTTTAGTTTACAATTTAGATTCCAGTTTGGGTTTAAATCCGTTTTGTTATCTTACCAATAAAAGTCGGTTCTTTTAGCCACATTTAGTGTATTGTTTAGATACTTATTTGGGTTTTTGAGTGGTTGATAGTGGGAAGTTTCAACTTTTTGTTTGTGGTTTTTATTGTTGATTTTTAGATTAAAGAGCAGAAGAATTGAAGAATTATACTACTGATAGTTTGCCATAGACATAGAAGAGTTGAATTTTTAGAGTGTCGTTAGTCACTACCCAGTAGTTGATTCTTCCAAGTGGGTTTATGTGAAGGTGAATTTGGAAACAGTTTGGTTATAGTTGTAGGCTTTAGGATTTTTGCTTAAGTGACTGTTTTCTTGATTTGTATCTGTGCGAGCGAGGTTTTAGGCTCGAGATTTTTATCATTGCAACAAATAATGAGCCCCTTGAAAAGCTGAAATACAGAGAATATATGAATAAATTTCGCAGGCATGTGTACCGATGTGATTGGCTTTTTGGTCAATTTTAAGTTCAATGGTGGTCATGGTTCTTTGTGTTTTATATTGTTGATATATAGCTCTTAAGACAGAAACTGAGATGACGATTGTTCTTTAATGTCTGATGCAAAACTTAAAAAACCAAGAGTTGGCACCATATTATTGTGAACTTGCAAATTGCCTTCTTATTTTCTTCATCTTCAAACATGTCATATGCAGACTTTTGCAGCTTATCTCTCCTTATTTGTTTTTTATAACTAGGTTATCCTGTCTAGCTTAGTTCTGATGCTAGTTATGCAATGCCATTGTTCTAACTTGAAATTTTGTATAGGATGGTGTTATTCTTGGGGCAGACACAAGGGCAACTGAAGGACCTATAGTTTGTGATAAGAATTGTGAGAAAATTCATTACATGGCACCAAACATTTACTGTTGTGGAGCTGGAACTGCTGCTGATACAGAGGCAGTAACTGGTAATTTCTGAAATTGGTGTCTAATATGGTTCTACAAACATCAGTCGTTTCTTCAAATTGCATGCTTGAACGCATCAGCTGTAAACTGTTATATTCACATTCTCATTTTACTGTAACTAACCCATTGTTAAGGTGTTATACTTATCCTCAGACATGGTCAGCTCACAGCTCCAGTTACACCGCTATCATACTGGTAGAGAGTCAAGGGTTGTTACTGCATTGACCCTTCTCAAGCGACACCTTTTCAAGTAATGTTTTTTCTGTTTTTTATATTCAATATACCTCTACATAGTCTGTAGAGAATATGTGATTCTAACTGCTTAGCAATTTGTCCAGCTATCAAGGCTATGTTTCGGCTGCTTTGGTACTTGGTGGTGTTGATGTCACTGGACCTCATTTGCATACTGTGAGTTTTTTTCAACTGTTTGGCACTTCCAAAATGACAGTAGCTTTTTGTCTTCTATATTAGTCTGATTTCTTATCACTACAATGCATAAATTCTGCAGATATACCCCCATGGATCAACTGACACGTTGCCATTTGCTACAATGGGTTCTGGTTCTCTGGCAGCAATGGCAGTATTTGAATCAAAATACAGAGAAGGTCTTGCTGTAAGTTCACCTATTCCATTGTTGTGGTATCTTGTAGACTGAAGAGATAGACTACTTTAACATGTTCTACAGCATGTTCTACAGCTATGAGTTTGTTTGCAGTGTAAGAATCTTTTGTGATATGTGTTTTCCATGTAAAAGAAATCGTTTCATGCGATTGCGGTATAAAGTAAAATAAATCAGTGTTATACGATTTGTAGCAACTACACTTGTTTTGATCCATTGTATCTGGGTCACTAATTTTTCTCTTTGCAGAGAGATGAAGGAATAGAACTTGTCACTGAGGCTATATGCTCTGGTATCTTCAATGACCTAGGAAGTGGAAGCAATGTTGATATTTGTGTAATAACCAAGGTTTGTTGTTACTCACCAGCCTCTTTTTGTTAGAAGGAACATCCTATGTTCATTTGATGCAAGTTTCTTATTTTAATGAATTTTGCCTCAGGGTGGCAAAGAATACTTGAGGAACCATCTACAACCTAATCCTCGCACTTACACCAGCTCCAAGGGCTATTCTTTTCCCAAGAAGACGGGTTAGTAATGTGCTTTACAATTTCAATCCATTTTAACTATGAAGAACAATCTCTCTGTGTTTTCATTTCTGTAATAGAACAACATGCTATGTTTCTATTAGCAAAGGTTTTGATTTAGCATGATTGAACTTTGCGACTAGCATTTTTGGTCGACATGAAATAGCAGAGAATTTGAATGTCAGCAAGGCCATCCAAATGGTCATGATAGTTGTTTTAATAAACTAGGAATGGAAATTACTCCTTAACTCTGCACAGTTTTTATCTTCAAACAAGATTATGTATCATGTTCCAAGTTACTGTGGTATGTTGTTTATGTATCATGTTCCAAGTTACTGTGTTATGTTGTTTGATTTCCTTTTTCTTTTCCTTAATTTCTTTGGTTACAGAGGTCCTCTTAACAAAAATCACACCACTGAAGGAGAAAGTGGAGATCATTGAAGGAGGAGATGCAATGGAAGAGTGATGCACTTATGTACCTGATTGCTAGATCAGTTTTCTATCTCCGCTTGTTCTCTGTCAAAGAACTATTTTCTGATCTGTGTTCTGCAATTGTTATCTGTTCACCTAAGATTTTGTTGGGTAACCTCTTGAAGTGACTTAACATTTTAGTACTGATATGTGATTCACATGGAATTATCAGTTCTGAATTTCAGACCACCCTCAAATATTTCCTTCTCTACTTATTTTCTTGTTTTCCTAGTCTCACACTAGCTATAACAAGTACACCTAGGATAAAATGACCCCATATGAAAGTTTATATGTAGATTTAACAATTTGAAATATGATATGAAAACGATACGAATAAAAAATATGAAGATAACATAATTTAAAACTTAAAAAAAACATAAATAGGTTTAATAAAATTAAAAAAATTATATTTTATATTTTGATGTCGATACAAATTATGACATGCGATTTTTATATAAAATATAATATAAATATAATATTATATACGATATAATGACATGAATTATCGAGTTTAGTTATACAATTTGAAATTTTAATAACAATTTATATATAAAATTGATAAAACTTAAGAATTTATTTTGAGTTTCACATTTTTATATGAATTTTAATGTGATAATTTGTGTTTTATATTAATTAAATATGAAATAAATGTCTTTTGTTTCGTGATTTAGTGATCACAAAATTTTTTTAAAAAATATTAAGATTTGATTTCAAATCAAATCTCTCTTTCTCCTGTAAACTCATAAATCCAATGTTTAATTATATGATTACGATATCCAGGGATAAAAATCCAAAGGTCAAATCTTTAACATTCTGGACAGTGATGTTATCACTTTCTTCAATGCTACTAATATGGCTTTTCTATTCTCTGTTCCCTGCTTCATTGATGGCATTTTTGGCATGTTATCCTCTTTCATGGGGTTTCCCCCTAAAGAATCTTCGATGGTGGATAAGGATTATTCTAGGGAAGCTTTGATCAACGGAAAGCCGTGCTTGATTTTGACAACGAGATATATAAAAGTAATACGGGCAAAGATGATTAGGATTGGGGCTGGATTGGATCAAAGCATAAGACAATACTTACTAAGCTGTAACTTGTTGGGCTATTCATTCGCCATAGCTTGAAGAATCTGACCTTCAAAAATATGAACAAGGATGCCTTGGAGGGCAAGATTAATGGCAATCTCATTCCCTTCCAAGCCATTGCCAATGTCTTTTATACGTCAAAAATATACATTAATATATTTTGCTTGTAAATACACTCAATTATGAAATTTATATTTTGCAATCCTAAGTTTATCATGTACATTTAAACTTATAATTTAAAATATAATATAATAATACGATATGAGAATATAAATATAATATAAAAATAATATGATTTATAATTTTAATAATAATTATATATTAATTTAATAAAATTAAAATATATTTTATATTTTTATATCAATATAAATTATAATATATAATTTTTATAAAAAATATAATATAAATACATAAAATTTATTATTTTATATGATATAAATATATAAAACATAAAATCTTTGTATATTAATTTTTTTAATCAAAAAAGGGTTTAATGTACCAAATCCAAAACAATAAATGTAAACATGCTTATCCATAATTACAAAAAGTCTAAAACAATTAAAAAAAAAAAGCATTAGGTGGGGCCCAGATAAGGCCAAGAAAAACTACAAAAACTCATAATTTTTTTGTGCGATAAAGATTTTTAAATTTTATTTACACTTTTTTTCAATCAATTCAAGCAATTTATATGTACTAAATCTAACAAATTAAAAAAAAAAATTATTATCTTACAATCTCACGCCAAATTAAAACAAAAAATAATAACAAATAAATTCTGTATTATTATTATTATTATTATGGTAATTAAAACATGATTAATTGATTACTTAGAGTATTAAATTAAAGAAAGAAAAGGTTAAAAATGCTGTTAGATACTTATCCAATTTCCCCATTAAAGGAAAAAAAAAAGCTATCAATTCCGACCAAACCAAAGCTTGAACTAAGCAACGACAAACAGATTACTTGTATTGTCGGATAATCAAACGTCAACGTATTTCCTTCTTCTACATTCCTCTCCTTCTCTCTTCCCCCAATTTTCTTCTTTCTTTGTCTGAAAATATTTACAAAGGAAGCGAAGAATCTTGAGACGACGTCGTAGAGAACCATGTCTTACGACTATCTTTTCAAGTACATAATCATCGGTGACACTGGTTAGTCCATCTCTCTGCTTAAAAATCCCAATCTGGGTTTTTTTTTTTAGGAATAATTTCGTTTTTTTAATAATTTTTATGGGTTTTAATTGGGTGTGGTGCAGGCGTTGGAAAATCATGTTTGCTCTTGCAGTTTACAGACAAGAGATTCCAACCAGTTCATGATCTAACCATCGGTGTTGAATTTGGTGCTCGGATGGTCACCATTGATGGCAGACCCATCAAGCTTCAAATTTGGGATACTGTAAAAATATTCACTTTTAATCCTTTTTTCTTCCTTGTAGATTCTTTGCTTGGTTTTTTGGTGAAAAGGGTATAAAGTTTTGTTTTTTAGCTATTGGGTATGAATAACTTGATATAGGTATAGGGGCCAAATTGAGTGTCAGGAAAGATTTGGGATTTTGTAAAAATCTCAACTTTGATGTTAAATTTTTCTATTTTTGTTTCCTTTGGCTGTTTAGAGAAAAGGTTGTTGAAAATAATGAAGTTTTGGCTGTTTGGCATGGAAGAATTTAGTTTAGGAGCCAAAGAAGATGGTGACAGAGAATACGAGTTTATTTTAGAGTAGAATTTTGTAAGAATTTGAATTTAGTTTACGACCAAAAGCGTGCAGTTGTTTTTTGTTTGATTGGTATTGAGTTGGTTTATGGTTTTGAGTATTGTGGGATTGGTGAGAATGAAGATAAGAGAAGGCAAAGCTTTTGGACTTAGCAATCTTGTAAGTAAAAGTATATTCGGCAATATAGGATGCATTAGGTATTTGTTCAGTTGTTTCTTAGTAACTCCTTTCATGAAAAGATGAGTTAGTTATTAATTTGTGAGTTGCTTCCTTCTCAAGGAATGTGGAACCAATGAAACACGGCATATTAATGCATTTGATGGCTTAGGTTATCTCAATAATATGTTTTTTGTTGGTTGTCTATGATCATTTTTGTTCCATTATTCAATGATTGATGGATTTGAGCAAAGAGCTTTTGTTTGCTTATATTTCAGGCCGGGCAAGAATCCTTCAGGTCCATCACCAGATCTTACTACAGAGGAGCAGCAGGAGCACTTCTGGTCTATGATATTACTAGGTGAGAGATAGTGAAACAGTTAAAACAAAGGTTGTGACATGCAGGCATGCATAAATAATGGGTTTGGAAGAGGTGAAGATTCCACTGGCGTGGCATTTCACCATTGTAGCTTTTGCTTCTACATTTTTCCTTTCCTTTCATTTTAGCAACTGCTTAATTGTATTATTAAAATGCTAAGACTGACTGTTTTATTTTATTATTACAACTTTTAGAGCTTACCGTGCGCATCTGCCTATCTTTTCTGGTCAAATCTAGTTCTGGAACATTTGAAAACTCTTCAACTGAACTGCAAAGTTGTACTCTTGACCAGGAGAGAGACATTTAATCATCTAGCAAGTTGGTTGGAGGATGCTCGACAGCATGCAAATCCCAACATGACAACCATGCTCATTGGAAACAAGTGTGATCTTTCTCACCGGAGAGCTGTTAGCAAAGAAGAGGGTGAACAGTTTGCAAAGGAAAATGGACTTTTATTCTTGGAAGCATCTGCAAGAACGGCTCAAAATGTTGAGGAGGTAAATATTACCCCCTAAGTGGTACACCATATTGCTTTGTACCCGATGTTACCTGTTTAGCTGGAATTCTTAATGTTCTTTTTGTTCCTTTTGATGAATGTTCTAATTAAAATATTGTCTTATCTTGTAGGCCTTCACAAGGACTGCCGCAAAGATCCTTCAGAACATCCAGGAAGGAGTCTTTGATGTATCCAATGAGGTAATGATCAAGCCACTTTATTTTCGGGACGTCTAGAACCAAAGACATAACCTTCTCTTGAATATGGATGTTTCTTTCTCTAATTCATCATACTAGAAAAGTAACTCAATGATAATAATTGTAACGATTTAGTGTGCGTGCTTCGAATGTGTCTTATACATGGGCTCTCTCTCTTCCTATAGAAGTTTGGCATTGCTTAGCTAACTGATTGGTCAATCTGGCCATCCGAAAATTTGGCTTTTCTTTATAAACCTGTGTGATATGGTTTGAACCTAGAAGCATGTTTCATTAATCGATAGGTGGTTTCAGCTTCATTATTTTCATTTCATTAGAACTCGGAAGTATTAAAAGGCCTTCTCTTTGAAATTATGGCAGTCATCAGGTATCAAGATCGGCTATGGACGTGCCCAAGGGCCATCAGGTGCAAGAGATGGAGCCGTCTCTCAGAGAGGTGGCTGTTGTGGTTAATAGGAATGGAAACAATCTGTGCCTTTATTTCTACATCACATTGCTTTGATGAACACATCCTTAAAGTTGTTGAATTAAGAACACTGAATGTAAAAAACTAGTCTTTTCTTTTTCTTCGTTCCGAACTTGGAATTTATATGTTACCACATTTTAATTTAATCCGAGCCATTTGCACAGTAATATATAAAACGATTGCTATCCCTTTATGTTTTCCAGTTATTGCCAAGAGACTCATTCGAGTCGTTTCGTTAGTCTAATTATGGTGAAGCTGTAATCTGTTATTGAGCATTACTTGAAAATTCTTCAGTGATGCTTGAAACAGAACAGATGTGCATCATGATGAGTCCTCAACCAAAAATGTTTCTTATTGAGATAAATCATACCAAAATACAAGGAAAGTGTCGTTTACGTTGGTGCAATCCAGGTTAAAACTTCTTCCAGTCCAACCTCTGCATGAAGACTACAAAAGTTCCATGGAGCTAAGCTAAGCAAGCATTTGTTTGATAACAAATAGAGAAGAGCAAAAAGTAGTTTTAAATTAATTAAACAAAATAATAATGACAAACATGAGAGTGCCTGCACAATTGCAATCGTATCCTTGCATTCAGAATATGACTCTTCTGACATTAAGTGCTGACGTAGTGGATGGAAACCTTGATTACTAAGAACCAGCAAAAATCTGCAACGAACATTGGAAGAAAGCATCAGGGAACAAGCTAGAAGAGAAGACAAGTATAGTTGTTGCTCGTCAAGTAACACTCACCCCAGCAAGAATATCTTTAGAGAGTCGTGGTTTGCTTCGAGATGTATCAGCTGCAACTGGTTGTTTCTGCAGGAATTGACGAATCACCTTTTTCTGGCTACCAGGCGGCTCAGAATTTGTTCCAGACTCCTGTTGCACCTTTTGCTTCTGTGCAAAGTCAGAAACATGAGGGGATCGAACATGCATGCAGAATTACGTACTCATTTTTGTTTAGGAAATTACTGTGTAAACTATGCACATCAGCACATGAAATTCAGCCTAGAAAGTTATATCACCTAGGGTGGAACATGCACTGGAGTGACATGACTCAGATAAACTATGAAGCATCATGTAGAATTGCAGGTGTAGCTAAGCCACAACTAGTTACATTGATGACAAGCAACATGTTACATTGAAAACGTAGTTGTTTACCTTCTTCATTCGCTCGTCAATTGAACTTAGCGCACAAGATTTGTCAACTTTAGAGAGATAGAAATCCCGTTCCCTCTTGGCAGCTGAAATTTCTAAAGCTAGCTTCTGCTCCCGAATTGCACTCTTGTACGCTACATGAGAAAAGAAATCAACTTAGACACAACAAAAAAATAGCACCACAATCATTGAAAAACAGATACATAATCCAATGAGTTACCAATTTCTTCGGTAAGATCATCCCATTTGAATTTGCTTAAGTATTTGATATTCCAAAGATCGTAATAAAACGACGATCTCTTCCTCCCACCTAAACAGAGTGAAAAAGACCATAAATATAAGGACAAACCTTCGGAAAGGACACACCATGTTACTGACAAAAGATTAATACAGATTACAAAGAAGAAGAAAGATATTGCAATTAATTTCCATACCAATTTGTTCACCATTTAACATATTAGCAACTCTCTTTGCAATCCCTTTCCTAGCAAATTCAACCCACCTACAGAATAATACATGATAGCAATTGTTGAACCATATCATCAACCTTACAGAAATTCACAATGCCAAAACTTAAGAAAGAACTATAAATTTATAAGGGAAAATCTTTAAAAATTCACAACAAATTTTGTTAAGCTATACATGACATACCCTTCAGAAAATTCTTGTTCTTGAACCTTGGAGGGTCTAGGACGCTTACCCTTTACTTGGGGTGGATGACCTGCATTAACAAAACCAATAAAAACTAATCCTTTTTCAAAGATAATAACAAAAAAAAAAGCAACCCATTTTTGAGTTGAAAATCACTGATATCACTCACCAGAAGGGGTAAGATAAATCCTAAGTATTTCCCCATACCGAGAAAGCAACTGACGTAGTTTGACATGATCCATATGAGGTGGAACCCTGCTCAAGTAACAAACCCCACGGTTATCAGCCTCAGCTGCTTCCTTTAACAACTTCTCCTTCTTTTTATTCTTCTTCTGCTTTGTGTTGGGCACACTGTTTTCATCTTCAAAGCCATAATCTTTATCATCATTAGCCTCTTGTTTTTCTTCTTCACCTTTTGCAGCTTCCCTGTCAGTTTCAGCAAACCCATCATCAGATTTCAGATACCCTTCATCTTGTTGTTCATCATCTTCCCCCTCGAGATTGAAACTCGAAGTTTCCTTTAACTTTTGCTTCTCTCTTTTATCCTTTTTCATATTCTTCGCCTTGTTGTTGTTCTCTAATTCACGTGTTTCTGCAGTTTTAGGCTCTTTGTCGGCTCAGCTTGGAAGAGGAAGACAACGAACAATAACTAAGGTTTGGAAAAAAAGAAGGGCACTCCCATGGCAGCAAAAGAGAGAAAATTTTAAGATTATTGGCCCATCTCACCATTGGGTTTCAATAGTTTTAAAGCCCAACTTTAGGCTATATATATATATATTAATTATTTTTAACCTATTTCCAAATATATTTGTTAGATTAAAAAAAAAAGGAAAACCTTTAATAAACTTATTATAACGTAAATTAAATTACATCTAGTGATTATAAAATAAAAAACTCACCCGCAACTATGATTAGGAAGGGAGCAAAAAATTCAAGAAAATCGAAAATCGACTTGAAATCATAATCATTAATTTAATTTAGATTAATTGTTTTATTCAATTTGAATTAAATTTGAATATTAAATATATATATATATTAATTTTTATTTGGATTTTAATTCGAAAAAATAAAGAATAAAAAAATAATCAAACTAAATTATATATCTTTATTATATATCAATTCGATTCGATTCAAATCATATGAAATTTTAGTTTAAAATCAAATCAAATTTTAAAAATTCATAATTTTATACATTATCCAAAAAACTGACTCAAATTTAATCCAATTCAAGCCATTATCATTCCTAAGCATTGATGGTTAATTTAAAAATATAAATGAATCAAATATAATGAACTTTATTATTTTTGGTACCTTTTACTGGTATAAGAACCTGCATTTTTTTTTCAATTGATGAATTATACACTGCAATAATATTGGGAAAAATAAATTAATGGTTTTATTCCGGAAATATGGAAGTGTCAACCGAATTAGCCAAGGCCTAAGAACAAAACTTCAGTTATACAATAGAGAACCAACCAATATCTGTCACATGCCTAACTCATCCATCTTTTTCTTCTATGGAACCAAATCCCTTCATCTTTAGCAATTACTACAAAGAAGATTTTGCCTCACATTTCTACTTCAACATGGCAGTATTATTGGGTACTTGAAGATTAACCATGAGATGCATTAGAAAGTGTATTTCCTCCTCGTTCGATTAGGCCATTGTAATAAGCTTCCACTGCAGCATGAGAAGGAACCGCATCGCGAGCCTGCATCATGTGTCCCATATATAGTTTGCATTTGTTTATCCACCGGTCTGTGTCGCAAAACATAAAAGTTCTAAGAAAAGGAGATTGAAAAGGGACAGATAAACACTATTTTCCGGAAAATGTCTAGACTTAAGTATTTGCTTACCTTCTCACCAGCAGCTGCAAGGAGGAGATCACTTCCTACTTTATTGTTCAAGAAAAACTTCCTAGAAGTCATATTGACCTGAATTGAGCCAGGGAAACCATATGACTCAACATGACCACGACAATTATGATATCGGAAAGTTAATGAATCAACTAAGCCCCATCATACATACCAATGTTTCTTGAGCGAGTTGCCTTCCTCTGGGAGTATGCCCAATCATAGCTCCCTCAACTAGTGTCTACAACAAAATAAATTGCAATAACTTAATGACTATCCTAGTTCAACTATATTGAGCTGAATGCTATTAATCATATTAAAACCAGCCCTTTTATCAAGTAGACATCCTCACTGGTAACAGCCAGCAGGATAACTGCATAATATTACAAAAAATATAGGGAGATGCTCTCATATTATCTGTACTTCCATACAAAAAACTGACTTCACAAATATTGTGAAATATATAATGCCCTCTAAGCAGTAAAATCATATGTTAGATAGAAAATATTAATCCTCAAAATTTTCCAAAATAGAGAAAAAGAAACAAGCTGACAACTTGCAAGCATCCAGCCAGCACTGAGAACATAGAAAAATTTGACAGACGAATATCTTAGAAAGTTACGAATATTGCTTGTAAGCTTACTGCATAAAGTTCCATTACAGGGGGCTTCCCTTCATTTAAGTACTCTTCAAAAAGTTGAACTGCACGGTCGATGTCCGCAGCATGCAGATAGCATCTAACCAGGAAAGGGGGCAAAAACAGAAAGACGGAATAACAAAGGGAAGTTGTCAACAACCTGAAAGCCTTTTCCGTTGAAATGGCCAAATCATTAACAAATAAATGAAAAACATAACGCATACCTCATAGTTTGCATGGTGATAAAGGTGTCAGGAGTTTTACCATCCTTCTTGAGCATCTCTAGTAAAGTTTCAATCGCCTATCACAACCAAAGATTAACATATAACAGTTACACAGTACACAAAACATGCTTCAGCAAACAAAATGGTCGAAGTCAGGCTCCTTCTTGGTTTACTAAAAAGTCGTGGGAAAAAATCTACTCAATCCATCCTCATAAAATTGTCACTTGTTGTCTTTTTTTGGGTCAAAAATTTTAAATTTGGACTTCTTTGTGTTAAAATTTATAAATGAATATTTCCTAAATATATATTTTGTAAATTTTAATTAATTAAATATTTAAAATAATAGAGGCCAAAGTTGAAATTTTTTTACCAAAACAAAGTCAACAAGCGACATCCAAACCAAGGATCGGGAATTGCAAACAATAACATCATCTTGTGATGAAAAATATATATATATATATATATATATACATATATTATCAGCATTATGAATAGCAAGAACAATAAC
Organism: Durio zibethinus; assembly: GCF_047325235.1. NCBI lineage: Eukaryota > Viridiplantae > Streptophyta > Magnoliopsida > Malvales > Malvaceae > Durio > Durio zibethinus. The sequence continues at coordinate 27,789,204 of NC_143171.1, read as the reverse complement.
CTAGTACTTCATATGCCTTAGAACTTGTGCACATGTACTTAGAGAGAGAGAGAGAGAGAGAGAGAGAGAGAGAGAGGATGGTACAAGGTGGATTTCTGGAGGATGTGAAACTGTACATCTACATTCCTAAGGTCTGCAGAAGCATGAAATGCAACATGGTATATGGTAAACTGCCTGTATAAGAAAAAAGGCCTATGAACAAATTCAGCAGTAGGTAAGTTGTATAACTCTTCTTCAGAAACGCCAAGCATAGCATTTCCAGTATTTCCACTTGCTTCAAGAGATGACCAACCTTTCGACTGCTCGGCTAACTCAATAATCTAGAGAGGCAAGAGAAATAGCAAAATACTACAAAAGTGAAATGAATGAAGCACAAGTCAAATTAGAGAAAAATGTTTGATAATTACTCTGGCTGCTACATCATCTGCTCTAGGCATCTTGTTAAAATGTGCAACCATAAGTCCAGCATAGCAGAACTTATTCAGTTCAAAACCAGCAGCAGTCATATCATGGACTATTGCTAACCTACAGCATTTACATGTAGATTAGTTTAATAATTTTCAAAATTGCGGAATCTTCTTTGGCCAGTTAGCGAGAGACAGATGGTTATTTTGCAAGAACATATTGGAAGTTCTCATTATATAGAAGTCAATATTCATTCTGACTACCTCTTAGCATAAGAACCAACATATTGTCACAGCTAAGGAACAAGCATTCCATAGACTAAGGAATCTGAGCACAATCATTGTACTTTAAAACGCAAAGTTACACCAAAGAACTAGTAGCATACGCTTGATCTAATCGTCCAGCTGCTGCCCAAGCATTAAGTAGACAAACATAAGTTTGTCCATTAGGCCTCACGTCATATCTCTTCATTTCTTCCACTATCTTACATGAGACAACAACTAGGTTGAATAATTAGAGGCTATAAAGAAAAGATAAATACCAATGTCATGTTACTAAAAGAAGACAAAAACTAAACAAATAAAATATCTCTACAAACACATGAGAGCCATACCTGAATTGCCAGGATAGAATTCTTCCATTTCCCACAGGTTGAGATCAAAAAGTTCTATAACGCGACCTATGACATAAATAAAATTCAGAGTCATTCTAAAATAATTAACAACTTTATTTGATAAATTCGGGGAACTGAAATAGCCAATTTCGATATGGTTAAGTTAATATGAAAAAAGGGAAGCAATAACTGCAAAAGTAACACCTAGTTAGGACAGGAAAGAGCATAGCATACCTCGGGGACTAATCCCATGGCCCTCATTTCATCTCTGAAAAAGAAAGCATCTTGCAGACGTGCCCCTCTCATGGTTCCCATAATCAAAGCCACGAAAATATCTCCAGTTGGTTGCACCCCATCCACCATCATATCATCATAAACATCTCTCAACAAAAAAGGCCTGCATCACCATACTCAATTCACAAACAGATAAGGCAATGTTTTTTTATTACACTTGATTTTGCTTCCTTAAAAGTTGCTATGAAGCGAAACCATAATTGATCAATAATGAAAAAATAACAAAAATGTAAAAAAAAAAAAAAAAAGAACAGCAAAAGCAAAAGCTAAAGCATATCTAAACAAATAGATTAAAAAAGACCAGATAAAGAAACAAGTGAAATGACAGAACCAACGTTTAGTTGAGGACAGTGTTGTATTCAGAGACATTTTCAGCATAGTTTCGTTTGGTTTTTACTCCTGCTGAATCCGAAAACTGGCGGCGACCCAGAGCTCGAAGTAGAGCCCTGTTGGGGCCTGTTTTGAACAACAAAAAAGAAGAAGAAAAGAAACGAGATAAGCATTCAGATCGATGAATCTCGTAAAAATAAGAAATCGGTATTTGTAAAGTTTCGAAATTTTTTACCAGCAATGGATCGAAAGAGGAACTTCATTAGTGAAAGCAGAGTGAAGAACAGTGAAAGGTTTGCTCTTCTTTGCTCAAAAAACCAGAAAAACAAAACCCCTTTGGTTTTTACTTTTTATTTGTTATATTATAAATAGTAAATAAATAGATATATGATATTATTTAATTAATTCATATTCAAATCAGATAATTATAAATAAATAATTAAAAGATTTTATAAAAAATTTATTATTTTTGACGGATTGAAAGCAAATACGAAAAATATTTTTTGAATTTTTAATCTTTAAATTTGTTTAAATTTTAATAAATATTAATATATATTTGAATTCATATATAAATTTATTATATATTTTTATATATAAAAAATATAAAATTTTATACTTATAAAAAGTTTTGGAACTTAAAAATAATTTTATTTATTATTAATTAAGAGTAAATTAAATTTTTATTTATTTTATATTTTTACAAAAATTTTAAATAAATGAATATTTTAATAAATATTTAAACAAATTCATTTATTTTAAATAATAAACAAATTCAGATCTTGATAATTCAGAAATAGCAGATACTCGTTCTTGTTGCCATTCCTGAGCTAAACCGGTGCGTTTCAATGATGGTGTTGTTTTGAGTCTGATTTTGGTCCAAGTGACTCAAGTCTACTCTTCGTTTAAGACGTTTTGCGAGCAAATAAGACCAAGTAGACAATTTGTGGCCCTTGTTGGAATTTGAAAGATCAGTAAATAATGGGAATTTTTAGTGAAAGAGACATGGCTCTTCTTTGCTCTCATGGGTTAATCCAATTACCAAGAAAAGGATTCTTACCCTTTGTCGACAGTTCCATCTTTGTTTAAGGACTTAAAAGTAAATCCTTAAATTGATCAAATTAATATGTTATTTTCTCTTGAATTCAATGAAAACCATGCATTGGAATTTAGAAATGAATAAATAATTTAATTACTGTCATCACTAATTCCATCTCAAAAAACATGAATGTTGCCAAAGTGTCAGAACAAACAATACATGTTAAGTACACTTTGTTGGGGTAGACATTGACTTCTAACAGTTTAACTCCCATCCTCCAACTCTAATCAGACCACATGATTCATTCATTTGCTTGCGTTTTACGGCTAGAGAAGATGGAGATTGATGCTTTTTGTTTGTGACAGAACTTCAGAAACATCTCACTTGATAATATTGAAATTTACTTTAGTCGTACCGATCTTTTCAATGCTCACAAACAACAAGAAACACAGGTTGTTTTCATCTCTTGCACCGTTTCTTTCTCATCTCTAGTTCAAAATTAAAAAAATTTATATCTGTTATTGAATTGTAACATGACTGATATGTAACCGATACCTCTGTTTCAGGTAAAAGAGATTAAACATTATCCAATTACTTGGCTCCAAGTAATTTTCAGGATCATCATCCAATGCTTAAAGAATTGTGAATTGGAATTGATTCATGAATAAACAACAACATAGGCAATTTTGATTTGTACCAAGGAAATTAAGATAGAAATCTTTTCCAGAAATTTCTTTTTTTTTCTTTGATTAAATTATTTTGCATATTTTCACAGATTCATACTGTAACTGATCATCCTTCTGTTTAAAGAATGCAGAAAGAGGGTTGCAAATAGTAATATCTACCCTATGTCAGTCAAGATCTGGGGAGGGAAACATAGGGAAGGCACATTCAAAGCCTAAAAAGAAAGTTGAACTTCAGCTTTTACATTAAAGACAATAGAAAAAAATATCAAGCAATCCTAGGGAGAGAGTCCCTGGTAGGCAAGGCATTAAGGCTAGGGCCTTTACAAGATTTTTCAAAGCATTTCATGGTGGTAGGATTGACTTGAATGAACATATAGTTTCCAGTAAAAAGATCACCAAAATGAGCCTGACTTTGTTTCAGTCTGTTCATAACTTTGGCCAATGAAAGCCTGACTAGCTTAACTTTCCTCCTCAAGAATCTTTTCAAGCTTGGAACCTTAACCCTAAATCTCCTCCTAACAGGTACCCTTTTAAGCCTGTACCAGGTTCTTGATCTCCCAATCAGTCTCTCTGCTATTTCATCAGCATCAAGTTCATCACCTTCATGTCTCAATCTCTGGTAAGAAAACTTGGCAGCTGAGGCCATCTCAATAGTACACGAGTTTCAGAAGCAGAAACAATGAACAGAAAATGAACCAGATAAGTTCGTCAACTAAGGTTGGGCAGCCTGTTTGAATGGAATAAGGAATCTGATTGGAATTAGCCTTTTCAGCTTCTAATCTTGAGTGAAATATAGTGGTTGGCTTTGCTCGAACAGTTGAGTGCATTAAATGCAAATGCAAAAGTTGAACGCACAAGCAAGTAAAGAGTACATGTGTTGAGCTACCAAGGAGGTAACTAAAAAGACTAGAGCAAGGCTTAATTGAAAATGAATCCAATTATTGATTGTGTCATAAAGATCTTTATGCCCACGCCCCAATTATTCTCTCGGAGGAATATGTGTTTCTAAAAGAATTTTTATAGTGTGACCAATTCCGAAATTAGTTCTATACAAATGACTAGCAACGAGAAAAAGAAATGCAATGGCTAAATGATGGTGTGCAAGTCAGTCAGCCATAAACTTTACATTTGTGGATGAAATCTCTCAAAAAGTCTGAAATTTTTTTCTGATTTATTCATATAATCACTCTTAAAATATATTAAACGGGAAACTTGATTTTTAATTTTAATATTTATAATCTTTTTATCTATGATCTATCTTGAGATATGTATACATTAGTAATTTTGGGAGTTCTTTTACATTGATGTAAAACATATTACTGAAATTTGTTAGATTCATTGATTGTATATTCTTGGAACCAGAATTAACATTCCCAAATAAATGAAAAAGAAAGGGTTATACTAATAATATCATAAGGGCATATGCCCATTGACATGGTTGATTACCATTTGCATGTGATTATCTTCAAACAATTACACTGCAGAGCAGAATTGGGCCACAGCTGCATCTTAAGTCATTGTTAACAGGGTTAAATTTACTTAAAAACACTTGGGGCCACAAGAATTAGAGTTTAATAACAAGGTTTAGGGTTCGATCTTAGACTCACGAGTTAATCCAGTTGGTAAAGAAAGGAACTCCCTTTATTTGTCGATTAAGATTTGATTTTTGTAAAAATCACTCCGAAAGTAAGATCCTAAACACACCAACATGAGAAAATACATCTTTAAAATCGCTTAAGAAGGAGATTAAATCCAAACAAAACTCGGATATACCTAACTTATGACCAACAAAAAAAATGATATTATTAAATATCCATCAGCTTCTCTCATAACTTTTCATGTGGACAAATACATGAAAGGGGCATTTATCAGATTTTAAAAGGGCAACAAGGAGGAATAAATGAAATAATCAAAATCTCAGAAATGTACAAAGGGTTCAAGCCAAAAGAGAATGTACAAAGGATGATGAGATCCCTTTGGTTCATAGGAACCAGAAACAGCCTATCACTATTTGCATCTTCTCAACAACAAATTACAAAGAATGATGGGACAGATAAGTTTTAAAACAGAAGAAGAATCAGAAGTAGAGCTTTATTTTGGTTTGGATTGGACTTCGACATATCGGGCAGGTTTGGAGGTCTGTTGCACATTCTTCACAGGTCTGAGGGAGAAAAAAATGGTAGCATCAAGTCAGCACCTTCCTATACAATTATCTACACCAAGAAGTGACAAAAAAAAGCACACGAGTCGTTTACCTGATGCCCGCAACCAAATGCCATGTCCTTAGAGTTACTAAGGCAAATAGGACAAAGCTGTTGAAAACAACCACAAATGGATATTAGCCTTCAAGATAAATAACCAAATAGGAGGAAGTTGAGCCTCCCAGAGTTCGCAATCTTAAGTCTCGCTCCTTTCAGGTTTCAGTTCGAAAGTTGAATGCTAAGGAAGTTTGTTATTGATAGAAGATATATGGACCATGTGAACAACAAAATCAAAATTCTCATACCTGGCTATCATACGTAGAAGTTGGAGCTGGGGGAGCTGAGTCAACAGTTGTATCTTCAGGATAAGGAGGGACGCTTGGTTCAAAACTGGTAGGATGGGAAGGTTTTGAGCTGCTGAAAGATGCAGAACCATATTGGAAACTGGTAGAATGGGATTTTGAGCTGTTGAAAGATGCTGCACCATATGTAGGAGGAGGTAGGGGAACTCTCTCTGGAACATTTCCCATTCGACCACTGCAGAACATATAAATTGAAAATCGCCATCAAAACTTGAGTTGCAAAAGGGTAACAGAAAAAACTTTTAAAGTGACCAATAGAGAACTAACTATTACCCGAGAATATTAAGCTCAACGGTAGCTTTGTACTGTGAAGGAATCTCCATTAAAGCAGATAGAGCAAATTCGGTGTCCTTTCGGTGGGGAGGTGTATTCTTTGACATAATCTCCGTGAAATTCACGAACTGGTGAAAGTGAAGCACGAGGAGAAAACCTTAATAACTGAAGCATGATGATAATACCATACAAAAGACAGATGATATCTAACATGAAACACACGAGGAGAAAACCTTAATAACTGAAGCATGATGATAATACCATACAAAAGACAGATGATATCTAACATGAAACATGTTGATTGCAATCAGATTTACCTGGAAATTATCAAATGCTCGAGCAGGAATGTTATCATCAAACTCCTTCATCATGTCCCAAGGTCCATCTCCAACACCAACCAATATAATTGACAGAGGAAGCTTGCTGTAATATAAGAAACGCGTAAGAAAGAAAATTGTTGCACAGAAAAAAAAAATTGAATGAAACAGGCTCCATCATGTTTACCTTGCTTGCACTATCGCATTGACAGTCTTCTGCTCTTGTGGACTTAGCTGGCCATGCTGAGTATCAATGCTTCTAGTTACCTGAAACAACCATCAGTACTCGTGATATTAAACATATATTAAACTATAGTAAATCATACTGAACCATCATAAAAAAATTAATAAAAACGGTAATATTGCGTTGCAAGAAAAATCGTAAACGATACAGTAAACCATGTCAACATTTTTTGATCATTTTATTCCATGCTCATCCTCACACAAGCTTCCTTTCCGCTCATTTTTGCTTTCAAGCTAATCTAAAACTTTAGTGAAGTAAACTCATACACAGTGCAAAATACCTGCCCGTCAGCAATTATCACTAACACATGGTACTGACCACCGCTCTGCTCAACAATGGTCATGGCCATTTCAATGACAGAAGCAAATGATGTAGGTCCTGCCAAGAAGTAATAATTATTAATTGGATAAACTTCAAAAGGTAACTAAAAACAAGGATGAAATACACAAGTTTTATGAAAACCTGCAAGTCGTAGATGAGGCACAATTTCTCTATAGCGGCTTAAGACTTCCTCAAATCCATTACAAAATCTCCCATCTGGATAGAAACTGAAGATATCTTGATCATGTGTTGATGCTGCCAACACATATAAGTAATTGTTAGCATCTGCATTTAAATAAAGAGGCATCCTTATAAGGAAAACAAACTAAATACATACCATCACCAAATCCAAAACAAGGAATTAAATTGTCCTCATCAAAGGCAGCTAAGGTTTTCCCAATGATCGATATTGCTTGTTCATAGGGATTTAAACCATCTCCAATGTGGTGCAAACTTTTTCTATTGAATGATCTTTTCCCTACAAAACAAACCAGAATCAGCAAGTTCTACTATGGCTAAAATAACACACATTACCAGCAATTAAGAAGTAAATCTTAACCTGTCCACTCATTGCTCTTCGTGAAATCAATACCAACAATGAGATTGGAAGATTCAAGACCAGCATTAGCAAGAGCCTCCGTCACCTGCAATCAAGGAAAAATTCCTGTCACCTTACAATTTCCTTCGTCAACTTGACCAACAACAACAGAAAATAAACTACCGAACAGATTAAGCAACATTTACCAATTGTGGAAGGGAAAAGGCGAAAGCATAAAAAAATGAAAAACTTCTAACAGAAGAAAGCAATATAGATATTTACCTGATCTAAGGAGTTATAGTTATCTGCAATTCTCGAATACCTCCTCTGTAGTACCCTTTTATCACTGCCATGGTCTTGTGAAGATGGATAATCCTGTGGCTCTTGTTGCGAAGGTGGATAATACTGTGGGGATGCATAGCTATGCTGAGGCGCATAACTCTGGCTTTCTTGACCATATGGTGATTGAGGATACCCGTGATGAGAATCCCATGAAGATGAATTTGAATGATATGACGAATCCTCCTTCGAATTACTACCCCCCATCAACTCAAATATTTACAAGAAATTTCCAGTTCCTAACAACAACTGTTTTTCTTACTCCACAAACCAATCAAAATCAACAACTACAGGTTAACTACAAGAATAACTGAAAACAAAAAGCCCCAATATAAACGCAGACGACGACGACGACAAGAACAAGAAGCCACTAAATATGACAATTAAGGAATGAAACCTCCAAACAACTTCCTGAAACCTTTCCCAGAAACCTCTTCTTTTCACTATATCGACTCAGCACACGAAATCTATCTTAGACTAATCAAAACAAGCAGATAATATTTTATCCTTCACAAACCAATAAAAAATAAAAACCCACCAAAGCAAGCATTCAAAAAATATATACAAGCAAGCAAGAAATTAAAACTTACAAGGATATATATATGCTATTTAGACTTTCCAAGAAAATTCAAATTTATCTGCTTTACCAAAACCTTTAAGAGACCAATCCTCAAACGTAAACTTCCCCTTTAGCGACTTTAAAACAGCACACAGAGCCTTGCCAGCTAAGTATACTTCCAATAATGACTTCCTTGGAACTATCATTACACTAAAATTATCTTTATTTCCACGACTCAATCTAAATGGCTTAAAGAATCAACAAACACGCCATATATTAGCTAAAAATTCACTCCAAAGAAAATAAAAGTAAAACGGGCCGCTGCAGTCCACAAAACTTTAAAAACACTGCCACTTCAGCCAAACCCAAAACCAAAAATAAAGCCATGGATTCTGAAAGAGATCCATTAAGCTTGGCGGCTGTTAATTGCTTAATACTCTAAAAAAAGAAAGCACATTTCCAGGATCTAAAGCGTAAGGTAAACAACTTTTTAAACTGGGTCAAAGGAAATTGAAATTCCCATACCTTTGATTGAAGCAGAGGAATTTGCAGAGCTTCAATGGAGGATGTGGGTATCTTTTTTGCTTTTGAAATATGAGATAAGGTATTGATAATAAACAACTTAATGAAAATGAAACAATCTTTTTCCATGTTAGTTTTATTAAAAGTAAACTTTTTGTGATTTTTTTTTATTAAATTAATGAAACTGTCGAATGGGCATCACATGAAAGCTGCGCAGTTTGGGAGTTATTGGTGTTCATGTCTGCACATGTGACCACCGATAACAGATCAAACTAAGCTCATGTCAATCGTGTTCCTGTCTTTTGCCAAAATATAATCCTGCTCCTGTCGTCAGAAATTCTTTATCCCCTCCTTAAAAAAAATACTATAAATAAAACTACTTTTTATTTATCCAACTGTATAATAATTTTTTTATGAATTTACTCAATAACTTGTTTTATAGGGGATTTACAAAAAAAAAAAACAGAGCAATCTGATATATAATAATTTACTAAATTTCACCCAACTTGTAGAATCTCACATTTGAGCTTGTAGTTAATTTTTTTTTTTAAAGTTATAATTTAAAAATAAAAAAATAAATATTAAAATTTAAATTTATGAAATATTATTTTTAAAAATAATCATATAAATTAATTTAATTTAATTTCAAAATCGATTTTTTTAGTTGAATCTATTGGTCTATCATTATATCCCAAAAAATAAAAAGAATTATAATTCCCATTCCGCCAAAAATTTTAGGAATTTATTGATAATTAAAATAAATTGATAAATCAAATCAATTAATCTGTCATAAATTTAAAATAATTTTATACAGTTCTGTCCTAATATTTATTACTTTCCTAATGTTTCCTTACATTATTGATAAAATCTTCCAGTAAAAATATTTTAACAATAATTTTAATAATATTAATAAATCCAATTCAAATCATTTCTTTTTTGTTCATATAAATATTTTATATAAAAATTATTATGTCTGTAATAATATCTTTATTAGAGGTGTAATCGAGTCGAGTTTAACTTATACAATGATAAACTCGAGTTCGAGCTCAACTTACAACTCGCGGTTCGATACTCGATTCGACTCGATCGAATTTTATTTTTCAAGTTCGAACTCAATTCGTAATCAAATTCGAGCTACTCGAGTTCGTTCGATTAAGCTCGATTAATATGTAAAAATAAGTTCGATTCGTATACTTAATAAGAGTTTGATTATTTATGCTCAAGCTCGAATTCAAAATATTTTATTAATTAAAATAATAAAAATATATCTAAATATAAAAATTCGATTAGACTCGTGATCTACTCGAATCGGATATAAGAATACTCGAATTCGACTCAATCAATAAGTCGAACTACTCGAGCTCGAGTTTGACTCGATAATAATCGAACTAAATTTGAATTTTTTTTGAATCGAACTCGAATAATTTACGAGTACTAATATATCATTACACTCTTAATCCTTACCCATCGTAAGCTAAAAATACTATCTATCCTCAATTTTGATATAACTAACAAGTTATTTTGAGTTATTTAGTAAAGATAGACCAAAATTCTCCTTTATTCTCGTATTATTTTGATTTTTCGTAGATCTTATTATTATTTAATAGATAAATCACAATAATTTTATATATAATAATTAATAATTCATAAAATTATTCATTATCAAATTTTTTATTTAATCATTTTATTGAATACATAAAATTTCAAAAATAAATATGTAAAATGAATCACAAAATTTTCCATCAAAATTGGTTCACCAATTATTAAATACTCTAATTTAAATAGTCTAATTATATTGAGAGCTTGTCTTATGATATCTTAAAGATTACTGGTGAATTACTTTAAATAAGAATTTTAAAATTTAATTTTTATTCTTCTTTATACATAAAAAAAATTGTGGCATCCACTCAAATTTCACTACTGGAATCTTGTCGTTATTCAATAACAACAAAATTTAAATTCAAAAATCCACAGTGGAGTATCAAATTAAACCACTTCACAAGCAAAATCTGATCTTAGAATCTTGTCCGGTTTAATTTTCCACCTTTCCAAACATCTGGAATCTCAGCCAAACTTCTCACTCGCTCGTCCTCTTCGTGGATGCCACCAACCATTCCAATTTGACCGTTCCCTTCACTCCCTTCTCAAAGTCAAAGGCTAACCTCAGCACTTTATGCCAAATGTAATCATATTACTGGTTTAAGATTTTTCAACGAATCAACTAGGCCGCAGATAATCATTCTCTCCCCATTCAATCCCGCGAAAATCAGCTCAGCTAAATCTGGGGTCGCTCTCACTGCCATTCTAACACTCGACCAAAAAAAAGAGAAGAAGAAAGAAATCATTTTTAGGGTTTTAGATTCGGGTCGGGTGAATTTGGGACTTTCGGGTCCCAAAATGAAGCAAAAGAACGAGCAAATTCACACTACAAAGCTATTAACTTATCTTTTAATCGTGTTAATCGGGGTTCTCGGGTTGGTTTGTCTGTACTATGGCTCTTCATTTGCTCCCGGATCGAGAAGATCTGACGATACTGCTTCTCGGTTGGATGGATCGGATCCGGTTTTTGGTGGGTTTTCAAGGAACGGGGATCTGGTTGATTTGCTTGACGAGCAAGGGTACTATCCTGAAGTTCCTAAAAGCATCCCTGTAAGTATTGCATTTTTATGAGCTGAAATTTTTCTTTTTTGGGTTTTTTTTTCATAATATTTACTTTTTAGCTTCATATTTCACTAAAGATTGTTCTTAATGTGGGTTTTTATTAATTTCTGTATGTATTGCATTTTTATCAGCTGAAAATGTTCTTTTTTGGGGTTTTTTTTTTAAATTTTTACTTTTTTGCTCCATATTTCACTAAGATTGTTCTTTTCTTTTGTTTTTAATGTCGGTTTTTTTATTAATTTCGTGTTTCTTTGTTATTTTTGAATTTTGGGTCTCAAATGTTATAAAGTTTCTTGTGGATTTTGTTTATCACATTAGCTAAATGATGGTGTTTTATGAGTTTACAGATTTGTGACATGAAATATTCAGAGTTGATACCCTGCTTAGATAGAAACCTTATATACCAGTTGAAATTAAAGCCTAATTTGGCAGTAATGGAACACTATGAGCGACATTGTCCGCCACCAGAGCGTCGTTACAATTGCTTAATTCCGCCGCCAAAAGGCTACAAGGTCGGTGATGGTTCTTTTTGCTTAAGCTAAGAGTTTGGATTTGTGTAGTTTCAGTTAGTTTTGGTACCAACGAAATTGCTATTAGAATTTCAGATCCCTATAAGATGGCCTGCAAGTAGGGATGAAGTGTGGAAAGCAAATATACCCCATACGCATCTAGCAGAGGAAAAATCGGATCAGCATTGGATGGTTGTTGATGGGGAAAAGATAAAGTTTCCTGGCGGTGGAACCCATTTTCATGATGGTGCTGATAAGTATATTGTTGGTCTTGCTCAGGTATACCTTGCTTACTGGGTTAATGATCCTTTGATCATTTGCAAGGGCCAAGAATGGATATGAGATTACGCATTTCAAAGCTTATGATTGTTTTGATTCCTCGAAAACATACTGTTGTTCATTGACCGAATAATTGTAACTTTTCCTTTTCTCATAAAAATTTATGTTCTTCTTTAGCTTGATGTTGAATCATTATATTTGTCTAGATGCTAAAATTTCCTGGTGATAAACTGCACAATGGTGGAAGTATCCGAAATGTACTTGATGTGGGATGTGGAGTTGCAAGTTTTGGAGCCTATCTCCTACCCCTTGATATTATAGCTATGTCCCTTGCACCTAATGATGTACATGAGAATCAAATACAATTTGCATTAGAAAGGGGTATCCCTTCGACACTTGGTGTGTTGGGAACAAAAAGGCTTCCTTATCCGAGCAGATCATTTGAGCTAGCTCACTGTTCACGATGCCGAATTGACTGGCTCCAGAGAGATGGGATTCTCCTATTGGAACTTGATAGATTACTGAGACCAGGAGGGTACTTTGTTTATTCTTCTCCTGAAGCCTATGAACAAGATCCAGAGAACAGAAAGATCTGGAATGCTATGTACAGCCTTTTGAAAAGAATGTGCTGGAAAGTTGTTGTGAAGAGAGGCCAAACTGTTATATGGGCAAAACCTCTGAGCAATAGTTGTTACTTGAAGAGAGATCCTGGGACTCGGCCTCTTTTGTGCAGTTCTGGAGATGACCCGGATGCAAGTTGGAATGTGTCTATGGAGGCATGCATCACTCCATACTCTGCAAGTAAGTAGAAACTACCAGGTGTATATAGATTGGATTGAAAGTTGTGGATTGCTCTTGTGTTCTACAATATATTTACTGGTTGATCGGCATTTCAAATTGTTTGCCTGCATAAATTATCTTTTTTCTGATTTTTTTTTTTTGGGATAAATATCCTGCATAAATTATCACTTGTAATGTTATTGAGAATTGTTCCCAAACAACTGTCCTTAAAAGTTGGAAATAGGATCAGGATTGCTTCGTAAGTGTTAACTCAATTCTTGTTTGATACTAAAGAGATGCACAAAGAAAGATCGAGTGGACTACTTCCTTGGCCACAGAGGTTTACTGCAGCACCACCTCGCCTTGAAGAAATTGGTGTTAGTGCTGAGGAATTCCTTGAAGACACTGTAAGTTTCTAAGATCGCATTCTTCATCTTGATTGGTTTATTACTTTCCTTTATGTAGCCTTAGATTTTGATGACTGAGATATTCTTATGATACAGAAAATATGGCATTTTAGAGTGATTGAGTATTGGAAGCAGATGAAAGTGGTTGTAAAGAAGAATTCCATCAGAAATGTCATGGATATGAACTCAAACCTTGGGGGTTTTGCTGCTGCCCTTAAAGATAAAGATGTCTGGGTAATGAATGTTGCCCCTGTCAAAATGTCTGCGAGATTGAAAATTGTTTATGACCGAGGCTTGATTGGAACTGTTCATGATTGGTATGCATTTATTTTTTATACATGTGTACATCCTTGACTCCATCTTCCTCCTCTGCTTGAGTTATTTGAAATTTGCATGTCTGTTTCTTTTGGCTCTTTTCTACATACTTCATTATTCAAATATGTCTATTCATCTTTTCTGGCTTAATCATTTAGCATGCCTTTACCTTTGCTTTTGTAGGTGCGAAGCTTTTTCTACATATCCTCGAACATATGATCTTCTTCATGCCTGGGCAGTGTTTTCAGAGATTGAGGAGCGTGGTTGTAGTGCTGAAGACCTCCTGATTGAAATGGATAGGATACTTCGGCCTGATGGGTTTGTCGTTATAAGGGACAAACACTCTGTAATAAATTATATCCAGAAATTTATCACTGCCTTGCATTGGGATGGCTGGTCATCAGAAGTTGAACCAAGAACTGATGCTCTCTCTGCTGGTGAGGAAAGAGTGTTAATTGCGAAAAAGAAGTTGTGGACTGATGGGTTTATGACAATGTGAATGTACTCAATTTTTCTTTCAGGTATTTTCTTTTAAATCTCTGCATTTGCTGATTGTTATGCGGCTCGTCTTCATGATTCTTACCTTCACTTGAGCTGTTAAAATAAATCATAAGACAAGCATCATAAGCAAAAGCAATTAAGCTTTGGCTGTTCTCTAAAACATATTGGTTTTTCCTTTTCTTTAGTTGCGCCCCGGAAAGTTGTAGCCGTGGATGTAAGACGAAGTCCTGTTGCTATTTGTGGTGAAGATTTTTGTTTTCCTTCGAAAGAGGATAATAGTACCAAAGCTCAAGAGGAATTGTCAACATGTAGAATGTGCAACTATGTAGATATATCCCCTGCTGATTGCTGCAAACAGCCACAATCCTTAAAGAAAACAAGACCAAAGCTCAGACACAACCCTTGCTGCAAACCAATGTCACTTTTGTATAATCTTCTTGTTTTCAGATGTATTTGTGAACAACTTTTTTCTTGAAAAACCTGTTAGAAAAACATTTAGTCCCATGGATGCAACATGTTCTCTTGTGAACAAGTACACATCTGAGTCTTGTACCAAGTACTTTCTTTTAGAGATTCGTGTTGCATATAAAATATAAAAAATTGTTGCATCAAATTTGTAAACACATTAAGCATAAAACATATTTTATATTTTTATTAAATTTTTATATAATTTTTAAATCGTATTATTTTATTTTGTTTATATATTATTTTTGTATAGTATTATCATTTCATATTTAAAATAGATAAATCTATTTTTTGTTGATACACTAAATTATGGATAAGTAAAGGTAATGTTTGGTATATAAAAAGATAAATAAGACAAGACAATAATATTTTTATTTGATGTTTGATTTATATTTAAAGGAAATGATTGAATTGTAAGGAAAGTTAATTATTATTTTGGTATAAGATAAATTATTTTTTTCAAAATAGAAAAATTATTTGTAATTCATTAGATTAAATTTATATACTCTATTATATTTTTAAAAATTATTTTACTAAATTTAACTTATATACATTTTGATAAATATAATTTTGACTAATAAATAAAATTATCTTATCATAATTTTTGTTTATATAAGAAAAAATATTATTATTTAATTTAATACTATTCATAATATTAATTTATTTTATTATAATCTTGTGCACAAAAAATATCATAAATGTACTAAAGAGAAACAAAATTGTATTAGGTGATGGTGCAAATTAATTAGCACTATAGTAATAGTATATTTTATAACTAAAAAATAAATATTAAAAAAAATTATTTAATATATTGACAGTTAAATTTTTTAATTTCATAAATAAAATTAAGATAATAATATATGTTCTATTTTTTAAAATTAATTTTTTTTATTTTTTAAAAAATATATATATATATTAAAAAATATATATCACTATTTTAACTTCGCTTATGAAAATTGTCACTTAAAAATTGATTTGAATCAAATGTTTAATTTCTGCGATCGAAAATTCAAATCGGTGGAATGAAAAAAAAAAATAAGGATTGATTGATCTTTCTATTTTAGGCAGAACATTTATCCAAGTCCAAAAGTGGAAATTGAAATCAAACTATAAAACAAAAGCGCCACGTAAGCTTGTTCCCGCGTAATTCGCTCTCTTCCACTCACGAACAGCACAAAACAGGAACAAAGAAAATTACAGAGAAAGCTTCTGGAATCGATTTTTTTTTTCATTTTCAGATAATTTCATATTGAATTTTTTATTTTTTTTAATTGAAAATGAATTCTGAAACGACTGGTGCATTAAATTATGGAATCACAGATCATATTTCGATCCAATCCAACGGCTCCGATTCTCCTCGTCTCCCTCATAAGCAACCATTCATCATCGGTTCTAATCTCTTCTCGTATTCTTCTTCCTATATGGAATATTCTTTTATTTTTTATTTATTTTTTATTTTTTTGATCCAGGAGTTGCAGGAGGAACCGCATCGGGCAAAACAACGGTTTGCAACATGATCATCTCGCAACTTCATGATCAACGCGTCGTTCTTGTAAATCAAGTAAATCTTTTAAATTCTCCTTTTTTTTATTTTGAATTTTTTGGTTTTTTTATTAGTAATAAAATTGTTTTTTTTTTCTTTTCAAATTATAAAGGATTCGTTTTACCGCTCACTCAACGAAGAACAATTAAAGAAAGTTCACGAGTACAATTTTGATCACCCTGGTAAAGCCTCCAAAACCAAAATTATCCAATTATTGATTTTTTTTAATAATTTAGAGCTTTTTTTTTTTCTTGCAGATGCTTTTAATACTGAGCTTTTGCTTTCATGTATGGAGAAATTAAGACATGGACAACTAGTTAGCATTCCTAGCTATGATTTCAAGACCCATACAAGCATTGAACCCTCACATCTGGTAAATTTAATATTTACCACTTCTTTATTTTTCAAATATTGATTTTATTAAAAAAAATCAGAAATGTCTGAACAAGTTATGATTTGTATTAATGTAGGTTAATCCTGCGGATGTTATTATTTTAGAAGGAATTCTCATCCTTCATGATTCTGAAGTTCGCAATCTTATGAACATGAAAATTTTTGTCGATACAGGTTTATACAATTTTTTTTATTAATTTTGGTTACTTAATTGGCATGCTAACCACGATCTTAGAACTAGAAAAAATGATAGCTTTTTAATCATCATTGGAATTGATTTCATAAGTTTATGAACATAAAATTCTATGTCATATAGGTTTATATAATTTTCTTATTTATTTTGGTTACTTGATTCACAATTTTAAATGGTTATTGGAATTTATTTCATAATCTTATAAACATAAAGATCTTTATTGATACAGGTTTATACAATTTTTCTTATTGATTTTGGTTACTTGATTTACAAACATTATGTTAGAAATATTGAATGGCCATTGGAGTTAATTTCATAATCTTATGAACATAAAGATCTTTGTTGACATAGGTTTATACAAATTTTTTTTGTTGATTTTGGTTATTTGATTTGCAAGTTAAGCACTATGTTAGAAGTAGAAAAAAGGGTAGTTTTTTTATGGCCATTGGAGTTGATTTCATACGTACAAATAGCATTCATCTATCAATGATCATGGCTAAATTTTGCCAGAACAGATTCTGATGTGCGGCTTTCAAGAAGAATTCAACGGGATACAGTCGAAAGAGGGAGGAATGTTAAAAATGTGCTTGATCAAGTTAGTGAACCCTTTGTCTATTACAAGTTTATCTCAGTAATTGCTACATCTTCATGCAATTAATCAACCTTGTATGACTTTGCAGTATGCTAGATTTGTAAAGCCTAGTTTCGATGAATTCATACTGCCATCGAAAAAGTTTGCAGATGTAATCATCCCTAGGGGAGGAGACAATCATGTTGCAATTGATTTGATAGTTCAGCATATCCTTACCAAGCTTGGCCAGCATGATCTATGCAAAATATATCCAAATGTTTTTGTTATATTTTCAACATTTCAGGTGCCATGGCTTTTTATTACTTGATTCAGTTCTCTATTCTTTTCAACTCTATGATGCCTTCAATGATGATTTGGTATTAAGTTCAGATTCGAGGAATGCACACCCTTGTCCGTGATGTCAAAACAACAAAGCACGACTTTGTCTTCTATTCAGATCGATTGATTCGCCTGGTAAAGAAGCTTACATGAATAGGAATTAGTAATCAACATGATATAGAATCATTTGGTCTCAAAATCCATGTTTCAGGTTGTGGAGCATGGTCTAGGACACCTTCCTTTCACTGAGAAACAAATCATTACTCCCACAGGTAACTGCTAGTATCATGTCCCATCATGTCCCCTCATGTTTTATCAGAGAACAGGATTCACGTTCATGCTTTTCTCTCATAGTTTCGTGCCATATGCTTGGCACTTTTAATATGCCTATTTCAAACATAACTACCTGATTCTTTGATAATAACTCAATAAATTTCTGTTTCTTCTTTGATTGCTTGCAGGTTCTGTTTATCCTGGAGTTGTGTTCTGCAAAAGATTATGTGGGGTCTCTGTTATTAGAAGGTTGGTTATAGCTCAATACTTCGGAACCATACGAGCTCTTAAGCAGTTGAGCTTGTCAACTACATAGCAGGAAAACCTTCATCAGATAGAATGCTTGGTCTGCTTAGATTTGGAGTGTGGCAGATCATTAACCCATTGTTCTTGCTGTTGTTATTTGCATCTTCACAGAAGTTTCTGATAAATGATAATAACTCTAGTTTCCTGATACCAGTGGAGAAAGCATGGAGAATGCACTGAGAGCATGCTGTAAGGGAATCAAAATTGGGAAAATTCTAATCCATCCAGATGGAAAAAATGGGCGGCAGGTAGGTTGAAAAAACTGTCATTCAACGAGCCTTTCTTCCTCTCACACAATTTCTCATTTAGCTATTACATTGCTGCAGTTAATTTATGAGAAGCTACCGGCAGACATCTCAAGCCGCCATGTGTTACTACTAGACCCTGTTCTGGCTTCAGGTTTGAGAACATAAACTTATCATTATACTTCCAACTCTATGACTTTTCTCAAATCTATGGATGGTCAGGAAATTCTGCGGTCAAGGCTGTATCACTGCTTCTCAGTAAAGGTGTGCCAGAAACCAGCGTCATCTTTCTTAACCTTATAGCAGTAAGCCATTATGCAACTTGGTATTTCTCATCTGTTCCCAAAATTTTGTGCTTATTCGATCAGTTCTGAAATATGAATCTTGTCAACTGCAGGCACCCGAAGGAATTCATACCGTCTGTAGGAAATTCCCAAAGCTAAAAATCGTTACATCAGAGATTGATTCATCACTAAATAGGAATTTTGAAGTGATTCCAGGCATGGGGGAGTTTGGGGATCGCTACTTCGGCACAGATTAATGATTTTGCTCCCAGGGCTTAGCCTAACAGCTAGATTGGTGCTACACCTTAAAAGAAACTCATAAGCTATTGACTCTGTCTAGCTAGTTTGCTAAAATCAGTCCAATTATGAACATTTTTCTACTAGGTGCAAAGGACAAAATTACTGGTGAAAGAACAAATGTTCCTTGTTAGTACAAGTATTAACACATCGATCCTACTTTCCCTATAACTTTTTCCCTATTTGGAATTCATTCATGTTCTAAACTTCAGGTTCTTGAAGAACAAGGGGAAGAGGGAAAACATCCGCAAACAAGAAAAAAAATCCAGGGCAAACAAAAAATCAAAGTCAATTTACTACCAGGAAATCAGGGAGGTCTTACAAACTCCTATTCAGAATTCAACTTTCTTTTTGCAAACAAAAACAGAAAGAATTGTTGGTGAATTACAAGCACAAAACTCTGTTTCAGAAGGCACATGGGAATATTAGCTTGTGTTTTTTCGGCTCTTCTTCTTCCGAGAGGCAAAGCTGCTCGGTCCGATTTCTATGGACATTCTCTTTGTTCTGCAACAAGAGACAAGAGCTAAGGAATCCTCGAAAATAGAAATGCTATGCCTTAATGTGAAGAAGAAAAAACAAAGGTTTTAGAGATGACAGACATAGAAGGATCATAAACAAGATAAAGTGAAGCACTATACCGTGTAGAAAGCTCTTCTGACTCCTTCCCACTTTCTTCAGCCACAGCCTCTGATGAAAGAAAGACAATGAAATTAAGGGACCAGACATAAAATCACATAGCTCAACATAATTTCCAAATTATCTCATGGCAGCTGATCGAAACCAGATTTATGAAAACCAACAAGTTATGCTATGAAAATAAATTGTGCTTGTAAAAGATAGTTCGATAAAATCTTACGTCATTTTAATTGTTCTAAACTTACATAAAGCAAAATAAGTTCTAACAATTTACAGACAAAGTGGATAAAAGAACTTGGCACACACGCACACATAACATCTCTTGGCACAACCAAATCTAGTTATTTAAATGTAATTACCACATTATTTCCCGTAAAGGTGATGGGCAAACGATCTCCCTAATATGATGACATATAGAGGTTTTTTTTGGAATAAACTTGGCTGCAGGCAAAGTGAATTTCATTAGAAAAATCTAACTCGGAAGAGATCATTTACAAAGAAAAGTATCTAGAAGTGTTCTCACATATTCAACCTTTTCGCACACAGTTAGCTCTGACAGCCAAGGTATTCAAACATAATCCTACAACATCATGGACACAAATTCATGCTCTCTCATAAGTGTTTGAATTCATTATTCAAATATTTAACAGACTCTAGCTATAGTTACTTCCACCAAGCCACTTTATTCATCATTCTCATCCTTACTGCCGCTCTATTCCCAATTCATGCTAAAGATTGACATCATGAATGTAGCATAAACTATGAATTGCAAAATTTTGATCCTGAATTAGATTAAAATAAGTATCTCTTTTCAATACAGAGGCCAACCGCACCTGTGTCCTTTTCTTTATCTCTGTCCTCCAACTTTGAAGGAGAACCCCATCGATCCCTTCCATCATCAAAGTCCCACCGCTCGCCCATTGAGGGCATCCAGAACTCAGGTTTTTCTGAATCACTTTTATTTTCAGCAGAATCCCTAACTTCAGAGATAATTTCTTCAACTGTCTTTCCCTTCTTGTTTTTCTTCTTTTTTTCTTTCTTTCGCTTCTGCTCACCTTCCTCTGCCATGGTTTCATTCATTAAATCCTTCTCCTTTTCCTTTTGCTCTGCTCACAAGAATTCACCAAGAATTAATACAACATTTGCTAATTAATCTACAAATCATATTAACCACAGAGCAAATGCTAACCTAATTTGTTGAGAAACCGTTTCCCATTGATATGCTTCCAAATATGTTCCTCGGACTTATTGACGGTATCAGCAGTTAGTTTACAAATCAACTTGGAACTGAAAAAACAATCAAATAGAAAGTTAGAATCATGTTAACAGAAAACACATGAAACTAAACAAAGTAAAATATCCACCCTAATGCAATAGCTATATTCTTAACTATTTGGAAATCTGGAATATCAAAACAGAAACTTGGCGATGGCAATCAACCAAGTCCCCTTTACAATATCTAGCTTTCTAGAGGTTGGCTTGTAACTACCCAAAAGACCATCATTTTTAACTTCAAAAAAAAATTGAGAATGCTTCCAATTTCTAACCAAAAACACAAATTTTTGGTTTGTGTTTTTCTGGATCTTCACAAAGTAGCTCCTTTTGGCTACAAGTTTCAATCTTTGATAACCATTTTCTTTATTTAAAATAAATAACTAGCTCAAAATAATTAAAAAATGGATTTGGTTCTCCAATTTACTACAAAGAAAAGCTTAAATTAAATTAATCTAATAAAAGAAAGAAGAAAGCTATGGTTTTTTTTTCCTCTTACCGGGAAAGAGGGTCTTGCTTGAACATGTTGAGAGGGGGCTTAGAGTGAGACAAAGCAAAGTCGATGAGACCTAAACGACAACGTTTGCTCTGAGCATAGGAATCTTTGTCTCCGACAACCATCTCGTGGCCTGTCTCTACGCACTTGAGCCTGCCGTTTGGGAGCTCCGTGAAGGTCGGAGGCCCCAGCAAATTGATCCCTTCTTTGCTGCTGCTGCTGCTGCTGCCGCCGCTTCCTTTCTTTTCTTCCCTTGCCTCCTCCATTGTTATTGATGCTTTTCCCTTCTTACTTCTGTTTTGTAATTTGGGCCGTAGTCGATACTTGATACAACGTCGTCGTTTAAATTAGAAGCAAAAATGAAAAAGACGACCCGATCATTGTTCTGGTTGCATGGAGGTGTCTCAATTCTATTTATATTAACATTGATACTTTGAATTCCTATGTTTGTTTCAATTTCATCCTTCCACTGGTGAAGAATAGTAATAAAATTTTAAGCTTTAATTTTCTATTTTGTGAAACTTGCCTTATTTACTTTTTGCTATAAGCTCCTCAAATTTATTTGTTCTATCACAAAGCTCCTCAATCAACAAGTAGCAAAACTGAAAAAAAAAAAAAAAAAAAAAAAACTCTCAATGGAAAGAGGGTTTGGCAAATACAAAAATATACACAAATTATAACACGATAATTTTCGTAATTTATACGAAACAAACATGACTCCAATACACAATCTGTTAAATCCAATTTTACTTTTCTTGAACAAAACTAATTTCCCACAGAAGAGGATCCATTTGCCAAAGCATTTGCATCTTTAAAACTCATGGTATTTGAGATTTACAGCTAGTTTCATTTTGTTGTAACTTCTAACAAAATCATTCGTTATAAGCATTCGTAAAACTGCATAATCATCGATACACTGCATTTGTAGAACTGCTTAATGCACTAATCTTGACCAAGATGACAAAGTTGGGGTGGTCCCCGGCTACTCTAGTGTTCCCAGTTTCTCTTCATCAACCTCAAATGCCTTCCTTGCTTGCTTCAGCTCCTCTTGCATTGATAGCAATTCTGTACAACGATTTAGTTTGGGCAAATCCTGCAGGGTCAAAGTGATTATTGAGGTTACTCTTCAAAGTTCGATAACAAAATTAAAGGAAAAACAATAAAATATCGTGCAGCAGCATCTCCCCATGGCTGAAAATATACAAAGACACTGAAATTCCAAGCTGCAGAATACAGGAGCAAATACAACAACAAACTAAGTCTTATATCTCATAACTCTAGGGTCAGCTGTATGAAAGGCCCGAAGGAATCTTGTTAGGTAGTAATTTTAAATTTTCTTACACCATTTATTTCTATCAACAACAACCTTTTCATTTACTTCTTTAACCCTCATATCATTTCTTATTACTTGCTATGAGGTTTGACGGCAACATAAAACATAGTCAAACCATGATGAGAGACCAAAATACAGGAGCAAATACACTCATCAAAATAAAATTAGAGTTACCTTGCGAATTAGATACAGAAAATCCTCAACTGATAGCTTTCCTCTCTTTGATCCAATATCTTGAGCTTTATGTGCCTAAAGAAATGGAAGATATCAGCATGTAACCAAAAATGCCATCCCATTTAACCAAAGAAATGAAATCAGCAAACTTACCAGATCTGTTACATATTCGACAACAATGTCCTCGACAAGGGCCACAGTTTCTGGAAGTGGCTGAAACGGCAACAAATGCAATTTTATTATTAGGACCAAATACATGTAATAATCATATTTCCTGCAACTTATATGAACACAATGCATCACTTCAGTTATTGCAGTGCATAAAAGCAGGCAAAGGATACAACTAATGAACCTTTCTCCCAAGGAAGCATCCATAGCATGAGATTTGGATCTTTATAGTTTATATCCTTATCTGGCTTTATCTTCCAAACTTCGACAGTCTACCATATGAGCTTTTCTTTTAAGCTTGGAATCGTATGCAGGCAAATGTTATCATTGATTAATGCATATGGTTATCAAAATCTACCAGACAAAATTATGCTCATAGATTGCATCTTGAATTTGTGAAAATCTTATGGATTAACTATTTTGAGCAACTCATTCAAAAGTTGCAAACAGTAACTAACCCAAGAAAATATCATGACATACAGTATGAAAAGTTTAAAATCCATTGTTATAGACAAAAACATGGGAAGGAATTCAATAGCTACTAACTCTTAGATACCGAAATCATAGGCAACGAAAGATATACAAACTCCTCAAAGACATTTGGCAGATAGACTAGCTCTTTCACTTCTATGAACAATGTCATAGACAATATAACATTCATTAAAAATAGGTTTGTGACCACCATGATAGCAATAACATTGGGAGGAAACTAATTGTGCTAAGATTAAGCGATCAAGAGAGCTTTCTACAAAAGCCAGCATGCGAAAGATATACATATGACAAACAACATTCAAAGATAAACAATTACTAAATGGCCTATAAAAAAGGTGGAATCTTTGTTCTTTTCTTGTTTTCATTCATATCTCCATCATGATCCATAAAAGGGAAAAAAGAAACAAATTTAAACACTGAAAAGGGCTCAATACTTACATTTGCATCATCTCCAAAACCATACATCATATGCTGCACTGTAAAAAAAAAAATTTTTAAATGTAAGAATCATTCAAAAAAAAAAAAAAAGAAGAAAATTTGCAGGAAAACTCAGATAATTGGAAGTATAAAAAGGAAGAAAATTTACTTACAATCTTTTTGAAAGACACCTCTTTTGCGCTTGAAAGAAGTTTCTGAAGGCTGTGAAGACCCAACTTTCGATTTTGAAGGGGTTCCTGTTGATGGGTTACTCATCTTCTATAACAAAAAGCTCTCTACTTTCACAGAATTGAAGAAACCAAACAAGTCCCAAGAACCAAAAAAGAAATTTCTTTATCAGAAAACCCATCAAGAAAAAAAAACCAAAATCTTAAATTAGTTAAAAAACCTTTAAAAAAAAAAAAAAACCATTTTACCTGATCCTGTTTCCCTAAAGATTCAAACTTCAAGGGAAACAGAAATAGAGTTCTCGTCGTTAAAAAGGATATTAGTTTAATGGGCCGATTTGCTCTCCAAGTGCGCTTGTCAGACTTCTAGTTGGGCCGACAAATTTCTTGAGTTGTGTCGGTGTTTGGATTTGGTAATAGCATCACGGTCCACGAGATGAACCAGGTCCAAAGGTTCTCTTCAAGTGAACTAGAGACTAATCCATTTCCGTGTCTAACAAATCTGAATCTGAAATATCGGTCTGTGATGATAACACCGGCACCAGAAAATTTTTAAAGTAGTGTTTAGTATGATCAACTTTCTTTTATATTTAAAAAAAAAAAAACTTTAAAAAACAAGGATTTTTTTTTTAATTTTTTAAACTATATTGGTGGATGGTATATATCTTTTACAGATAAAAAATTTAAAAGAAAGAAACTAAGTCTTTTTCAAAGATTTCTTTAATCATATGAAGTTTTCAAGGTTTTTTTTTTTTAATTTTTTAAATATTAATAATATATTGTAAGTTTACTATGAAATTAATATATGATGAAGATTCTAATAATTTTAAATTAAATGTGAAAATTAATGAAAACTAATTAAAAATTTTGAACAAACATTAACTCTAGATTTAGTTAAAATTACATTAATTGCCATTAGATAAAATAGTAAAAATCCTTTCTCATCCCATTAGTGATATATACAAGAATTATCTATAATGATTATCCTAAATAACTAATGGATATTATTGATATAACTGAGATTTATTAGTATCAGATATGGAGATTGAGTGTGAATTGAAGTTGTTTACTTAATAAGCAGATGAGTTGATTGCCATGACAAATGATTTGTCTATATATTCTGTAACTAATTTTCATAAATAGTTGAAGTTCCAAGTGACAGTGTTGGTGCAATGGAGAATGTTAAAGTCTTTCCTGTTGTTGTTTTTTCAGTTTTGTTGTGTGTTTTGGGGGTGCAAAGTGTGGACTTGAAGGAATTACCATCCTGCAATTTCAGAGCAGTTTATAACTTTGGTGATTCTAACTCAGATACCGGTGGTGGATCAGCTGCATTTTGGCCACAAGGACCTCCATCTGGCAATACTTTCTTTGGTAGGCCAGCTGGAAGGGGCTGTGATGGGCGTTTGATGATTGATTTCATTGGTAAGAAACATATTGGTTTGCTATCTTTGCATTCTATAACAACCAGAAACTTACTGTGAAAATTTTTTGTACGCAGCTGAGCATCTTGGATTGCCTTACTTGAGTGCATATTTGGATTCCATTGGAACAAGTTTTCGGCATGGTGCTAATTTTGCCATGGGGGGAGTAACCATTAGGCCACAAAATGAATCAATGTCTTTAAATGGAGTACCTCCATTCTCACTTGACATCCAGATGGTACAATTTAATCAATTCAAGGCTCGCACTAGCTACCTCTACAATCAAGGTTATCCTGAAAATTGCCTTGACATCAGTTTCATTTTCAAGTTTTATTCTCCTAGACTCGGGGATTTATGTCTTTCGACTATGGTTTTCAGCCAAGAATTCCCACAGAAGTAATCTCCCCAGACCTCAGGACTTCTCAAAGGCCCTTTACATGCTTGATATTGGGCACAATGACATTTCTGCTGGTTTGAGGAAGAAGAATGACACAGACTTTCATCTTTCAGTGCCAGACATGGTTGAACAGCTAGCTAAAGCAGTCCAAGTAAGTTTGGAATTCGAATTGATTTTATGTTGGTTTTCTGGATTAAAAAAAAAAAATAGATCTCTAACCAAAATCAATTGTCTAATTGACAGAATCTCTATGACCAAGGTGCAAGGACATTTTGGATACATAATACGGGCCCAATGGGTTGCTTGCCTGTATATCTGCGCTACCATGATATCAAGCCTGATGAACTTGACAAGCAGGGCTGTCGCAAAGCTCAAAATGACTATGCTACGGAGTTTAACAGGAAGCTCAAGGACAGAGTTATCAAACTTAGGAAAGAGCTACCACAAGCCGCGTTAACGTATGTGGATATGTATGCTGCAAAGTACAAACTGATTGGCAATGCAAAACAGCAAGGTAATTATAGGAAGAATTCCATCCCGGGTGTTGAGTGATTATAAAAAAAGCAATGATTTATATGGAACCCTTAAATTCATTCATTTTATGTATCTTTCTATTCTTTTTCTTGGTAGGATTTGTTGATGCAACAGAGGTTTGCTGCGGATTTCATCAAGATGACATTCATGTATATTGTGGCCAAAAAGCAAAAATAAATGGTACTGTAATCTACACAGGTTCTTGTGAAGATCCTTCCAAGTATATCAGCTGGGATGGTGTCCACTACAGTGAGGCTGCCAATCATTGGGTTGCTAATCATATAATCAATGGTTCATTTAGTGATCCGCCTCTGCCAATTACACATGCATGCCATAAGCTTACCTAGTCTTGAGTGATTACTTCAACAGATGTATTAATCATGCATGGAATCAACTTTATTACTCACTTATTTTCAAGGTCAGATAGGATGTTTCTTCATTTCTTTGCAACCATGCTGATGATAATAATTGTTGACAGGAAAACATAAAAGAAGCAAATGTTTATTTTTCAGTTCTCATTAGCTATAGGACGGCATTGTTTCTTAGCAATTCAGTGAAACCTCCTTTTTTATTGAAGCCAAGATTTAATTTCAGCAGGTAAAGAATGTTCAGATATACATTCAATTTTTCTTTTGATGCTCTCAGTAGTCATGTATATATATGCCTTTGGCAATGATATAAACCAGTAATATGAAGGATCCCAAAATTTGGCCCCTTTAAACTATCCTATCCCCGTAACACATAACAATGATATATATATATATATATATATATATATATATTTGATCCTTTTCCTACTTTGCAACTAGGTCGATCAGGCTGACAAACATGGCCATAACATGTAGTCACAGTAGCAAAACTGAATTTTAAACAAATTTATTATAATTTTTTCTGATAAGCTGCATATGATCTATGCAATATATGTGTGTGTGTGTATATATATATATATATATATATATATATATATATATATATATATATATATCACTGATTTTTTAGGTGAACTCCATCAATATTTCATAAATTTGACAATCAAAGAATTGCTTATCAGGAATACTGAGACCCTAATTAAAAGGAAATGGTGATATTGATCAGAACAATCACCCGTAATAGTAAATGAAGCGCATGACAGATTTTTTTTTTTTGCAGCTTGTGGGATAAAATATTGGATGGAGATGACATTTTATAACAAGTGCAATGGAGTTAAAATTGCTTTAAAAAGATAAGATGGATCATAGAATTAAGAAAGTCAAAGCATCTGAGTTCATTGATTCTCATAAACATGTGCTTCTTTTGCTGATATGGAATTGAGTCCTTTTTAAGCTAAGAGTCTGTGGGTGCTTTGTGAGTAGCTTTGTTGCTGCAATGGAGTTTGCAAGAATTATCTTTTCTGGATTCTTGGTTTCATTGGCTCTGAGCGTGGGAGCTGCCAAGGTGAAGGACTTGCCACCCTGCAATTTCAAAGCAATTTACAACTTTGGTGATTCTAATTCAGACACTGGGGCTATATCGGCGGCAATTTTCCCAAGGCAATGGCCAAATGGTGAAACTTTCTTCCATAAGCCGGCTGGAAGACTTTGCGATGGACGGCTTATGATAGATTTTATTGGTAACAAAAGCATGAAATATCCTATCCTTCTTTATCCAACAAGAATTTTTGATTAATTCTCTGTCAAAGTTCATAAGAACTACTTTTCTGTATGCAGCTGAACGCCTTGGATTGCCTTTCTTGAGTGCATACCTGGATTCAATTGGATCAAACTTCCAGCAAGGTGCCAATTTTGCCTCAGGAGGATCAACCATTGTTCCACAAAACAAAACCATAGCTGAGAGTGGATTAAGTCCATTTGCTCTTAATGTTCAGATTTGGCAGTATGACCAATTCAAGGCACGCACTACTGATCTCTACAAAGGTTATTATCAGAGCTCATTGAAGACCAATACTTCTCCCCAAGTTATATCCTCCTAGACTAAGGAAACTAATTGTCGGTGATTTGCAGTTAGCAAATATTCTTGTAGAAACCAGCTTCCAAGACCCAAGGACTTCCCAGAGGCACTTTATGTGTTTGATATTGGGCAAAATGACATTGCTTATGGACTCCGGACGGTTGATGATGCACAACTTCTTGCCTCAATGCCGGACATAATTAGCCAACTGGCAATAGCAGTCCAGGTAAATTGCATTCTTTCATTCAGGTTAACTGGGATCAGAAAAGTAGCAACTCCTGATTAAATGTGTTTTTGGATGACCAAACCTGGATCAAATTACGACTTGCAACAGCTTCTATATACTCAAGGCGCAAGGACATTTTGGATACACAACACTGGTCCTATTGGTTGCTTGCCATCAACCTTGCTCAGCATAAAAAATCCTCCTCCAGAATTTCTTGACAACCATGGCTGTGTGGAAAGCCAAAATGACATTGCCAAAGAGTTCAACAGGCAGCTCAAGAATAGAGTGATCAAGCTCAGGGCAGAGCTCCCAAGGGCTGCAATAACATATGTAGATATCTATACTGCAAAGCATGGACTTATCAGCAATTCAAAACAGCAAGGTAATAACATGGTAAAAACAAAACTGAGCTACCATAAATCTAATCCATAAACATTCTATCATAATCTGTTTTTTCTTTTCTGGCTTTTTTCTAGGATTTGTTGATGCACAAAAGATTTGTTGTGGGTATCATAAGAATGGAATTGATGTGGGATGTGGAGGGATATTACCCCTACCAAATGGTACCAAAATATTTGGGACTGCATGTGAAGACCCTTCTCTATATATCAGTTGGGATGGTGTCCACTACACTGAGGCTGCCAATCGTTGGATTGCTAATCGTTTAATCAATGGTTCACTGTCAGATCCCCCCATTCCAACCACCCATGCTTGTTACAGAACTTCATGAAGCATGATCTGCTGAGCAGTGACCACATCTCAATGGATCTTAATCATGGTGTTAGCAAAAGAGACAAAGTGATGACACTAGGAAATAACATTAGCCATGAGAATATCAGTAGTCAATACTATGACACTGTGGAATTACTGTTGCATATTTTTTTCTCAATAAGATTTATGGAAAGTTTCTTCCACTTTCTTTGGTGGCATTAATTAATCACTCAGGTTAAAAGAAAAAGAAAATTTTCATGTCAATTTACTAACAGCTATGAAACAAATCAATAACAAGGTCTCATAATCTTTATGATTTGTTTTTTGTGATCAATTGCCCTTGTGCCTAAATTTAGACCAGATGTCGTCTCTCCTAGTTGGGAAGTTCAAATCTCCTACAAAACCCCATATTCAACTACCTGCCAAACTATGATAATTTGTTTGATGAAGAAGCTCTTGAAAGTCCAAAAAAGGAGTAAACTAAAAGAGCTGTAAAAAATATACCCCATTTTAGGATCACTAGAAGATGTTTTATTGAAGTAATACATGTATATTTTGAGATTTGGTAACTGATTTGTAGCTTAGCTTTTTATTACTATGAAAATGAAATGTGGGGTTACTGTCTTTAAGTAGCATATGCACATGTATGATTTATCCCACTGATTGCGCAAAACCAAATCCATTTTTAAAACCTAAAGTATAGAAAATGGGCCCTTTCAAAATTTTTGTCCCCGTTGCCAATCACCGACAAGGAACCCTATCATGTACCAAGTCAATACGATCGGCAAGATATGATCACTTCTAATCTAAGACACTTCATCACCACCAGACAATCCCCATCGAACGGTGTACAGTTCTTTGGACAAAGTTAAGATGACTATGAAAACCAAGGTCCAAATCTTCTGCAATCTTTGACATTATATTAGTCAGAGCTGACACAAGTGCCACAAAAAAAAAATGTGGTATGCGGCATTGGACATATTGGCAGGCTTGATTCTAGGCCATCTGGCTGGATGTCGTTTAATAGGGTAGATGAGCGGAGTAGGGACCACCGCAACAGCAAGAGAACAAGAAGAAAAAGGAGAATGGCAAGTTTTAACCAAGTTTACTGCCAGTTTCTCACAGCTAAAAGAGGGAAATTTGTAAAAATAAAAATAAAAATAAAAGGCAGTTTAGCTTTTCATGTATATATAAAGTGACAAGTTCCTGGAACCAGCTAAGCGGGAGAGAAAATGGTGTTCTGGAGAGTGTTAATTGCTGGGGTTCTAGTTTCCTGGGTGGAGAGTGTTGCTGGTGGTAATTTGCCACCATGTGAATTCCCTGCAATTTACAACTTTGGTGACTCAAATTCAGACACTGGAGGCATATCAGCTGCTTTTGAACCAATTCGAGCTCCATATGGTGTGCCGTATTTTCACAAGCCATCTGGTAGAGACTGTGATGGCCGCCTCATCATAGACTTCATAGGTAATAAGAATTTCAAGCTATCGATATCTGCATCACAATAAGTTAAACTAGGAAACTTACGTCCTTATCTTATTCTTGTCAATTTTTGGCAGCTGAGCGAGTAAAATTGCCATATCTGCATGCTTACTTGAATTCCTTGGGAGCAAATTTCAGGCATGGGGCAAATTTTGCAACTGGAGGATCAACCATTAGGAGGCAGAATGAGACGATTTTTGAGTATGGGATAAGTCCATTTGCTGTAGATATGCAGATTGTGCAGTTTGAACAGTTTAAAGCAAGGGCCATTGAAATGTACAATCAAGGTTAGATTTCAGTTTCCTAATAGACAGAATGTCAACATGAAGCTAAGAATTTTTTACACTGTTTTACCTTTTTTTTTTTTCTGTTTTGTCATCCTTAGCCAAGGATCCTTCTGAAAAGGATAAACTTCCAAGACCTGAGGACTTCACCAAGGCGCTTTACACAATTGACATCGGCCAAAATGATCTTTCTGTTGGTTTTAGGAAAATGAGTTTTGATCAACTGCGTGCAGCAATGCCAGATATCATAAACCAGTTAGCATCAGCTGTCCAAGTAAGTATCATATTTCTAGTTTCAGAATTGCCTACGTGTAACATGTTGGTAGTCTAATATATGTGTCAAGGGCTTTCTTTTTTTAACACTTTTCCTCATCAAACATGTGACAATAGCAGTCTTTTTGAACCTTTGACAAGGATTAACAATATTTGAGTCTAATATGCTTATTACAAGGAACAAATGTAATTAATCAGTATGTTATGTAAATATCAGCATCTGTACCAGCAAGGAGGGAGAACCTTCTGGATACACAACACGGGTCCGATTGGTTGCTTGCCAGTGAACTTTTTCTACATACATAATCCTGAGCCTGGATATGTTGACCAGTATGGTTGTGTCAAGGGTCAAAATGAAATGGCTATGGAATTCAATAGGCAGCTTAAGGACAGAATCATCAAGCTAAGAACAGAGCTCCCAGAAGCTTCAATTACTCATGTGGATGTCTATACTGCTAAGATTTCATTGATTGGCAATGCAAAGAATCTTGGTAACCATCATCATTAACAAATCACACATTTTCTGAAACAATTATGGTGCCTTAGTCTCCATTGCTATACGATCAAGCTTTTACTTTGTTTGATAACTACGGTTTGGATTTGATTGCATCTAAACCAACATAAATGCAGTGCAAGGCTATTTTCCTTGAGTTGAAAAATGTAAAATGCAAATGAGGGCTATATTTCTTCAATGTGAATATATATATATATATATATATATATATATATATATATATATATTGAGATGGTGACTCTTGTTTGGACTAGTGCAAATATTTATCAGTTTATGCTTTCTGTTTACAGGAATGGCAGATCCATTAAAGGTCTGCTGCGGGTATCATGTCAATTACGATCACATATGGTGTGGGAACAAGGCAACCATCAATAATACTGAAGTATATGGTGCTTCTTGTCAAAAACCCTCAACCTTTGTAAGCTGGGATGGAGTTCACTACTCTCAGGCTGCAAATCAGTTTGTTGCTGATCATACACTCAATGCTTCATTATCAGACCCACCAATTCCAATCACTCAAGCATGCCATAAGCAGTAAGAGTATGTGATCGGGAAACCAGTGTTGATTTGCAATAGTGACTAGACCAACACTTTCCATGTATTGTAGATCAGTTAAATGTAATTTATCTCAACGTCATAATGAAAAGACCTTAAGAAGTTTTAATAATATTGAGACCAAACAGAAATATTGTGTTTGATTGGAGATTTTGTGCTTCTCTTCTTATGATGCTGCTGGTGTTAAGCTGATGCTTCAATTAATTAAGTTTCTCCAGGCATGGTAGTGGATCAAATATTTTAGTACTTTGACAGGGGAAAAGAAAAGCATGGCCACCTTTTACTTTTTTTGATTTGGTGAAGGGGATTTGACCTTGCTAAGGGATCACGCACCAATGACCAAACCTAATGCTTGAACCAAATGCACCAATGACCAAACTGACGAGCCAAATGTTCGATTCAAATGCACCAATGACCGAACCAAATGCTCGAACCGAATGCTAGGTGCTAGGGTGCTGTAACCACCCGTTGGTAGCAATGAAGAAGCAGAATAGAACTTGAAGTAAGGGATATCAGTGTCAATCTCTCATTACTAAGCCAATACACAGGTTACGTGAAAAGTAGGGTTCAGATTCACATGTTCAGACGCCAGCTCTAAAATATTATACACATTTATACACAGATCTCATTGCCGATGTCCATCCGGCAAGGGAACCACCTTGTGAAAGGGTACTGCCCTCTGAGGCAAGGCACCGTCCTCCTCATCATCATCAAATTCCAGTAAATAACTAGACAAGAAAAGAAAAAAAAAATGCTACGCATTTCAATATGAATATAACCAGCAATTAACTATACAACAAAGAGTCTGAAATGAAACAATGATCTGTTACTTTTCATATGGGGAAGATAAACACATGAAGAATGTAAACAGGCCAAACAAGCAGGTTTTTCGAAAATCTGCTATACTAGGGCAAGAATGGAGGATGTTACTTACTCATCTGATTTCCTCTGGAAAGATGCGTAATGGTTGATAGCCCCCCCACATATATGCACGCGAAAATTAATGGTCAGTTTAAAATATATTAGCAATCTATAAAAAACTAAAAACATGAGGAAATGATCCAAAATTATATGTTGGGTAATGATGACAGTAATGACTGGAATAGTCACCTTTCGAGGAGTGCTGATGACGGTTGCCTTATAGAGTGCAGTTGTTCCTGGATAAATGGCCAAAACATGTCTTCCGGCGGGGAATTCTTGAGTACTAGAAAGATCATTCCGCTTGGGGAAAGGTATAATGCAAGACACAGGAAGCTTGTACTTCCTGAAGTTCGAATAACAAAAATCACAATCTTCCAGATGGACTGATTGCAGTTATTTAAAAATTTGACTTTAACTTACTAAGAACCAAAGCATAAAACCTTACCTTTGGCCACCACCCTCTTCATCATCACCTGGCTCCTCATCAAGTACTTCAAATCTGCATATGGAGATGAAAATTTAAAACAGAACAAAGAAGACTCTCAATGGAACTTGGAAACAAGTCAAAATGACATGTTCGATGGGAATCATGCTTACTCTTTTGTTTTCTCATCAAAATTTATCACTTTTACAACAAACCACTCATCCTTCTCAGCATCCGAGGTGACTCTTGCAGCTACCTGAGTACAAGAGCAGATGTCAATCTCCTTACTTTGGAAATATATGGAACAGTTCTCTTTCTTATGTACTATTGAGAATAAGAGTTGAGAACAAACACAGTAAATTAGGTCTACAAACACATATCAACAACCAATTGTGATCGAGATACATGCACAACTTTGGTTTTTCTGTTTGCTACATAGTCTACAAGCTTACCTGTTCATCTTTGAGGCTAACACAAGCCTCAATATGACTCCGCATAGAAGGAGAAAGGCGAGAGATATCTGAATCAGACTTCATTCTTTTCCTTTTCTGATCATTACCTTCTGCAATTTGTCTAATGTCAGCTACATAAATAGGAAGTTCAGATACTCTCATACCAGTATCTGAAATACACATGGAAATGAATTTTTTGTTTTGGCATATGTTGCATATTCAACGCTCTAGCTTTGGAAGAATAGAAAGATCATAAACACTTAATAATTTCAACTAATTGCTGAGTCTTGATCTGATTTTAACGATCATGATATAGTTCAGAATGGTCATATCATCTCAATAACTTCTATGTCATCAGTGAAGCAATTCCATGTTCCATTAAACTACTCACAAATCACACTTTTAGAAAAGGAAAGAGAGACAGGATAAGATGGAGAAAATCACATTGCAGAAAATTACATCCTTATAATATCCTCTTTGATTATTATACAACTAAAGCTAACACTTTACTGTTAAAGTATAAGTCAAGTGCCAAGATGGCCAAGAGATGACCTTAACTTTTTGCTTTGTAAGAATGCAAGTATTAAAATTCCTAAATATCTTCATGCAAAGGGAGAACTCAATATAGAGGTTAAAACAACTGAAATGTCTCATATAAACATAGTTGGTAGCACACACCCATCTTTCTTCGCTGTTGTCCTGGAGGTCCAGAAGGCAATAAAGTGTCCAGTTGGCTTAGTAACAAGTTGGAAATCCTGTATCAATGCCACCACAGTGAGTTGGTCAAAAACAATGGAATACAGTACAAAGAATCATAAAAGCCTACAGAACCAAACCAGAAAGTTCATTGTTACACTAGCCCCAAACATTTATAGAGAAAAAGTTGCCATATTGTACAAGCCCCAGATTCAATAGAGAGAGAGAGAGAGAGAGAGAGAGATGGTCAAAGAAATTGGTAGAAGACTTCATTAGAGACAATGAACATACGTTATTTCTCTCTCTGAAAGATCTTTAGCTTGAATATATAAATTTTTTAGCCTTGATAATGAAGAATCACCAGGTTTCTCAACTACCTCAGGAGCTGCATTGATATACAGAAGTTCAATATTATTATAAACTATGAGTAACAGTTAATAAAGAACAAGGCCAAATAAAGTAACAGAAGAAAGAAAATAATTCTCAAATGTTAAACAATACAATTTAATCATCTGTATCCAAGAGTTTTCAGCAAGCTTTCTATCCATTAAAGGTGTAGTAAATCACTTGATGCTATACAATAATCCAAAAATTGATTGGAAAAATTATTGTCAAAACCAGTAAACCCTAGAGGCATTGTTTAGGGGCAACATTCTTAGAAGAAGAACCAATAATTTTTGTAAATCTTTTGTTCAAGTCTAAAACTTTTTATAATAGTGGCTTGGAGCAAATAAATAGGGTCTAGGATGCACAAAAAAACTCAGATTTAAAGTTATATAGCCAAGCCACTAAGTTATGTGATCTTCATCTGATAGTTTCTAAATATGTAGTTTTTACATGATAATGACTATATGGATCTGAAAATTCCTTTTATGATACTTCTTCTATACTCCTGGATGTTGACTATACGCACATCCAAGGAACTGCTAATCAATCTTAAACCCTATTGAATTGACAACAATATTTTTCATTTTCCCACTTGTTCTAATTTCATACAGTTAGTTTTTAATTTGCAGAATATTCTGATTTCTGACACCGTTCGTGCAAACATGCTCAAACAAATCAATCAAAACATTTAGGAGAAAAAGATATCAGGAGCAAGGTTATGAAATGATAACCCAGAAATTCTGAACTAAAACAACTAAATAGATATTGTGAGGCTCAACAGTTAAAAGATAATTATATACAAAGCATTGAACATTATTCTAAATGCAAAATTAACCACTCCCGATATGGATTTCCGAGCATGTTAGGAGCATCGACCTATAATGTGCAAAAACCAGATGATTTCCTTCTCCATGAAAATTTAGCCCCATAAGCCAGCCATTTCAGCCAAATAGAATGTTTTGTCATCATAAAGGCAAAACCTTTAAACCAAAATTACGTGAAAAAAATACTAGCTTTAAAGTTAAACCTCAATTTAGATCATAAACAATTCTAAACTCCACTAAGCTGAACTCCAACTTCATGCTCAAACATTAATGTAGCATTGTAGCCAAGTTTTAAACCAAGTCAATAGTCAAACTCCCCATAGAAACTATTTCTCTCCTCTTTGATCAAACTACTCTAATTTTCTTTTCCTAAAAATTAAAAAAAAAAAAAAAAAAAAAAACTTCATAAAACTCATTAGTAATGTATAACAAAAATAACTTCCTTATCCAATAAAATCCATTATCAAAAAAATTTAAGCTCTTTTAAACCAAACCCAGCTCAAAAAAATTCCAGAGAGCCCAAAAAAACTACACTCTAAAAGCATTACAAAAACACCATATTTTGATAAACTAAAACAAACCCATTAATCTTAGGAACCATAAAAATCAACCCAGATCATAAAATTTGAAGCTAAACGAAAAAAGTTGAGAAATTTACTAGCTTGAAGCTTTTTGTGAAGCTTGTTGATTTCGATAAGAACCTCTTCTTGTTCTTTCCTTAACCGATCGAGTTGCCTTGAGTTTTCCAAGATTGAAGCAATGTCCGGTGACGACATCGTTTTCTGTTTCCTATCCTGGTCGGAAATACAATGTTGTCTGTTTTACCTGATTACTTCCAGCTAGATTTTTCACTTCAATCAATCCTTAGTTTGATCAAAAGTCATATTTTTTTCAAATAAAGTTTGAATTAAAAAATTAATATATAATTAAAAAAAATAAAAAAAACCTTGGAGGGCTTTTAAAAATTCTTGTACCTGTTAAAAGGAAAATAATATCAAAGCCTATGATTAAAACATAAACAAATAACCGATGGATAAATTCGATTTTTGAATTTTTATTTATTTGCTGTTTTTACTTTTGTTTTGGTTTTGTCTTAATTATTGACACCTGTTATTTAAAATAATTTATTAAATTAAATCAAAATATTCCAAACTGACTTAACTTAATTGGTTGGATTGGTTTGATCAATTTTAATTATTAAAAAAATATAACTTATATTATTACATACAATTCTTTTATATTATGTATATTATATGAAATAAATACTATATTATATAATTTTAAAATATTAAATAAATTATAATATTTATATTTACAAAAAATATATTTCAAAATAAATTAATAGGATCTACTAGTTCAATTTATTCAATTATCAATTTTAAAAATTAATAACCAATTATACTAATCGAATAAATTTTTTTAGCAAATTAATATTAAAATTAAATAAATCAAATTGATTATAGTGAGTAGTGACCACTAAGGGTGTAAATGATACATTAATACTTGCAAGTTACTCGAGTTCGATTAGAAAAAAATTCGAATTCGATTCAATTATTGTCGAGTCGAGCTCGAGCTCGAATAACTCGATTTATCGTTCGAGCCGAATTCGAGTATTCTTATATCTGACTCGAGTAGCTCGCGAGCCTAATCGAGCTTTTATATTTAAATATATTTTTATTATTTTAATTAATAAAATATTTTGAGTCCGAGTTCGAATTCAAATATGAATAATCGAACTCTTGTTGAGTATACGAATCGAGTTTATTTTTACATATTAATTGAGCTTAATCGAGCGAGCTTGAATAGCTCGAATTCGATCACGAATCGAACTCGAACTTAAAAAATAAAACTCGATTGAACTCGAATCGAGTATCGAGCCTCGAGTTGTGAGTCAAGCTCGAGCTCAAACTTCTCACTATTCGACTCGGCTCGACTCATTTACACCCCTAGTGACCACCCTACTCAAATTTCATTCATGTTTTTTATGAGCCTCAATTGAAATTAAAATGAGAAATTTTGTGGCCAACAAAATGTGAAAATTGGAAAATATTAAATATTAAGTGGGCCCAATTGAAAATGTAATATTTTTTGGGGTGAAGATTGAAAATGTAGTATTGTTGATCATTTCATTGAAGTTGTTGTTTCTGTTTAAATTGAGCCGATGAGGATTTGCCCCCTCTTCCTCCATTCATTTATGTTTTGGTAGGAGGGGACAAAAAATAAAAATAAAAAATATTGTGATCAAAGTTATAACTTTTTTCCTACCAAAATTACCCTTTCCTCAATCCGCATTTGTTTTTTTTTTTTTTTTTGAGTTATAATGAAATTAATGATTTCAAAGAAATATTAATTACACGAAAAAATTTAAAAAAAATGTTTATATCATTGACATTGACATGATATGATTTAGAGGAATTTTGATATTAAATTTATAAAAATTATGCATAACGGTGTGAATTATCGATAAAATATTAAATTTTTAATTTTAATAATTAAAACTTAAATTTTGATAATTTTAAATATAAAAATTATACTTAAAATTTATAATAATAATAATAATAATAATAATAATAATAATAATACGAAACAAATGAAACTTTTAATTACTAATGACAAAAACTATTTCCTTATTATTATTCTTATTGTTTCTTTTACAAAATCATTTTTTATTTAAAATTAAATTTTGATAATTAAAATTAAAAATCTAACATTTTACCCATAAATTACATAACAGTTGGCTACAAAATCAAACTTCAAATCTCCACATATGAAATTTCTAAAATTGCATTTGAGTACTAATTAATGAGCAAAGGATAATAATAACAATATTTGTCAAAGATAAAAATAATAAATGCTCTTTTTATCTTATTTCCTTATCCCACATATTTACTCAAACATCAATCTTTAAAAAAAAAAAAAAAAATTTTACCATAGCAAATGACAAACACATGAAGAGTAAGCAAACTTATATATATATATTTATTTATTGTTGCAATCTTAATTTCTCACAGCCATTTTCCATTTGTCCTTGTCCCAAAATAGAAAGTAATAAAAGACACGCTGTCTTCAATAGCAACTATTGCAAAGTTGAAAAAGCAATTGCAATCAATTTTGGATGATGGGGTGATTTGGGTTTTAACCAATAATTTAATCAAAATCAAATTTAAAAAATTAAGGGCAGATTATGTGTCATTAAGCAAAGAGAATTGGGTCAAGAAAAAAAATCAAAACCATGTTAAGCTGTGTTTTGGGGATAATGAGAAATTTTATATTACAAAAATATCATAATTTGAGATAGATAAAAAAAAAAAAAAAAAAAAGAGTGCCGTTAAATGCACTCCTTTTTTTTTCATATTTTAATTTTTTATAAAAAAAAAATTTGTAACTACAATTATTTAATCACCCTTCTCACATGTTTATAAAATTTTATAATTTTTCAAAAATAAATTTCCTAAAAGTCATATAATATTTTGGAAATGAATTTTTTAAAAGTTATAAACTTGTTTGAAAATAAATTTTCAAAAAAATAATAAATTTTTTGAAAATTTATTTATGAAAGATATATAATTTTTTAAAAATTTATTTTCGAAAAATTATATATATTTTTGAAAAATTATTTCTGAAAATATTTATGACATTAAGGAAATTCATTTCAAGAAATTTGTATGAAAAATAAAAAATAATTAAATAATTTTATTTATAAAAATTTTTGAAAAAAAATAATTGAAGTATGAGGAAAAAAGATTGGGGTGTATTTAGGATCACTCAAAAAAATTATAAATATGAAAATTAAAATTTTTAAAATTTTAAAATAATTTCATAAATTAATTAAAATAAATGGTTTGAGTATTAACATGGAAGAACAAAGAATAGTTCCAAAGATTTTAAAAGTGAACTTCAAAAGCATAAAACCAAACAATTAAGATCAAACAAAATGAGTGTCTTAAATAGTCAAATCTAAACTCAAAAATGGGGTCCACATAACTAAACATGAATTCCATATTTCCATTTGGCAAACTCAAATTCAAAGAGTTCAACATGGCATCAATCAAGGGTCCCACTTGTAACACATTGATTAGATTTCAACTTTCAGTCAAACAAATCATGGCAGACTCTAAATTGTGAAACTTTTAAAGAGTCCAAGTGTAACACACACAAGAATTACTCAAAGAAAGAGAAACAGTGAAAAATGGAATTCTTTTCTATTCAATAATGTGACCATAATTTATTGAAGGAAATGAAAAACAGATGTCAAAGATTAAATCTTTAACAGTTATTAATACGTTTTAAAGATTCCGCAGAGGAAAATAGATAGCTGCAGAACGTGGGACCAGTATTGAGGCTGGTTGTTGGTTTGGTTACCCAATATTCGAAATTTTCACTGATCTCAGTCTTGTAAGAAAAACCCAGATTGAGAATTCTTGTTTTGATTCCAAATATGTTGTTTTTCTCATTAGATTATGTTATTCCTCTTTGAAAGGAATGAGCTTTTTGTGTTTCTGAGGGTTTAATTCAATGGTTGAATTTTTCTTCTTTGTTTTGTTTCCAAGTTTTCATTTTTTTTGTTACATGAATAACTGTGGTTAACGCTTGCTTAAAATGGTTGGCTTGAATTGGAGCTAAGTTGTTTTTTCACTTCCAAGACAGGAATATTTTTGAATGGCAAATGGGTCGATGGGGAATTTTTTTACC
The DNA here is from genome assembly GCF_047325235.1 of Durio zibethinus. Lineage (NCBI taxonomy): Eukaryota > Viridiplantae > Streptophyta > Magnoliopsida > Malvales > Malvaceae > Durio > Durio zibethinus. The sequence continues at coordinate 27,747,887 of NC_143171.1, read as the reverse complement.
TTGGGGTTTGGTGTTAATGAAAAATTTTGGTACATTTTTAGGTGAAGTTTGTTCGGAAGAACATAAAATTTTGCTTGGTTCATGTCTGTCTTTTATGGTATTTGAGTTTTTAAATGCCTTTTTCTCTGCTATTTTACCTTGTGTTCATTGTTGAAGAAGAAAAATTCAAGCTTATTTGGCTGAATTTGAATGCTGGAAGATCAATCATGAAAGTTTGAGCTTTATCCATTCGCACTGGTTCATAAAAATTTTTGGTTTTTTTAGAATAACATGACATGCTCCCCTTGTTCTTATGTTTGTAGGTTGTGGCTGAAGCATAACTTAATTGGTAGACACACCTTTCCTTTTAAAAGAACCTCTAAACGAATTTTTGTTTTCTCAGCCGAGTTAACTATATATCAGAAAAAGAAGTATTTTCCGGTTGATCTCTATTTTGAGTTGTAAAAGCAGCTAAACTCTACTGCTAAATTCAAGTAATAGGTCAAGTTAGTGCATGAAGAAGAATAACCAATTTTGATGTGCATCCGCTTTTACCTGATTTATGGTGTGATTAGCTGAGATTAATCTGCCATTTACCAGAATATGATAGGGCTAATGTTCTGTTCTAGGGCTATGTAATGTAATATTCTGTTCATACAGCATGTTTTACATTTCTCACACCTCAATTAACTCTAATTTTTTAAACCTTTTTCAGAACTGGTTGTTGCGCCCTGTGGGCTATCATTTCAGTTTGAACTTCAAACTTGATGAAGGCATCTGGCGTATTCATCTTTTGTTGGGTTTCAAATTATATAGTTGTAAAAGCAGACTAAGAAGATCTTGAGCATAATGGGAGTTCCCTTGCGCAGGTATTGCTTTTCATACTATTCTTGCACTAGAAACTAGAAAGCCTTTTATATTTTTCTTTTCCATGTCCATTCATTGGCATTTTTACTCGTTCACAAGGTTTCAATAACACCAAAAATGGTATTAATATGAGTTACATTCACCTCTGTCGGGCTGCAGTGGTAATGTAAGGAAACCAAATGAGACAATGAGGCTGATTGTAACAACTTTTGCTGGAGTTATTTTTGGCTTCTTTTTAGGAGTATCCTTTCCAACGCTTTCATTGACTAAGGTACTCTTGTCAATCACTGTCTCATACATATCCGGTTGATACCTGAAAGTTTTCTTTTGTTTCTTTTTCCCCTTTTCCTGTGTTTTTTAACATGGAATAACAAGTTTATTTCAATACGTTTAAATTTTGTAGATGAATCTCCCATCCAGCCTATTTCCTTCCATTGATCTTACATATATTGAGGACAAATATTCTGGACTTTCAACCCAAGCACTATTTAATGCTTTCAACTCTCTCAAGACTAATAAGGTTGTCTCAATGCCAGCTTACAAAAGCAATGAGACAAAGGTAAATCCCCTTTATTTTGATTATATATGCAGCATTACAATTCAGGATCTAGATTGTAGGCTGCCTTGTCTTGAAATTATGAAAATTTTAACTATGATTTCTACAAAAGTGGTTGAAGACCTTTGGACAAAAAAGTCCTTCATAACCAAGTTATCGATGCCATAAATATACAAAATTAACATTGAATTATTAATGTCGGAGTTATACAAATTTAGTTTTAGTTTTATTAGTAAATAAAGTTTGATTTATGCATATTTGATCGTGGTAAATTGAAAATCTGAACCTCAATTCTATCAACTGATGAAACGTGATTTTCTTTAGGATGGATCTCCTCAAGCGTGAGGTACTATACAGTCCATTTGTTATAATGTTGCTAATGTCAGCATTGACTAGAACTTTTCAAATCTAATCAATTACTGTACAGCTACTTCGTTCTGGGTTGATGGTTTTGTCTTATCAAGGAAATTCTCATTGTTGGTTATAACCATTTTATGAACTTAAGAAACAAAAATTAAAGATTTTGCTCATCCTTCTGGTGGATGGATGCACGCTTCTTTAAACTGTTGGTAATTTAGGCTGGAGAAACTTTGTGAATCTATTTTACTCATTGCCTTGTATATTTATTTGTATATGCATCAAACTCTGGTAGTGTCTCACTGTTCTTCTTACATTATGTGATTAGGGATGGTGTTCATAATATAGTTATTGATCATACGATCGGACTTTAGTTTTCTGGCTAATATGTGACAGTCATCTATAGTTAGTCTAACAAGAAAACCAATAACCAATAAGACTTACAGGTTTTAGCAGGAGCACTAACTTTTAATCCTTAATTATGTCAGATCTGGATTCCAACAAATCCACGGGGTGCTGAAAGACTTCCCCCTGGAATAATTTCATCTGAGTCAGATTTCTATCTTCGCCGATTATGGGGACAGCCGAGTGAGGTATGCATTTTCTACACTATATGTTACTCTGGCTCTTCTTTATGTTTATTGATTCTAGTCTGATATGTCAGAGAATTTGAACTGGTAGCCATCTACACATAAGGAAGAATTTAGTAAAAGTTTATGTTGGACAATATGTAAATGTTTGACTCCTGTACCCAGATGAAGTTGAATAGGGCAATGATGATTATCTGTCCATTTTCCATAGTGATTCAATTGAACTTTGTCTATCTAATTAATCCCGGTTGATGGGTTGCATTTGCAGGACTTAACCATCAAACCAAAATATCTTGTAACTTTTACTGTTGGTTATAATCAGAAAAACAATATTGATGCAGCTGTGAAAAAGGTCAGCCCTCTGTCTCTCTCGCCACACACACACACACACACATATATATGTTCTTACCTTCCTCTTCCCTCACATGTCTATACTCTCTTTTCTAAAACCCTTACAGTTCTCAGAGAACTTCACAATTGTGTTGTTTCATTATGATGGTCTGACCACAGAATGGGAAGAGTTTGGGTGGTCAAAGCGAGCTATTCACGTGAGTGTTCGAAAGCAGACTAAATGGTTAGCAACTAGTCCTTTCTCTTTATAAATCCTATATTAATCTTGTAGGTTGTATGGGATTTTGCTAAGCCCTAGTTATGTTATATTTTCACTCAAAATTCCTTAAATTTTCATCAAGGTGGTATGCGAAGCGCTTTTTGCAGCCTGACATTGTTGCACCCTATGACTACATTTTTATGTGGGATGAAGATCTTGGGGTGGAGCACTTTGATGCGGAGGAGTAAGTACATAAGTTCACTGTCTTGCTTTGGATAAAAATACGTTCAAGTAAGCTGAAATTAAACTCCTTTTGTTCTCAGATACTTAAAACTTGTCAGAAAACATGGTTTGGAAATATCCCAGCCAGGTTTAGATCCAAATAGTGGTGGGCTGACATGGGCAATGACAAGGAAGAGAGACAACACTGAAGTTCACAAGTAAGAGTGACTGCTTGATTGTGGTTTCCTTATACCTAATTGTTAATTCCACATAGGTTCGAATGTTTCCTTGATAGAAAGGTAGTTTGACCTCTTGTATTCCTTTTCGCTCCTGCAGGGATGCCGAGGAGAGACCTGGCTGGTGCTCTGATCCACATTTGCCTCCATGTGCAGCGTATGAAACATAATTAATCCTCTTTGTAAGAATGATTAAACATATTGCTTATTTCTTGAACTTTGTCCTAATTGTTCTTGCATACATAATGCTTAGATTTGTTGAGATCATGGCTACGGTGTTCTCTCGAGATGCATGGCGATGTGTTTGGCATATGATTCAGGTAAGCAGTGAGCTTATTTTTTCAGGATGTTGTCATTTCTCAGCTTTTCCCTGTTTATTATATAAATTCTCCTTTAAAATGCAGAATGACTTGGTTCATGGATGGGGTCTGGATTTCGCTCTTAGGAAATGCGTTGAGGTTAGCAACTGTCTTATCCTCCTGCATCCCTTATACATATATTCAAGCCCTTTTGCTGAGTTTGCAACTTTGTCTGAAAGCAGCCTTCTCATGAGAAAATAGGGGTTGTAGATGCTCAGTGGATTGTTCATCAAAGTGTTCCGTCTCTCGGGAACCAGGTACATGTAAACCCGTGAAGCATTTTTATTACCATTCCATTCGCTCAGCATACCTTATTGCTGTTTTCTTCCTTTCACAGGGACAAGCAGAGGGTGGAAGGGCACCATGGGAAGGGGTATGCAATAAATATTCCTCTGTCTCTCTCTCACACACACACACGCACACGTTTAACATATGCATGTATTTGTTTTGTCTCCCTCTCTCTCTCTTGGTAGATTGGCTGCAGACAGTACAAAAGTGTGCTTTTCATCCATTGTCGATGAATCTGGCAATGGTTCTTTTGTGAGTGTTAAAACTTACAAATTTCTTGTGCCAGGTGAGGGAAAGGTGTAGGAAAGAATGGACTATGTTCCAAGATCGGATGACTAATGCAGAGAAAGCATATTATGAAGGAATGGGGATGAATCCTTTCAATTTAACAGCTCATTAGTGAGTCTAGCTTTAACACTAGCATTAGAGTTGTAGAAATTGCTTCTAGACGTGATGCAACTTCTATTTTTGGTGACGAAAAAGGTGACTTGGTCGTATTAGCATATACAACGTATTTGTACAAGTCACGTTTTGTACAGTTCTATGTTAATATTATATTTTTGGGTAATTTATTCAGAGCATTTTCCTTTTTATCAGCGGTTTCACCTGTAATTACACATTTACAGTGGAGTGAAATGCTGAATCTAGATCACTTACAATATGACTTGCTATATAAGCATAAAGGTTCTAACACTAGGCCATCACAAAGGAAATGGCAGCCTCTGGCGGTCTCATGGTATAATACAGGCTCCCACCGCGCCGTGTTTTTGTACCCATGGCGTGGTGGGAGAATGGAGCCTACATCTTTAAGCTTTATGGAACTGCAAATTTGCAGTTGCTTTAGATCATTAAGCATTCATATGAGAAAGTCACCTATGGAAAGAAAGATATGCCTTGTAAACTGAAAAATCTTTACAAACTTGAAAATTACCTGTTAGAACTAGCCAAAAACTGAATGCTATTACATTTTTAGTTGTTACAAACCAATAATGGTGAGAAAGAGTTCAATATATCAAATGCACAGAGATTGGTGCTTTCTGTCCTGATTGATCATCAGTGTTACGACACAGAAGGTTTCAAGATGCAGAAAGCAGTTAGAGATAACCTTTAGTGATTGCTTCTTCTAGCTCCTTGAACTCCCATGCATCATCCGCGGAATATTGTCCTGTAAGGAGGAAAAGCAATCTCTTAACAAACTATTGCCTCTTGAAACAAAATAAACTTAAAAAAATGCTTAATTTCTTCTAATCTGAAAAAAAAAAAAAAAAGAATGCAAATCAGCTTCGAGTAATAGAAAAGAAACAAAACCATCATTTGCCCACCTTTTCATGCATAGCAACCAGTTGAAGGGCACCTCTCAGAGAAACCAAAACAGAAAACAATAGGATAAACTTATATAGCAGCTGTTCTCTTTTCCTTACTATCTTCATTTATAGTGGGAAAATCAATTGGTTCTTATATCCCTTAGTGTAAATACAGAAAAACTTCGAAATGATATAAAAATGACAAGTCTTCATACTAACAAATGTAGATCTATGTAATCAACATTAATCTTTTAAAAGGTGGAAGGGACCTTACCAATTGAATCTCTTCGCAGAGCAGTCAAATGAGCACAACTGAAACAGGGAAGGATATAAGAGAAATATCAACCCAAATGTTGAAATGATAAAGGCATAGAGATTAGACAAAATTTGCAACTATTCTAGAATCCAGAAACTATTGATCATAATTCATAAGTTAATAAAATCAAGGGCTAGGCCTGAAAACAAGGCAGAAAATTTTAAGAGGATCAAATTATTAAAAATGATTACCAGCCCAAAGCTTTCCCAAAATCTGCACATAATGATCGGATATATGTTCCTTTTGAACATGTGACGCGGAAAATCAAGTTTTGTCTGCAAAGACATTAAAAAATAATAATAAATCAAGCTATAATACTTTGTAGTAAGATGACTGAACCAGTTCATTTTGAGGAAAAAAAAAGGGATAAGATGTACCTGTCTTCTAAGCTTCGCTCAATGTCAAATTGGAAAATTGAAATTCGTCTGGGTGAAAGTTCAACATTCTCTCCTCTTCTTGCCTTTTCATACATCTTTTCACCTCCAACCTATTCATAATATGACATTGTTTTCTTATTCAGTGAATTCCCAAGTTCACAAGAAGCTGTGACAAAACCAGTAGGGCACGCCATACACCACATATTAGGAGCAAGGATGACTAAAAATTGATTCATTTAACTACACATACACATTTATGTATCAGAGTTTTATAAAACCTCTGAGTCCCCCATGCAGGTGAATAAGAATTCCAAATATCAAGTTTCAGCAAATTATTTCTAAATATATATTTGTTTGTGCATTCTGAGCATAAATACACAAGAATGCATGAGCAACACAGCTTTTCCCTTAAAGCACCTCCGCAACTTATAGGCAAAACTTACCTTGATGGCAGAGAACATTGGAGGAACTTGCCATATCTCGCCACAGAAGGATGCGGCAGTTTTCTTTATGTCTTCATCTTTGATATGCTCCCAAGGCTCACGTTGAATAACCTACATAAGATCAAATTGACGTTAAATAATAGCAGGTCTAATGTCCTAGAACTAAATTGACACATGCTGAGCTCTTGTCGTCTTGTTTCAGGAAAACATTAAGTAAACAGCACATAACAGTATGATGAACTGAATATAACTTGACCAAAGAACAGCAGATCCTATGTATAACTGACTACTGAATAAACACACCGGTGAATCAGCATCCCAAGTTGAGGTAGCCTCCCCTAAGCGGAAAACTCCACTATATCCCTTTGCCATTCCTTGATATCTGCAACAGAAACATTCAAACCCTCAGATAAATTCGTTTGGTGCATATATGAAAAAAAAAATTTCAGCTTCAAGCCATAGGCCAGTATGGAGCGGAGAGGAACCTGGCTTTGGACATTGAAAACTGAAGAGCTTGTCATAAAATTTAGACATGAGATAAGATAAAACATACCTTTCTACCAACTTAGTGGCTTTACCAACACATACAATCAATAGACCAGTTGCCATAGGATCAAGTGTTCCAGCATGCCCTACCTGTAAGCACAAGCCAAAAAGTTAAACCATAACAGAAAATAAGCAACAGAAGCATCCAAAAGTAGAGACACAATAGCAAAAGAGCACCTTTTTCACTTTGACTAAGCGACGCAGCTTGCCACAAACTGTAAATGAGGTCCATCCTGTTTTGCACCACAATAGTGTTATCATTTGACAAAAGCCAATATGATAATTCAGAATGTCATTTTACATTTATTTTCTGAGAATTGTCAAAAATTGTATATCAGCAAATCAGAGAATTAGATAAATAGTCCTGCTAACATTCAACAGTGTGACCAAACAAATTTGATTCAATACCCCCTCTCTGAATTAGAAACAGGAAGTAGAAGAGTCTCTTTGCTAAAGCACATAGCAAGCAGTACAAGACTAACTTACACCTTCTCCTCGTTAGCCTAAACATGTATTGACTAAAATCAGACTGTAGGCTACATATGACCAAATAAGGAAGTATGCATGCTTCAGTAACAACAAAAGCTCACTTATTATTAAATGCACAAAAAATTCTAAAGAATTGCAATTTTTTTACAAGTAAAAGACCTCCACTCTTTGATAGATAAACTACTGATTTAAATACATCTAAATATGATATTGATCAAGATATAGCATTCAAAAGTATTAACCCGGTATAATTCAAACAACTAATAATATGCATATTCGTTAGCTCACCTTTGGGCTTATTCACCAAAACTACCGTACCATATGGACCATCCCATCGCGGGGGAAGCTCAGTACTCCTACTAACAAGGTAAGGCTCCCCACCACTAACCTCGGTATCCTTACTGGGAACTTTCTTCAAACACTTAAAAAAGTCCTCCACCTTCTTCTCAGTAACCTCCTTTTTCACATCCTTATCTGAATTTCCCTCTTCCTCAAAAAACACCAACCCTTTGTCCACGTCCTTATTATCACCAGGTCTTTTACTCTTTCCCTTAACTTTGATTTTCTCATTTGATTCTCCAGGTTCAAGAAAAGCCTTATCAAAACACTGATCAGGAAAATACTTCTTTTCCAATTGATAAACCATTTTATAATGCTTATCTTTTTCCCAAGGATATGCAAATGTATCATAAAAATAAAGCTCTTCTTCCCTCTCATGTAACCTATCAAATTCCACAACTTTAGGCTTCAATTCAACAAACCCATCTTCATTTTTCCCCTTTTCATCATCTTCAGAATCTGACCCATACATTCTTTTCGTCCTCTTTCTATAATATTTCCTCTTAGACTTATCCATTTCATCATCCAAAGTCAGTTTCTTTTCTACCCATGAATCAAAACCCAATTCTTTTTCTGGGTTCTCTTCCTCAGGTGAGTTGGGTGAGTCTGGTTGACTGAGTCGGCGGCGAGTTGAGGGGGGTTGGGACTGTGTTGGGGTGTTGATGATCATGTCATATTGGAGAGGGTAAGGAGTTGATGTTGTGGAGAAGAAAAATGAAGGAAGTGGCTGCTTTGAAAAGATCAATCTTCTGTTAAGATTATTGGGTTTTGATGATAAGAGACGAAGGGACTGAGTTGCTGTGAAAAAAGGAACGATTTTTGGACGTAGAAAAAGAAGCGACATTGCCAAGTGGTGAAGTTTCGAAGTTTGAAGCTTTACAGGTTTCTTCAGTTGCTTGGAACCAGGGTTTTAGCACAGCCTTTTTAGAAGATTTTATAAGATTTTTGTCCGAAGGTCAGGCTTATTTTAAAAAAAAAACATAATTTTAATTTTTAAAAAAGCAATTTAACAAAAAATAAAGAGAAAATATAACAATGACGGCATAAAATTCAGTTAAATAACGTTTTTGACAATACTATTTTTATTTTTTTCTGAATTATAAAATAATTTTTAAACAAAATATTTTATAAAATACTTTTCAATTAGTGCATTATGATTAAATTTGCTTAAAAATTAAAAGTATAATGATTAATTTTCTTCAAAATAAATTTGAAGCACTCACCTAATTAAAGTGATAAATTTGTATTTTATCCGTCAAAACAGAAAAAAATATATTGAAATGAAGTATTAGTAGGTGAAATAAGCTCTTTTATTTAGATTTGATAACCTAAAACACGATATAATGATATAATACGAAAACGATATAAATAAAAAATATAAAAATAATATAATTTAAAATTTAATAAAAACTATAAATAATTTTAATAAAATCAAAATAATATACTTAATATTTTTATATCAACGTAAATTGTGATAATTTTTATATTAAGACAAATTGTGACATTTAATTCTTGTGTAAAATATCGTTCAAATACATAAATTATCAATATTTTATATAACACGAATCGCTAAGTCTAGTTTTATTTTATAAATTAAATGATACTCTCTCTGTTTTGTAGATATTATTGAAGTAGCCATAACAAGTTTCTTGCATTTTCATTTCTAAAGGGTATTAAAATCACCTAGTTTGACAGGGTTTTGAGATCAACATCATTTAGACATGAAGGAACAAGTTGAATTGGTTGGATAGTAAATCCAGCTTTATGACATGCATCTTCGAGAAGTTTCACTTGTGAAGCTCCATCAGGGCAGAATGCAACCACAGCTCCTCCACTGCCCGTAAATTTCGAAGCAGCACCAACTCTCCGAGCCACCTCCACCATTTCTATGTTTAAAGCACCTAGGCACTCGTCACCGAACATGCGCCTGTAAAGATTCACATAGATCATTCATTCATTCATCAGAAAAAAATTAGTACATGCAAGCTTTCCTTTAACTTTAGTTGTCAGCAAAAAAATCTAACCTTCGGAGGTCAAAATTACGGTTCATGAGTTCTGCAAGCTTTTGATAGTTCTTTTCAAGAATTACAGTCCACCCTTCTGCTGCTATGTTTGCAACTTCTGCCATTGATGTTATGATAAACTCATCACCATTAAGCCACCTCTGTCGCACAGTGCTATGTACCTACATTCGAAACAACATGTGCTCATTTCACTGAATAAATGCAATACAGCTTTTCAGAAAGGTTAAAGGAAGCATCTTATGCAGTGATTAAAAGGTAAAAAGGGAGATAAAAACATAAAGAGGGGAAGTAAGGGACATGTTCTAACCTTCCCAGAATCACTCGGATTCTCAGCATAAATGAGATGGAGAGGTGGTAGAAGACTAATATCCATGGGTGTGTAGATGCCATGTCCCAACTTATCCATGTTTTCCTTGCTAAAATCCTACAGAAGAATTATTGTGCTAATATAAATTACAATGCATTCATAAATTTGTCGACCGAGTTTGCATAAAGATAACATACCATGTGGACAAGGCCTCCATAGACCTGTGCCACTCTATCTTGAAGGCCAGCAACAATTCCAAGTTCTTGTTCTGCACTAAGGATAAGCTTGGGTCTAACTTCTACTTTAATCAAATGCCTGACCTTGTAAAAATCAAGAAGGCAGCTTAGGGCAGCACATACAATAGCACTGGATCCTGAAAGTCCTGTCTGAGAAATCAAAAGTGTAAGCCATTTATTGACAATGCTTTGTTATACATATTGAAATTATAGTTTACTGTTCCAGTGCCCTTGCAGAAAACCAGAAACAATAAGACCTTGATCATTGGAAGTATGAGAGAAAACAGTTGATATCAAACAATTATACATACATATATATATATATATATACACGTATTTTCTATTTAGAGCTCTACCTGGCGAGGGATATTAGTATCATACGATAGGGTAAAGTTCCCCTGTTGCAGATTTATGTTGTTATCCTTACAATGCTTATGGAAAACTTTACAAATTGCCATAAGCAGTCGTACGCCTCCATAATAACCTTCACTTTGCACCCGATTTACCTGCAAGTAAAACAATGCATGTTTCAGCCCCATTCATTTTGAATGTGCAATTTACATATTCTGTACCTGTGAATGCAACTATGCCAGTGGAAACAGACATGAATCATGGGAAAGTTGGATTTTATTCCATTATTGCAATTCAAAATCTCATTACTAAAGCAGCTCAAAAAGAACAATGCAAAAGCATGTGGTTTACATTCCATCATTGTCAGATTAAAGATAACACAGGATAGACAATCAAGATAAATAAATTTAGCATCAAAAAGGCCAAACTCAATCAAAATTTTTTGAAGATCTCAATCAAAATTTTTTGAAGATCTTAATCAAATACTTAGTAACAAAGGATGTTTTCACATATATCCCTTAACTCAAGTGCCCTATGCAAATTACTTTCATCAAAACAATTCTGGAGCTGAACCAGCCAGCACCTGAAGCACAAATTAACCTTTCATTCAACAAAATATGAACCTTTACACCTATCCAAGAAACAATCCACCTTAGATTTATATCAATTCTCGAATGCTAATCATCACTAATCAATATCATTGTCATTATCTATTTTAGATAATTAGCACAGTTGCAAAATTAACTCCAACCAAAAAGTAAACAAAACAATCCTGTTAACTCAGATTTGATTTTAAAAAAAACCAACAAATCCCAATCTGGGTATCCACTAAATTTCCTGGAAAATGTTGAAAGAATCAAAATTTTCAGATTCAATAAGAAATAATAGAGAGACAGGAAAAAAAACACCCATCAGATCCTGGAAACATAAAAACCAAACAATGCCAAAAATTAAAATAAGAATTGAAGACTGCAAAAAAGAGAGATTACAAGGTGATCCAGGGAGTTAAACTGAACAAGATCATGAGTTGGATGAGGTTGGATAACAAGATGACGAGAAGGCTCCAATTTAACCGAAGACCAGAAGTTTCCAAGGGAAAAAGAGATGGTTTTTCCGAAGTAAACATCACTTGGGTTCCCTAGCAATCCAACACGAGCATAAGCTTTGTGTTCAATCACACCTGAAACACCTGCTTCAGTTGAGTTCATCTGATCCATCTTTGCCGCGTGCAAATTCTAAAAACTACTGAGTTTTGTTTTCTCTTTAAGAAATTTTATCGCTGTCAGCCTCCAACTCTTTGCTGCTTTATGGGAGTTGATAGGGTCCTCCGTGGAGACGCGTTTTGTTTAAGGGCCCCACTTGCAGTTGGACCTCTTTAGTGATAAAGCACAGCTCAGCATTTGTTCTTATCTTTAAAACTCATGTTTTCTTCTATTTTTTTATTAAAAAAATCTAAATAAAAAACTATACTATATTTAAAACATTACTATAAAAATTTAAATAAAAAGATAATACTTTATTCAAATAGCTGCAAATGCATTCACTTTTCTATTTTTAGATTGCAGCTATTAAAATAATGGAGATAAGTTCAAATAAAATCTAAATAAACTTTTAAAATCATTTTTTTAAAAATTAAATTAAATTATAATAAAATATAAATTATCTCAGTAATTTTATTAAAAAAAAAAAAAAGTCCATGTTTTAAATTGTTTATTCCTGGCAAAGCCTCGGAAAATCTTAAACTTTGAATCCAATCAAGTTGATGCCCATTTCCAATGTGTGTGAACAAGAATTCTTAATAGTTGAATGAGAGGGTAAAAAAAACAAAAAAACAAAACGGAGACACTGGGATTTTCCAACGTTTCCAAATCTCTGTGATAATGAACTGATATGGTGGCCAACACTATTCGTTTAATTGGCAAAAATCGTTCATCTTAACATAAACATCTTTGATTCAAATTTTATTGATAATTTCTATCGTTCAATCGATAAAAATTATTCATTTTAACATAAAAATTTTGAGATCAAATTTAATCGATAACTTTTTATTAAAATCACTTCGACTATATAATCTCTAATCATTTTTTTTATATTGAAAAGTATAATGTATCTTATTTTAACATAAAAAATTAAATAATCTATTTATCTTTGAAAATTAAAAAAAAAATATATGGTGATGGGCAAAGCTAGATATCTGGAAAGGTCTATAGAAATCATAATTTAAATTCAAATGAACAAAGATTGGGTGATCCATGGTGATGAAATAAACTGTACAGTTCTCCATGAAATGTACAAATTGAAAGCTGACACCACAAAACCAGGAAACCTCAAGAGAGGTTGAAGAAGACATTATATTTGATAATTACTAACAAGCTCAAGCTCCATCAGTCTTCTTCCTCTTCATCATCTTCAGGAAGCCCCATGTCGTCTCCGATACCTTCAAGCAGTTTGTCCACATCCTCACCTAATTCCGATAACCTTGCACTCAACTTTTCCACCTTGCTCTGCTCTTGCCCGAGGCACACTAGTAAATCATTCAGCTCTGCTTCGCTTTCCTTCTGGGCTTCTTCCCTGGCTTCGGCCTTTATTGCCTCAATATCGGGTGAGGTTGATGGTGTCCCTCCACTCTTCAAAGCTTTCACCTCTTTTTCTAGGTGGAGATTGGTCTGTTCAAGACTATTGTAAGCATCTGATAGACTCTTAAGATCAGACTCCAGCTTCCCAGCTAAATTCTGGTACATTGATGCCTCTGATTCAATCTTAGCTTTCTCTGCCTCGAGCATCTCTATCCCTTGGGATGCCTTCTGAAGATCTCTACGAAGTATCTCTGCCTGGACTCTATCTGAGCCGCTGCCAACCTTTAGCTCTGGTTGAGAATGCCCACTCCCACCTGTCCTTGCTAAATCCTCAGCCAAAGTGGCATTTCGGCCAAGAAGATTCTAGAATTGAAAAGCAAAATGAAAACATAAGATCAGATGGACAAATACATCTTAGGCTAATTAACAATCGTTCGTTTTTTTAGAATAAAATTCATACAGGTCTATTATTTCAAACTAAATTGTATTTTGTTTTTTTTATTAGCTTCCTATTACCTGTATCTCAGAGCACTGTTTCCCCACAAATGCTTTTAGCCGCTTGATATAGTCCTTATCACTTTCTCCACCCTGTTGTTCCATTTCTGCAGGCAAAACTGCCACATCACTCTTAGGGCGACTATAAACATCTATGATGTTCTCTCTAATATACACTTCCAAACTCTTTACAAATTTAACAAACTGAACATCAAATATTGATATGAGAATGGGATGATCCTCATTCTTCTGATCTGATAAATCATCCTCAGTACCATCTTCAATCTCTGCCATGCTAGCAGCAGCGGATCTAGTCAATGGTTTATGGGACTGAGCTGGCTTCGCTGATGAGAAAAGGAAGCTTCTCTGCATCTCATCAAACTTCAAAAAGTATGACGTAAGCCCAATTTTCTGGCCTATGGCATCAGCTATGGTGAAACCATCCTTTCCACTTTCACTAGATTTATTGTAGATCACACATTCTCCCAAGAGAACAGCAGCCAAACCCCTAACACACACAGTTGATGATGTATTTGACACCAATTCAAGCAGATACGTTAAGTGGGCGCGTGAATCTAAGAAGCATTGCACTGCACCTGGGCAATCTGCTAGCCAAGTGACGAGCAGTTTCAAGATAATTGGTTGAACATACAAGTAACCTGGCTTCCCATCTTTATTTTTCATGGAAGATGCAACAGCCAAGTACCTAACAATACGGTGCAAGAGTAGCTCTGGAGCCCCTAAGGATGGCATTGGCGCTTCAAGCTCAATTCGTAGAACCTGCACAATCTCCATTGAAATTAGATTACAGAAAAATAGAGGCCTACAGTTGCCACTTTGCTCTAGATGCAAATGAAAAAGAGACAAAATGTGAAAGTATACCCTTTCCTTGCATTGAGTATTGTCCTTAAGAATGTGAGTAAGAACACTAGCAGCCCTGCAACAAGTCTATACTTCACAATATCAGAGCCAGATATTTCTCAGGCAGCAAGCACCATGTACAAAATCTAATATTCTATATGATGGAGATCAATATTGATAAAATCTTCATGCAATATCATGAGATGGTCCTACAAATTTAGGCTCACTGTATTGTTCCTTTTCACAAAGTTGACGATGTGGAATGGAGAAGTGACAAAATTAGGTTTCGGTTACCTCAAGATCACCATTGCTTTCACTCAATGCAAGACCATGTAACAGCATGCTGCCACATATACAACACATACAACACAATTAAATAATTTCATCAACAGAATATTTATATGAAACAAGCCAACTGCCAAGTAAAATTTCAAGATTTAAACTATCTCCATATAGTTCAATACATTTTCCTAGCCTAAATGGTCCAATAATAAAGAAGTCAAGAACAGAAAGCATTATAAGTAAACAAACCTTCCAAATGACATGTTCACATCCTCCTCAAAGGGAGCATGAATCATAGAATTTGGTTGAGGAATTAATGTGGATACTAACATTGCTTGCCCATCCATGTTTTTCTAGAAAATATATCCAAAATTCACAATCAGGACACAACAGTGCACATACATGTGAGATACTTCTAGTAAATTACACAAGCATAATTACTAACAAAAAAAATATATCAACTAAAGAGCAAAGCTATGATATAAACCTCACAAAAGTTCTTAAAAACATGGTCAGCCGCAATAAATTCTTGAATGCTAGACGTTCGCAAAATGATTCGGAGAATAGAATTCAAAGCAGGTTCCACTTGCGACTCCTCACCAAGAACTTTGCTAGAGAGGACATCCAGATTCTTGGGATTCTCAGCAACCAAATCACCAATGCACCTTAGTGCCTGGCAAAATAGAGAACATTATGTGCAAATGAAGAGGAAGAAGAAGAAGAAGAAGAAGAAGAAGAAGAAGAAGAAGAAGAAGAAGAAATCTAAAAAGAGATCTTACTGAACAGCGCACAGCAATTGAAGCCCATGGGCTTTCAACACCCAGCATAAGCAGATGGTCCAACAACTTTTTCTACAATTAAGAAAGACAATATATCACAGAAACAGATAGCTCTTCAGGTACTCAATTCAAGCAGATATGATTTGTAATGAACCTGAACTAGGACTGTTTTATTGGTGATCTTGTTCGAATCTTTTTGAGGATCAGCTTCTGAACCTCCCATCATCAACAAATTAATAGTCTCCAACGTACTGAGTAAATTAATTGTCTACTGGCAAGTTATTTGTTTCATGGACAACAGAAAATGACCAGTAAGCTTGTGATAGCATGTGAAATAATTAACAGGAATTGGCAATGGAGAAAATACAGAAGCCATATAAAAGTATAAACACTTGAGTATCTAACCTTCTGTTGAGTGAAACTGTTAGTGCTTCCTCTTAGTTTCAAGATTGATATTAATGGGTCAAAGCCCAAAGTCTCCCTTAGTAGTACCTGAAACCCACCTAAAATCAGTAGCAGAGAAAACCTCATAAAAGAGATTGACAACAATGATAACAAAACATGGAATAAACCTGATTTGATGCATTACTGTGAAGAAGATTGTTCAGCAGCTCGAGACAGTCCTGTGCAAGAACAATATAAGAACCACGTTAATTCATTTATAGATTTCTCCAACAACTAGCATGGCCAAATTAGAATTGACTGCACACATGACTTAGCTAAACAAGTCACAAACAATAAAAAATGAATGGCCTAACAGCAAACTAGCCAAAAACAAGTTCACTGAAGTTCAAAAAATAAATTCCATGAATCACCTGCACAACAACACCGCCTTCAGAACCCCCTTCCTCCTTAATAATACTAAAAACTTTTTCAAATGCACCTTCGAAGACTACAATCTTTTGAATCTCCTGAAATCATAGAACTCTCTTAGTTAGTATGGCAATCAAACATATGTAAGCAAGGTTCAGGTGCACAAAGAAAAAAAAAAAAAGAATATGACAGGGCAAAAGGGGGGGAGAGAGATTAAATAAACCCAAAAGCTCACCTCAGCTTCACGAGTCAAGTAAGTAAGAAGCAGTAAGGCTTCATTTCGTATAACCTGGAAGGTAAACAGTGAACAACTTCATAAAAAAGAAAAGCAATCACATAATATCATCATTATCCTATCCCAATTAAATTTTGAGACAAGTTTCAAATATTAGATTTTCATGTTTGATGATATCAATCTATGTAAATGACAAACAAACAGGAAACTACGGTAAGTTAACCAGAAGGTTCCTGAAGAGTCATATTGCAACAAGCAGGCCTACAATAAAGCAGAATGTCGAATTTAACAAAATTTGCAAGAGGATCATTTGACTAATAAGCTGTGTACCTCACGGTCCATCAGCATATCCATGAGCCTAGTTATACCACGAGGAATGGACAGAATTGCTTCCTGTAACCTGAAAAGGAACTCAGCAAGAGGCTTTCGAGCAGAAACCAATAAAGAAAAAATCTAGATAGAATAAAAGGGATTTCTGTAAGACTCATACCTATTTGGAGAATTAGTAAGAAGGGCTGTCAAAATTTGAAGAGTGTAATATCGAACATAGAAATCCTCCTCTGACTACAAAGTCACCAACACAGAAGATAATGATGCTATTACAAGAAGGATCCACAACAACATATAAAATAAGTTCAAGATCCATTTAGAGAACTCTCACCAGCAAACTTAGTAAAAGAGAAATGCTATCCGATTCTCGGGAAAGCAAATCAGTATTCATTAAAGCTGGCTGAACCTCATTTGTAGGCCCTTTTGCATGATCAATAGGTGTTAAAGCACTAACAAGAGTTTCAAGGGCCCCATGAACCTGCAAAAAGGGAATGAATGGTAATCAATCTTTTATCCATTTTCAGAAAATTTTCAATCAACAAAGTTACGTTGATGGATAAAAGGAAACAACAATATTGGACTATAAGAAGAAGGAAACAGCAAAATTATTTCCCAAGAACAATTACCAGAAAATTTTTTGGTCATAAGTTGGGAGGTAAACAGCAGGAAAATAAGAAGTTGGGTGAGAAAAAGACTTGCCCAAATAGGGGGAACAGACTCATAGAAACATAAATACAGACCACAACTCTAGAGATCATCCGACTGTCAAGCCCAACCACTGGACCCTTTAGTGCTTCAATAATAAACACTAATACAGAATGTATTTAAGTAATTTGAAAACAACAAATTTAGTTCTGAACTTTTAATCCTCCTTAAAGACAATTTAAACATTTACTCCAGAACTTTTCCGGAAATGATTTTTAATATAATTTTCCTCCACAAAACCAGTCTGAAAATGCCATGAAAATATTCTTGATCAACTGCGAACTGCTGGACCAAAGTTCTCTCTGAGGTACCATGTATGCATTACTTAGAAACAGTGCATAAGAAACAACAAGAGGAACAAGAAGAAGAAACATAACAAGCCAAAGAGATCTCAAACCATTTCAACATCATCACGTTCTTTCTTTAAGACAGCCATCAGTACAGGAAAGCCTGCAAAATGTAAATACGAGCCATATTAAACAAGATAGAAACATACGATAAGAATGACAGGGGACTTTAACTTCAGTACTAGGTTAGTAACTGTATCGAACAAGGTAGAAACACACACCCATTGCTCCAAAAGCTAGCTGGGCGGCACGGCTTTCAGCCACAACAGACTGAAGCTCTGCAATAGCAGTCCTCCTGTCCTCTGCCAGGACACCGTTACTTATGCGGTCAAGCAAGCGTTCAACATAACTATTGACTCACAACAAATAGTAAATCAGTCGCATCATCAATATCAAACACAGTAAAATAAACAGATATTACTAATATTCTCAATTAAATTACCTATCTTCACTGGAACCGGAATTGTCATTGCCAAAAACAAATCCAACAACCCCCTACACAAGAACAAATTCAACAATCACTTAGCTTATAATCAATGCACAATAGAATCCATTTAAGCAACATACAGTACACGTGCATCACAAGCTTAACCAACACGCTCAATAAGAGGAACAAAAAACGGTGAATTTAAATCACTTTTTCGAGAAAATGCAGAGTCCAAGCACGGTTTTATAAGAAACCCAAGAGGCTAAATCAAATTTATACACATAGAGAAACTAAAGGATTGATTACATATCATTTTTGCAGCTTTAGTTCATCAAATATATTTTAACATCAATCTTGAACTAAACCTAAATTAAAATTTCATTCTTTTTTAAATCAAAGGCTTTACTATAGTAACATTAGCTCCAATCAATAATCAGAAAACAAGTAAACATTACACAATTACCTTGTAACGAGAGGCCAAATCCATCTTCGAAGCTCAATTAACGAGCACAGAAAATGCTGAAAAAAAAAAAGCGAAGAATTGTGAAATTAAAAAGCATAGATTGACTTAATTGAACTTCATAATTAGGGATTAAAAAAATATGTGAACAAAAATTAGGGGAAAAACGGAGAAACCTGGAGTGGATCGAAGTGAAGTGAAAAGAGAAGGAAAAAGACAAAAATTCAAATCGGATCTGCGTTTCACGTGGATTTTGATCGTCGTTTTTCGTTTCACTTAAGCGAAGAGTTTCCGATTATCAAAAGGAAAGATTTTTGAGCCAAAAAAAAATAGTAAATAAAACGGTAGCGAATTACAGTTAATTTGGGCCATCCGAGGCCTTGTTGAAAATTTATCTGAGCCCAGTGCCCTTGATAGGTATGCTAAATGTCGGCCAGTAGCCCAACATCTTGGCGATAACGATCTTATAGTAATTTAAATAAGAAGATACGTTTTTTTTTTTTTTTAATTTGTTTGTAGGAGGGCAAACGCTTGTGCAAGGAAAAAAAAGGATGACGAAGTTAGAATCCATGCTCACATGTTTTTTTTTAAGCCTCTTAATCAATAAGCTAAAAGATGAAAGATAATTATATATATATTTTAGGTATCATATAAAATATTAAAAATTATATATTTTTATTTTATTATATATAAAAATTAAATGTTATAATTTATATCAATATAAAAATATAAAATATTTTTTTATTAAATTTATATATAATAATTACTAAAATTTTAAATTGTATATTTTTATATCTCATTTTCGTATAATATTCTTATTTTATCATCGTATTATATTTTATATTATCAAATCTAATTTTAACCATTCCCTTAATTTTTTTTTTTCGTCTTTTGGGTTACGATTAAATTCCAACTCGAAAAATTTTAATTTTAAAGATGACTTTAAGTGAATTAACTATTCATTGATTTCAATTTTATTTTAGATGTAATTTTTTATTACAATAAAATTTCAACTTAATAAAGGTTTGAATTAGTCTATATTTCTTTATAAAAAAAAGGATTATTAGTTAATTTAGGTTTCATAGCATTGGTTTTTTTTCTTCTTTTTTTTTTTTTTAAATAAAAAATCAAAGACAAACATCAAAAAATAATATATATATTGCTAGTGCCCTTTCTTAGCTAAACTTTATTATATTGGATTCTTTTGAACTAAAATATCTTTTTTCCTAAGACAAAGGGGAAGAAAGGTTAAGACTTTTTTTAAATTAAAAACCAACAAAATTCAAAAGTGATTTTTTTCCTAAATACCTCAAAATTTTTCTAAACATCTTTAAAAATTAGAAAACAAGAAATTTAAAAATATATATATACCTCTAAAAAATTTTTTGAATATTATTTTTATAAATAAAATTAATAATTCTATCAATAATATTTTTGTATGTTATAAATAAACACTTCTAAAAAATTTTAAATCCATCACTAATTTTTTACAAAAAATTTGCTTATTTATGGATCAATGAATGTTAGATTCATCTAGGACTTGCATTTTGGACACATAGTAAATTTGGGCCATTTCCAATAAAAAAAAGAAAAACCCATAAAATTCAAGCCCTAAACCAGCCATTAATATAGACCAAAGAGTCAAGACATCTATATCAAGAAAATGTTAAAAGTCAAACATCATGAAAATAACAAAATTTATAATGTGACAGATGATGGAATGATTTTTTTGTTTTTAATTTGGTTTCAATTAATATTTCAAATCTTAAAAACATAACAAAACATCATACTTTAATATTCAATCATTTTAACAAGAAATTATCCCACATTATTAGAGAAATTTTTAGACATAGAAAACAAAATTAGCAAAATAATACGTATGCGTTATGATATATTAAAAAATTAATTAAAAATTATATATATGACAAATAAGATATTAGAATAATTATTCATTAAGCATTGCAAAACTTAAATTAAGAATTTGATAGATAAATTAAGGATGGTGGTGGTATCATTTATATAATAATGTCATTTTTTTTTCGAAGAGCAAATGACACAAGCTAAAACCAAATAATTATATGATTTATTGATAAAATATGAAATATTTAAATTTAATAATTAAAATTTAATCTTTAATATTCATAAAAAATATTCTTAATAACTTCAAATACATTAAAAAAAGGATATTTTCTTTTTTTTATTGAGATAAAGATTCAAATGTAACATTTTTAATTAAAAAATGCATCATCCAAAAGAGTTTTCAAGAGAGACAAAAAGTTATAGACAATAAAGCACAAAAACATGGAAAATGTCATACAGGAACCTTTTTTATTTGCTGCACTAAAGAGGCTGCAGCATGCTCCATAGGAAAAAGAATTCATAAAATAAGGTTTGCAAATAAAGAAGTAATAAACAATTGTAATTAGATACATGACCCAAATTAGGGTTTATAGAGAACTAAAAATTATTTTTTGTTCATCTTACATGATTGAATGGAATTTAAAGTTACGATCGTGCAATTCGAATTAAAACAACAACAAGAATCAAAATCAGTTATATATGGTCTTCGATTCGAATTGTACTCACAGATATCGAAATATAAATAATTTATCTTAAAGGATGATTAAGTATTTAGTTGAATGGCTAATTAGAATTAAGAGTGTTCATAATTCGATTTTAATTGAATTAATTAACTCAATTGATTTAATTTGATTAGTCGATCGATTATCAAATTAATTTTCATCGATTAATGAAAATGATTTTAGAAGAATCTCGATTTTCAATTAATTCGGTTCGAAACTAGATTATTTTATTTCATAAGTTGTTAGAGTTTTTAATATAATATTTTAGTATTTCAATATTTTGTTGAATAATTTTATTTAGTTAGTTTAAAATATGAAAAATTAAGAGTTTAAAATATAATTTAACTTAAATATATTTGTTATTCGATTAATCAAAAAATTAATCGAACCGATCGAATTAAATTCAATCGATTAATTTTTGAAATTACTAAATTCGGTTCAATTAATAAAAATAATATAATATAATAAAGTAATTCAATTTTGAATAATTTGGTTCAAAATTAATCAAACCAACCAAATGAACAACCCTAATTAAAATTACAATTTTGAGGTTGAAATTAGATTTGCTTAAATAAAAATATTTCATTTGATATTTTGATCAATTCAAGTGAACTTATTACTTAAAAAAATTTTGTTGTTTCATTATCAAAATTACTGTGAACAAAAAGAGACGTGTCTCTTAAATTTCATTGACAATGAATCAAAAACGAAAATTTCGCATTAATCAGATCATATGCAAGACTTTGACTTTGAAACGAAAACAATAGAGTAAGAAATAGGGAACTAGTTATGGTCTATTTGATTGTGAAATGCCATCCACAAAACAAAAGGCTTTGCTCAAAAAAGAGGCTAAACTTTCCACTAATCAGTCCAAAACAGCAACAATCGAACAACAATGAAAGAAGGAAACGGGCATTATTTGGTCACTATCTGAAAAGATCTTTGCTTCTTTTAAGTCAAAAAAAAATGAGCCAAGGTTTCTGCATGAATACATGAAAAAGAAAAAGATACATCAATGGGATTTTAGTTTTTTAACGTAATAAATACGTTAATTTCTCATATTCTTGACTTGATTTTGAAATCTTGAATTTATTGGATATTTAAGTTAAAATTATTTAAATGCATGATGTTGAAATAAATGATGCAAACTTTGAGCATGAATACATGAAAAGAAAAGTAAACAGCAATGGGATTTTAGTTTTTTTACGTAATAAATACGTTAATTTCTCATATTCTTGACTTGATTTTGAAATCTTGAATTTATTGGATATTTAAGTTAAAATTATTTAAATGCATGATGTTGAAATAAATGATGCAAACTTTGTGCATGAATACATGAAAAGAAAAAGATAGCTCGATGAGATTTTAGTTAATTTACGTAATAAAAATGTATACTTCTCATATATTTTGACTCGATTTTGAAATCTTGAATTTATCGGATATTTAAGTTAAAATTACTTAAATATGTAAGGTTCGAGTTTTGTACATGAAAAAAAAAAAAAGATAGCTTAATTGGATTTTAGTTAATTTACATAATAATTATGTATACTTCTCATATGTTTGATTTGATTTTGAAATCTTGAATTTATCATATATTTTAAGTTAAAATTACTTAAATATGTGATGTTTTGTTTGCATAGAAAATAAAAAATAATTTATCATATATTTTACTCAAATTTGAAATCTTAAATTTATCGGATATTTAAGTTAAAATTACTAAAATACGTAATGTTTGAGTTTTGTGAATGAATAGATGAAAAGAAAAAGATAGCTCGATTGGATTTTAGTTAATTTATGTAATAAATATGTATACTTCTCATTTTTTTTATTTGATTTTGAAATCTTGAATTTATAAGATATTTTAAGTTAAAATTACTTAAATATGTGATGTTTTGTTTACATAAAAAGTCATGAAAACTTATCATATTTTTTGCTCTACTTTGAAAATTTGAAATTATCTATTACTTTATATGTGATATTTTGTTTATATATATATATATATATATTTTTTTTTTCAAAATTAATTTTGATTGAAATAAATGTGATGATATATCAACGGTCGATATATATATGTTGAAAATCTTTTCAATAATTACTAACACAATGTTCATACATGAAAAAGGATGATTAGAAGGCATATTCTAAAGCTAAAGTAGGGCATTGATGCTTTGGATTTAATTAAGGAAGCTTGTTAGAGATTAGGTAACTTCCATTCACATCCAACAAAGGGTCCCAATTGAAATACCCATGAAAGTGGGATAACCTAAGAAAGCAATGGTGCCAAAGAAGACAAATGAATTCTTCCAAATCCAGTGGGTGATTGCTAGGAAACACAACAAAAAAAATAAAAAAAAAAAAAGAGAGAAAAACGACAAAGTCCTTGCTGAAGATCTCAACAAGACATTGGCATGAAATTGAACAAATATGAACAAATCCCATTGGAATTAATGCCCAAAAACATGTAAAGGTAGATAACATCAAGATATTGAATGTCTCGGTGTTATTTAGACGAATTTAATTTAATTAATTTATATAATTATTTTTAAAATATCATATATAATAAATTTTAAATTTAAATATCAATAGTTGTAATTACTTTATTTATCTTCAATCAACGATTTCTTTAATAATCTTGTATTCTTGCAGACTTAACAATGATGTAGTTTATTACAATGTTCTGAAAAGACAGTAAGTCCAGCCAACTTTCATCGATAATGCAATAAAGAAATTGGCTAGAGCATCCGCACTATGATACCAAACTTAAAATTGATAATACAGACAATTTGATTTGGTTTTACTCTAAGTTTTATTTTTTAAAAAAATTTGTGATAGTTATTAAATCTGACGATTTGTATAATATAAAATATTAAAATTTATATATTCATATTATATTTTATATAAAAATTATATATTATAAATTGTATTGACATAAAAATATAAAATATATTTTTTAATTTTATTAAATTTATTTATAATTATTATTAAAATTTTAAATCGTATTATTTTTATATTTTATTTATATATATTATGTTTATATTATATTAATATATCATATTTTTAATTATCATATTTAATAATTATTAAATTTTAACGTTTCCCAAGGAAAAAAAAGGAAGGAAAATGAAATGTTGGTATTGGGAACCATCCCTTTCCCTCTAAATCAAAAACGCTTCCAAAAACACAAGATTTGCCATTACTTTAGGTAAATTCCTTTCAATGGCTGGAATATGCCTTTTTTTTTCTTAACCACTCAAAAGAACCAACAAATATGTGTTTGTTATTCCTTGACTGAATTTTCCAGGAAACTACCTAGAAACATCACTATATGAACTAAGCTTTCAAAGGTACCTTCATCACTTTATATATACCAATAGAGAATTGGAATAGTGTGTTTAAAAAAAGCATGGACGCTAAAAGTCATGTGAACAAAGCCTTCAAAAGTACTTTCATCGCTTTAATAAATTCAATAATTCATATATTCATGTTTGATAAATTATTATAATGCGTATATTTACATCATATTTTATATAAAAATTATATATCATAATTTATGTCGATATAAAAATATAAAATTTATTTTTTATTTTATTAAATTCATATATAATAATTATTAAAATTTTATGTTGTGTCACCTTCATATCTTATTTTTATATTAGATTATCATATCATATTTTAAATTATCAGATCTTCAACTCTTAATATCAGTAATTAAATTTAAATTTCAATAGTCTCAAGTAAAGATAATAATAAAAAAAAACACGACAAACTTACTAGCATTGGAGAACTAGAGATTTTAATTTTAATACTATCATATAATTTAAAAAAATAAGATTAACATGTGACACATATCTATTATGATATATTAAAAAATTAATTAAAAAATAAGATATATAATAGTTTTTTAATTTCATTTATGAATTTAAAAAATTTTACTATTAATGTACAAAAAAATAAATATTTTAATATATTTATTTAATACACAACTGGCTTTAAAAATTACTGGTACATTACATTATAAAATTGAGTCAAACAACCTTCACCAGTAAATGATAGTTCAGAAATGACAGAGATCTAAATTCATTGATACGCTGTTCTAATTAATATTACTATTAGAATTTAAAAAAAAAAAACACAGATTTACTAATAATTTCTTGGGAAATTAAGAGGAAACCCAATGATTTCAACGGCTAGGAAAAATTTAATCCATTTTAATTATTGATTTTAAATGAGGGTGGTCTACAATAATTTGAAATCTATTCCAAATTCAACCATTGATTATGATTTTTATTTTTTTGTCTTTTGAATTATAATCGAAATTTGAATTAGATATTTTTAAATTTGAAATTGATTTCAATATTATTGGATTAATCATTAATTATTATTATTATGATATTTTTTTTAACTTTATTGCTATGATTATTTTTAGATAATTTTGTGAGGGATGATTAAAAATTGAAAACTTTTTTTATTATATTCTTTTTTGTATATTCTTTTCTATACCTAATAAAAGACAATCCTCTTTCATTTTATACATTATTTTATATATTATTATATGTTTCAAAAGTATAAAGGAGAAAACTTTTTTGTTTGATTATAAAAGTGAAATCTAATGTACCTAAAAAAAGTTAAAAATTTCATCATCTTTTCCAAAGTCATTATTTTTTATTAACTAATAAATATTACTAATGTTCATTCTATATACTACTTTTTTCCCTTTTTTCCTCTATTTTATAGGAAATTTTATTTAATTTTAATTTTTATTATTTTCTAAATTTCAAAATCAAAATTAACTTTTTTGAGTGATCTTGCTCCTAAAATTTCTGCAAATTTTGTATAGAATCCTTAAATCACTCATTCTTAAAAAAAAAAAAAAAAAAAAAAAAAAAAAAAAAAAAAAAAAAAAACCCACTAAACTTAAGATTTTATCCCTTTTCTTTGCCTTGATTTCATCCCAAAAGTATATTATTCTTACCAATTTCAAACCAATCCCAACAAAATGGCACTTACCAAAAACATTTTTGTCTTTTTTAACATTTTTATATTTTTATAAAAAATTGTAATCTAAAAAATAAAAAAAAGATTATAAATAAATATATCAATTCATGTATTCTTATCATATAAATTATTAAAATTTATGTATTCATATTATATTTTATACGAAAATTACGTGTTACAATTATTGACATAAAAATATATAATATATTATTTTTATTTTATTAAATTCATATATAATTATTATTAAAATTTTAAATTATATTATTTTCATATATTTTTTATCATATTTATGTCATATTACGATATCGTATTTTAGATTATCAAATTTAATTATAAATATTAAGATTTAAATTTTTTATTTTTAATCTCCTTTGAAATAAAGAATAAAAAAAAAACCAACACAATTTTTTTCTTAAACAAAAGTGATTGTTCTTGATTACACAAATTAACCCAAAAAAATTACCGCATGATTAAGCAGGAAATGAACAAAATAACAAAAACACCCTTACCTTTTCCTCAACAAACAAACACTCCATTAAGGACATTCCCGTAAAAAAAAACCTCGGATAACCAAGATTTTCCTTTTAACCCGCGTTTAACGCGGATGATTTAACTCAAAAATACTGTAACATGTTAGCAACTGCCTATGTTGACAGATCAGCACTTGTTCTGTCAGGAAATAATAATACTCTACAAACACCTCACAATAACAATAAGCTTAAATTACATTTACATCCCTGTACTTTAATATTTTTCCAAATAAGGCCCTTGTTTAACAAATTCATTGATTTTTTTGGTATATAAAAATTACATTCTTTTTTCAAAAAAATTTACAAAATATCCTCATACTAAAAAGTATTTTTTTTCATTAAGTCTAATTATTATAAAAAATTAAATAATTGAATAAAAAAAAACTTAATTGATAAATTCATCTATTTTAGATTCAAAAGGTATTAATGCTTTTTTTTATTAATATTACTATCATATTTAGGATTTAAGGTATATTTTATTACGTGGTAAAAAATATTTTATCATTTCTTATTATAATTTTATTTTATAATTAAAATTTCAAAATTTTAATAAATAAAATGACATAACAAAATCCAAATAAACTCTTGGCGAGATAATCTAAATGACTATCTCTAACTAAGTAATTTAATGATCTTTAAATTTTATTTGAAAAATAAATTATACAAGTCTAAGTGTATTTACAATAATTCTACACCGTTGATCAAATACATTAAAACTTTTCTCATAGTCAAACGGCTAATATCAAGGTTTAGATATATACACAAATGTACAGGAGAGAAACTCAAATATTGGAAGTTGCTAAGAAATATAGTTATTTTATTATATATTTTTGTTTTATTTGGTGGTTTTTTTTTTTTTCCTTTTCTGTGGAATTTTTGTGGGGTTATAAAATCCTCTGTATTATTGGAATGGAGGCATCTGGTGAAAGAGCGAAAAATCACCAAACGGCTATAATAGACGTTAGAGAAGCAGAAGAAGAGGAAGAGAAAAGACGATAAAAAAAGAATTTTTTTTTGAAAATCATTGTTGAAACTTTACTGGATTTTTGTTTGCTAGATTTTCTCTCCTTAAAAAATTTGGCCTTTTTCTTTTTTTTTTTTTTTCTGTTGTGGAGGATTTTGATCTGAACTCTGAAAAGGTTGGAGGCTTTAACATCAACATTTTTTATAAAGTTTGGGTTTTATTGATTAGAAAGTGGTACTCTTTGTTGGAGTGATTTAATCATGTCTGATGGATACTATAATTTCAAGAAGACTGATGATATTTGTGATGAAGTTTGTGGACAGGTAATCTTGCTGCTTTCATTTCTCAAGTTTTTTTTTTTTTTTTGGTTTTTGTTTTAAAATTTGGTTCAGTTTTGTGTTTGGATGAATGGTATTTTCACTTGAGTTTGTTTAAGATTGAGGGTATAGTTTTTTTCCCTTAAAAGTTCTTTTTTTTTTTTGCTCTTTTGTATATTTATAAAATATTTTTGAAAAAAAAAAAGGTTTTCATTTTGGTTTTGATTTCTGGATAATTGATGATCCTAGTTTGGTGACTGTTTGAGATTAGTGGAAAAGTGGGAATGTTTTTTTTATGGGAAAGTTATATGCTCTGACACAAAATATTGAAGTTTTAGGCTTTTTTATGTGACCTGTTGAAAATTTTGCCTTTTCATTTTCTTTGATTTTTATGGTTCCTTTTCATCCTTCTGAGTGTTCTTTTGGTACTTCATTTTGGTTTTCATGAAGTGCTTGATTGGTAATGTATTTTGAAGGAATAGGAAAGTTCCTAGTTTTAGACATTGAACATGAGAGTGGAAATTAGGGGGAGGTTTATGCCTAGATGTCTTAGCCAAGAGTTTCATCCCAAACTTTGAACTTAGTATTTGGAAGAATGAACATTTGAATTGAGTTTTGCTATGTAGATATGTTGTAAAGTAGGCATGATTTTCGTTATGTGGGAATATGATGCAATTCATGTGTTTATCATCTTCAATTAAGATTGGATATGGCTTTTGTTTGTTTGTTTGAGCTTAACATTGGTATCTTAGAAAGTCTTCATTTTCTAATGTGCAGCAGGCGTCCCGAGCTGCATTGACCATGTCTAGATTGCGATGCATGTTGCGAGAGTATGATATCAGGACTTGTGCTTTCCTCTTTATGGTTATCCCGCTATTCATCTTTGGCGTGTATTTGCATGGGCAGAAAATCACCTATTTCCTAAGACCACTATGGGAATCACCTCCTAAGCCTTTCCATGAAATCCCTCACTATTATCATGAGAATGTGACGATGGAGACTCTCTGCAATCTTCATGGGTGGAAAATTCGTGAGTCCCCTAGACGTGTCTTTGATGCAGTGTTGTTCAGCAATGAGATAGACATTCTTGCACTTCGTTGGAATGAATTGTATCCATACATAACACAATTTGTACTTCTTGAGTCCAACTCGACATTTACTAGCTTACCAAAACCATTGCTCTTTGCAAGCAACAGACAGCAGTTTAAATTTATGGAGCCTCGTTTGACATATGGGATGATTGGTGGGAGATTCAGGAAGGGTGAAAACCCTTTCGTTGAGGAGGCATATCAGAGAGTTGCATTGGACCAGCTTCTCAGAATAGCTGGTATAGAAGATGATGATTTGTTGATAATGTCTGATGTAGATGAGATCCCTAGTGCACATACGATTAATCTACTGAGATGGTGTGATGATATACCACCTGTCATTCATCTTCAGTTGAGAAACTATTTGTACTCATTTGAGTATCATGTAGACAACAAAAGCTGGAGAGCCTCAGTCCACAGGTACAAGACAGGCGAGACCAGATATGCTCATTATCGTCAAGCTGATATCATCTTGTCAGATTCAGGGTGGCATTGTAGCTTTTGCTTTCGGTATATTAGTGAGTTTATATTCAAGATGAAAGCGTACAGCCACACTGATCGAGTGAGGTTCTCTCACTATTTGGATGTCAAAAGGATTCAAGATGTAATATGCAGAGGCGCTGACCTATTTGACATGCTTCCTGAGGAATACACTTTCAAAGAGATCATTGGGAAGATGGGACCTATCCCTCGCTCTTATTCAGGCGTCCATCTTCCTGCATATTTGCTGAATAATGCAGAGAAATACAAATATCTTTTGCCTGGTAAGTGCAAAAGAGAAACTGGCTGAGTCTAGAAAATGGTTGCTGTGAAGTCTTCAATGTCAAGTTTTGCCTGTACCAGAAAGGGCTGCATTGGCCATTTTTATGGCTATACGTGTAGCATTGATAGAAGTATACCCTTATCCAAAAAAATCTAGGCGAATATACTCAAGCTGGGTAGAACTTGATGGGATCTATGACTCTCAGGGGAAACTTTCTATATGTCCCTCTTTCTGAAGTTGATTTCTTCCATTATGGAGGCATGTCCAATTACCAGTCCGAGAGCTTGTTGTGAGAGAAGTAGATTCACTGGTTTGCAAAGCTGACATACCACCTCCTGATATGACATTCCCCCTTGGATTGCATAAATGGAAGAATGACAATTTCCCAGATTTTTCCTTGATGGAAATTTCGTTTTTCTTGGACTAATTTATTTGTATATTCCTCTTACAAAGTAGTACTGACAATAACTCGATCATCTGTATCATTTGACTCCTGTTGGTTCTTCCATTGAGTATAATGCTGAATCATTGCTGTCTTATTTTTTCCTTTTTGAATGTTCCAACACGTTTAAGGTTAGCATAATGAGCAGACTTATCTTTCCTGAATAGGTGAATTCTTCTTCCATTAGAATTTTAATTCCTTAGCATTAACGATGAAATCTCTGAAGGTTCACTGTTAATCCTGAGTTCACAAGGTCAAGGCACCTTTCAATCATTTTGGTTGAAACTGCCCCTTGGGGGTTCATAGGTTGAGGAGAATTACTGATTGAGCTTGCTTCAGAAACTGCCTTTGGGTGTTCAAGCCATGGTTCCCCACCAAATAAACAAATATTAGAAAAAATGAAAGAAAACTTTTGATTTCCCACTAAAAGTGCTGCAGTTTGTAGGCACTTCGGAGGTGGTATCCACGTTATATTTCCTATAAGTTCATGGTCTTTTTTTTATTTTTTGAAAAATCACTAAATATTCATTTGTATATTTGAATGTCTCTTTTATTTTAAATATATATAAAATACACAAATTATCATATCATAATTCGTATTTATATGTTAAAACATTAAATATATATTTATTTTTATTAAATTTATATATGATTTTGATTAATTTTAAATTATATATATATTTTTTATCATATCATGTCGAGAATAAATAACGATAGGTTCTTAAAAAAAACTCTTTTAAAATCAAACAAGTTCAATTATTATCAAACAATTTCATCCACAATTTTCTAAACAAGTAGTTTGGAAAAGCTTGATTCATCAAATCTAAGATTCAGGACAGCCCCACAAACACTTTGCAATTCTTATACATTTTTTTGTGGTAGTTGAACTCACAGGATTGGTTTTTTCCTTCACATTCCTAACCTCCAGGGAAACAGTTTCCCAAACTTCTAACCTGTTAAAAAATAATTAAAAAGTGAATTTCAAGCCACTAATAGAAGATCATGGAATGTGGTCAGTGAACTGTTGCACCAATCTGCAGATTGTTTCTTCTGCATTGGTTGCTTGTTTGCATAAACCATGGCTGCATTAGGTCCCTAATACAAGACATTGACCATACCATTTATTTAGCAAGAATTTTTTTATAAAAAAAAAATCACAGTTTAAAAGAATTAAAAAAAATTACAAGTGTCTAATATTGAATTTTAACAATAATTCAATTTTCAAAAGAGATAAGTGAATCATTTTGATTAAATTTAACTCGTGTTAAAAAATTATGACACTATGATCTTTAAAATTAATAAAAATAATTATAAAAAACATAATGTATTCGCATTCATACCTTATGGCAGACCATTTCGTCTTCAATGGATGACAGAAACATGTAACATGGCATACCATTTGACTTGAGTTTCCTTAAAGTCAATGATTGGATTTCTTACAATTATCTAAATGAAACATTAATTGGTTGTAAGAATTGGTGTTTATTTGAGAAAATAAAATTGCGTGACATAGTTTCATGCAAAAAAGATAAAATTTGATTGGAAGATCTTTTATGAAAGGGAAAGAGTTTTTAATGGTGATAATGACAAAGACTACTGTGGAATTTGTTGATTTTGATTGATGCATGCATTAGTGGACAGGTGGTGTTTGTGGTTCTGGTTGACTCATCCTCTTCTTATTGACTACAACCATAAGCCAACCAATTAAATGCCTCGTCATAGATCAAATTATCATGATATGTTTTTATTTTTAATATTTGAGAGAAAAGGATTCCAATTTTAATTTTTAAGCAAAAGATACAATTCATTATTGAGTAAAATTTTAGTAAATATTTCAAGTTCTGATATTAAGTTTGCATAATAGCCTGTGGTTTGAAGGCTGAAGCTGTTCATTTTTCTGATATAACCATGTCATGTGATGCTCTGAATATAAGAGAGGTTGAGCATGAGAACTGCCAAGTGTCTGCTTCATTTTAGCAGGGTTAAGGAAAAAGAGTTTCCCTTGGACTATGAGAAGAACGCATAGATTTACACTTGGCATGAGGAACATGAGTGCATGTTTTGCAAGTTTTGTTGGAGATGGGATCCCAATCCCATTAAATGCCCTGGATCATTCCAGAATCAAGAAAAAGGGCAAAGATGTGGCCACAGAAGTTTGTCTCAATATGTTTAGAGTTGACATTTAACAGAAATTTGACAGAAACATTAAGAAAAAAAAAAAAGAGACCTTGGGGCATGAAATATAGATTTCAAGTATTACTCTTGTACCGCACTTGCATTCTATGTTTTATACTAATCCTCATCAAGTCAATAAGATAACAGCACTCTAAAACATCATTGAAGAAACTTGTAATGAAGTTTTAGTTATCCACTAGAGGAGAACTGGAGATGTTTACTCCATTGAAGAATTCCACTTCAACTCGAGCATTTGATAGTAACAAGAAGAGTTTAATCAGACAATATAAATAATCTTAACAATCATGACATTCATATAATTCAATTCCAGTTTCGGATCAGAATAAATGGGTTCCCCACTTTCCGCTAGTCACCTTATGTCCTTGAATCAAAAGGCAAGGACAAATAACCAGAAAGTCAATGTCCCAAGTCTCATAGACTATTTTTGCATCGTCACCCTCCCATGATCTGTCTGCCTCATCATTCTTTTAAGTTGTAACAGTCTTCTTCACCACTGCCCTGCAGTCTGTATTACATCCCAGCTCATCATATTCGAGAATTTCTTAGTGTCTGATTCCCAATGTTGCAAATTTAGTCACTAAACACATCCTCTGCTTCCTTGGCGATCTTTTTGCTGTCAGCATCAACATTTCTCTTAAAACCGACACTATTGCTGCCTCTAGCATTCCTATCAAGCTTCCCCTCTGCTGTATTAGACATCTCAAGTTCAGCATGATCTTCGAAAGAATAGTCACTCTCATAATATTGCACCCTATTTTTCTTATTTCTCTTTGTCGAATAAAATCCATCCTCTTCATCACTGCTGCTCCTGAAATTTTGACTAGGATTTGACACTGTGAAATCATGATCTTCCTCAGCATCAGATTCTTGCATTGCATTGTCGAGGTCACTCAACATACTTTCCAACTCAGAATCTTCTTCTGCCACCGGTTGTCTATATCTACCTGCAGAGTTTCTCCTGAAACCCGCAGTCTTGTTCCACCTTCCAGTCTTGTCTTGCTTTCCCTTTTCCATGCTAGATCTCTTGAACTCAAAAACTTCATCAGAATCATCACCATCACCATCATCATCATCATCATCACTATCAGCCTCACTCAAATGACCAGCATTACGAGGATCCAATTCAGTACGACCCTCAAAATTATCTTCATATTCATCCTCACTATCAGCAGTCTTCTTGTTTCCACATGTATCTTTCCAAAACCTAGACCCCCTAACCTCATTGTCAGAGTAATTGTTTCTAAGGTTATCTGATCTCCCATAGCTTCCTCCAAACTCTTGTCTATTCCAGTATCTAATTCTCCCAATCTCTTCTTTCTCTTCTTCTTCCCCTTCAGCCCATTCTCGATCAGCTGCATCCTCAATCTCAGCTATGAATCTGTCTAGCTCCTCCTGGTCGCTTTCAGCAGGAGCTTCTGCATGTGCCAAAGTAGTCTTAGGTTCTGCTACAGGTGAATTGTCATCGTGAAAGACATATGGGCTGCCTGCCTTCTCATCAATTGCATTGAAGAATGTTGAGGCGACTCTCTGAATACTGGCCATTGCAAGTGGATCCTCAGGGTTAATACCTTTTCGCCTAAGTTCCTGCTCTATCTTCTTTATGTTTAGCTTCTGAGCTTCAAGAGCTTGTTCAAATCTGGCCTTGAATAATGCCTGCATTTATGAAGACAATGACTCAAAACAATTTAAACACTTTCTGACATATGGAAAGCCTAAGCCAGATACAATGTTGATGCAAACAAATGTACATTCTGTGGCAAGGAACGTAATAAACTTACTTACCTTCCTTTTGGTAAGAGTATTGATGGGAATCAGATTTTTCGGTTGGCGATAGTTTCTTCCACGGAACATGATAATCGTTTTTACATTATGAATATTAATGACAATTCCACCACTCAGTCTCGCAAGCATTGTTGCCATTTCCCTGATCTTTTCTTTGGGGAAGTTATCACAACAAACTTGCACGGTCTCATGAAATTTCCAGTGGAGATGCATATTTTGGACAACTCCACCAAAAACGCCACGGACTCCAACGGGAACATAATTTTTGTTTCTGAATCCAATCTTTTTAAATGCCTGAAGCTGCTCAGTAGTCAGCAGCTCAGGATCATGCACAGAAGGTGGCAGCTCTGGTAGCTCATACTTCTTGAGCTTTTGTAATAGTAGTGCCACTTTCTTCTTAGCCTGCATTATTTATAAGAATACATAAATTGCAAATATAGAGGCACCATCCTAACAATCCTCTAACAACAATAAAATTACTATACCGGAGAAAAATATCAGGGAGAACACTCAAAGTCTCAGTCTGAATGATTGTTTGACCTCGAAAGGGAGTTTAACATTATCGATTCCTTTAAATTAAGTAAGATATGCTACAGGCATGCATCAAATTAAAAAATAAAGAAACAAAAAGCAAGAAATAGTTCATAGTCACTTATTAATGGCACAATAACATACTCTTTTGAGGTTGTAAATAAGCCTCTCCTCATCAGTCATAAGCTTCTTCTTAATTTTCTTTGCTCTCCGGATTTCCCTAGCCGTTTTACCAGACTCTTTCTGCATTCGTCTTTCCACCTTGCTTCGCATACTCCTCCCTCTTGATGTTGACATCATCCGACACCATCCATTGAAGGGATTACTAAAAGAAGGAAATGATGCAAAATCATCTTCAAAACAACCACCTAATTGTATCACATTGCTTGAGGCTAGTGTTGGCGTAGCATCCTTAAACGCTACAACATACCTGAATTTTAATTAAAACAAAAAAAAAAGTAAATAAATAGAAGAATAAAGCATAACCACCCCAAACCCAATCACAAAACTTTGGCTAAATTCAGGGGAAAACCAGATAAATCTCACTTTTTTCCCTATAAAACTTAAAAAAAAAAAAAAAGAAATTGTTAAAGTCCATCTAGAATCAAACTAAATCATACAAATAAAACCTAAAATAATAAGGAAAAAAAATCAAAAGCTCCATTCGAAAGAGAAGGACACTGAAACTGGAACAACAAAGCTGTAACAGATTAAAAGTTCCATTGATGGGCAGTAATAAAACAACAAGATAAACAATACCCAGAGTTTAAATTTGTCTTATTTATTCTTATTTGATATGAAACAGATAAAATTTGTACCTGTGAGGATTTGATTGGAGCAGAGAAGACAGAGTCTTCAAGCAATGTTTTTGAAGATTCCTAGCTGCAAACATTTAATCTATTAGTAAAGATCACTCCTTTTTCTTCCCTATGAAATCAGTTCTTTAATTTCATTGTCTCTTTGCTTGGTTTTGCCGAAATGGAGAGGCTTTGACGAAGGGTTTCCACTTTTCAGGGTTTTGGGTTTTGGAGGTTTATTATTATTATTATTATTAATTTATGCTTAGAGAGGTTTTCACTCTGCTTTTTTCTTGTTACTCCCAACTTTAAAAAAAGAAAATTAAGTAAAATTATTTATTTATCTTTCTTAATTCAATTTCAAAGTTGATTATGCATTTTTATATATTCTGTAAATTATATAATTTATCATATTTTCATATTTAGTAAATTTAAAAAAATTACATTTAAGTTTGAAAAAAAATGAAAATATCAATTTTTAAAAAATTTAAAAGTAGAAGGGATGTTAAAAAAAGTAATTAAATAATTTTATTTAAAAATGAATTAAAAAAAGTGTGAAGAGAAAAAAAAAAAAAGAATGTCTAATTTATTGATATAACTCAATAGTTAAATATAATTTCGATAATACTTTTATATGATCTCGTTTCGATTTATTAACTAATAATTGATTAGCTTAAGCTTAATTTATTATTATAATTACTCATTCAATTAATTTAAAATTCAAATTTCAATATTTATAATTATTTTTTTATCTTGAAAATACTGTTTCCTTCTTATTAATAATAATAATAATAATAATAATAATTTGACTTTGATTCTATCTATTATGGTTGAGTAATTATTTTTGGTGAAAATTTCAGGGGTAAATAAGTTGCAAAGGTTAATAATTTCTCTTTGATTCATTGATTCATTGTTTCTTGGTGATTATTACTAGTATTAATTTTTTGTGTTGGACATCAATGTTCTAAGGTGGATAATTTTTCTTCATTTGAAAAAAAAATGATGATTTTGTTCTTAATCTAAAAAGAAACCTTTGGAAAGGCAGAGCTTAAATAAAAAAAATAGATTGTGTAAACCTTAGATAATGTTCGGTTTTAGAAAATAGAATTTTTTTTTCCTGAAAAATAAAAAATATGAGTCAAAATGTGTAAGATAATTGAAAATGAAAATAAATTTTTAAAAAACAAAAATAAAAATAAATTGAAATATGAAAAAAAAAAAAATTTTCAATTGTGAAAATAAAAGATGCACATTATTTTTTTTTTTATGTTTTGCAAGTTATCGTATTTGAATACTTTTTAATGTCATTAATTAATAAATATATATTATATTTATAATTAGATGATATTAGTAGTAATATCATTGAATAATTTATTTATTTTCTTATTTTTGTATTTTAGAAAATAATTTTTATTTTCGTTTACTAAATACGTTTTTTAGAAAAAAATAAAAAATAAGAATTATTTTCTAAAAAATGAAAATAAAAAATAACAATAAAAAATATTTTCTCAAACCAAACCGAAACTTAAAATTTCACACAGAAATAGGAGTTCAGATTACATAAACATCAATGGTAAAGCCTAATGACATGGTTACATGTTTTAGTTGCACAAATGCAACACCAAATACTTGTGTTTCTTACATGAAATGGGGCATCAGATTAGGCCAAACGTTATTGCAAAAGACTGTATGTTGGTTCCATGGAAGTAACAGATGCATCTTTCTTGATAACATGGCCTTCAAGTTTATCATGTACTCAACCAACAGCTCTTATTCAGAAACCAGGCAGTTTTAGCTTCATGGATGGTATGCTAACCTACAACACAAGCGTCCGAGTCATGACTGATCGTAGGAGCAGTCTGGCAGCCAACACCTTCAAGAGCCTAAAACAGCCTTGAAGAACAAACCGAGAAAGAACAAACTTTCTATGCCTCTGAATGCAAAACAATTGTCTAGCACTAAGGCCCTAAGAAATGCATGACAAGGAAACTGCTTCCTTGAGACAGTGGAGGAGCTCAAAACTTGGACTTTGTCCTTGGGGAGCTTCAGCTTCATAATAGTTCTTCATAGCCGGTCTAACCATGAAAGAATGCTTTCCTGAGAGCCAAATTGTAGATCCTGCATCAAATTGATACGAGAATTTGAGATTTTATGATAATTATATGATGATATTTTGAGAGACAAACAAATTGATGGAGGGCGAGAGTTGAAGCTTACAGCTAGTGGTACATCAGGTGGAGTATCAAACTCTAAGTTCTCAAGCTCAGAAATTCCACAAGATGCATCATTATTTCCCGTCATCTCAATTGCACCATGAACACAGCCAGTATATGAGACTGAATTCTTTAGCAGGGAAGATGAATCCAAAAGCTCATTGCATAGCAAAGAATTATCCAAGCAATTGAAGTCAGAATTTTCAGCAGCCTGAGATTCCCCTGCCAGCCATGCTGGATAGTCCGAATCATCCTCACATTGAACAGATTGCAGAGGTAGATGAGATCCTTCTGCAGCAAATTTTGGTTCCTAATCCATGGAAGTGAACTTCAGTGAGGACTAAATGCACCAAAGAATCCTAGAAACTCAATGTTTAAGTGACAGAATTTTTTGTTTTCAATTTATAAATAGCAAACTAAATTAATTTCATATCTCCATCGAAATGTATGAGTTTAATATTTCATCATGCATCTTTGTTTTTTTAGTTCATATAAATACTACAAGACAACACAAAATGCCAACAATTTGTTTCATCCTAGTGAAGATTAACAAGTTCATTTTATAGTTCAAATCCACACTCATTTATATGGCCATCAAAAGCTGAATATCCTCAATAGTTATGTGAAGGCAAATGAATTAACACATGACAATAAATAAACAAAAGATATGGTACCTGGTGCATGTTTTCATCAACATCATCATTTATCACTGATTTCCGTGGCCGAGGAGGATCAGGAGTAATTGTTTTAGGGGTCCTTGGACTAGTCCGACTTGTCAAGTTATCCGGTTCTTCAATCATTGGGCTGTCATCATTCTTCTCAGTTTGTTTTTGCTGTTGATAGAAAATTTTGGAAACCACATATTCCCCTTCATGCTCTTCTTCTTCAGCCCCTAGATGGTACTGATGCATCGCCCAATTTGACTTTTCTGGTTTGCACCCTTTTGAACTTTTGTAGAGAACCATAATCTTCTTCCAACCCTTTTGGACACCATTGTCCATGACAGGTTTGGTCTTTCCTGTCTTATGCCAGCGAACATTTTCCTCATTTGTGTTATGTTGATTCTGGATTTTGCGGCGCTTTCGCTGACCAGTAGCATAAGCATTAATTGTTCGATGAAAGAAGTGGATGCTGCCTCCATCCTTCTTTGCACCTGCACAAAATGAGATGATGAAGTGATCATGATCAAAGTTGGGCACTATCATAGGCTTACCTCCATTATCTATAATTTCATTTAAACCAAATCAAGCTGCAACATGAATTTCCATTATTCTAAACACTAAATTACCCAAGATTAGCCATGACTAGCATCTCATGATCTTACTAAAATAAAACAGATTAGCAATTCTGTTTTGAACATGATGAGGTTACTCTTCATATAACCAATATGCTCATTTGGTAAATTGAATTCATCCTACAGATGACAGCAATGTAAAACAAAAATATTGAATCCAGAAACACACTTACCTGGAAGATTTTCAGGATGAGTGTAGCAAATTCCCTGATCCCCCTCAAGCGTCGGGATAAACTCATCGATTAACAGATGTGGTTTTGGGTTTCCAACACCACATTTAGCTGCTAAATGCTCTAAAAGCTCTGCATCAGACGGATCAAACTTTACACCAGCTGGAAGGCCAGGCCACTGAGGAAAAACCTACAAAAAAAAAACCAGTTCCAAAGTTATTACTAAGGGCAGTCACATAAGTGCAAGAAATCTACAAGGAACGATACATATACATGCCAAAAATCAATGCTGCTAAGGTAAAATCGATGAAACATTGAAGTTCAAACTTACATCACTATTATCAATACGATGATGGCAGTTAGGACATTCACGATTAGCCCCATAGTCAATGATTTGAATGGATGAAGAACAGGAGGCATTTTTTACTTTCTTTGCAATTGCTCTACCATCAATAAGCCAGCTCCTGCAACAATGGTTCATGAATGAAAATTAAAAAAGATGCCATTAAAAATAAAACCAACTTAAATATCTTGCTGAATCTGCTTATAGGCTTTGAATAAAGTAATCCAAAAACAATGCACACATTGGGAGAAGTCCACGGAAATAAATCATGGGAGTTTCATTCAAGTCACCAAATATCCTATGCCTATGTAAATTTAGCTTAAGTAAAAGTTTCTTTTCAACTGAAGTTTGAAGATTTTCCAATAAAAAATTTTTGTGCAGCGATAGAGCTCCCTAAAAGGATGATAATCCTCACATAGCATGAAGAAACTCAAGCTCTCAATGGCTCTCTAATTCTCCACATAGTCAAATTCGGGGGAAAAGAAGAGAAAAACCAGCAGTCAATGACTATCAAAGTCTCCTTATAGCCAAACTCAAGGGAGAAGAAGAGAAAAACCAGGAATGGTGTGTATCAGGAAGGGGAAAAAAATGGAAAACCAACCTCATTTATGGCAAGTTTTGATGTAAGTTACAAACCCAATTACCCAAAATACCATT
This sequence comes from Durio zibethinus, assembly GCF_047325235.1. Taxonomy (NCBI): domain Eukaryota; kingdom Viridiplantae; phylum Streptophyta; class Magnoliopsida; order Malvales; family Malvaceae; genus Durio; species Durio zibethinus. The sequence continues at coordinate 27,707,177 of NC_143171.1, read as the reverse complement.
CCTTCAGACTTTCAGTTCCTAAATTAGGTAAATTTCCTCAAAAAGAAACTCTATAAAACCAAAAAAATTATTCTCTTTGTGCATGGGATTTTCACGTTAACCCCAAATATTTGTAAATTCAACATTAAAACTCCAAAAAATGTCACCTTTATCCAAGAACATTATACCATTCCTTCAGTTCCCCCCCTTCCCCCCAAAAGTAGAAACTTTATTTGGAAAAAATAAAAAATTTCTCTTTTGTAAATGGGATTTTGAAGTTAAATTCCATAAATTTATCAAAAAAAAATCCAATCTAAAATCGGTTAACTCCCACCTTCCCAACAAGAAAAACCCAGAAACCAAAACCAACCCATATCAAAAAGAAATGAAGAGAAAAAAGGAGATTGCTTTAATCTCATCATCAAAACTACTTGATCAGGCTTTTCTTAATTCATTGTTTTGACCTTACCTCGCCATGAGCATGAAGAAGAAGAAGAAGAAGAAGAAGATAGAATAGAAGAGAGTGTCAGCGAAGCTTTAAAGCTCTCTTCCTTTTCCTTCCTTTGCCTTTTCTACACCATGCTAAGATAAGTGAACTCGAGAGAGAGAGAGAGAGAGTGAGCGGGAAACGTTGCTTAGGGACCGATATAAGAGGTTCGTGAACCAAACCTCAGCTTCGGATACGTCATTGTGGGTCCCACAGTTGACGAAACCTGGACACGAAGCTGAGTCTCCTGTCTGAAGACTGTTTTTAGGCAGCTTCGAGGACCGAGTTCCATGGCATTTTTGGTAATTAACTAAAATTTCCTACTTGGTTTCCAAGCAAGACACTGGGAAGAACGTTGTTGATGGCCTGATGGGTGGATTTTTCAACTTTCAAATGCCCTTTAACCAAATATAAAATATTTTTTTATTAGTAAATTTTTTGTTGAAATTCTTCTGTAGCTGACGCGGTTTAGTGACAACGGAAGAATCTTATGATGAGCAGTAATTACATGATTATTAATGCCTTGATAAATAATGTTCAGACAAGATTCTTATGTCATCAATGCTTGAATTTATGAAGTGACAATTTTGTATCATATCCTTAAATTTAATTAAATTAAACGCTACTTTGGAATACAAAAAATTTTAAATTTATTTTTATTACATATTTTATATCACATAGATTCCTATTTAATTGCATAATTAATTAAATTAAATCTTCAATTTTAAATTTTTAACTTTTGATAGTGAACTGATATTTTTCATGGAATAAATGGACAGTATAAGAGAATACAATTACATTTTTATATATATATATATATATATTTTAAAAAGTTTACATATATTTTTTTAAATTATTTATTTGTGCTTGACGATATATATATATTTATATCATAAAAAATATTAAAATTTATGTATTTATATTATATTTTATATAAAAATTACTTATTATAATTTATATCACCATAAAAATATAAAATATATATTTTTAATTTTATTAAACTTATATATTATTATTATTAAAATTTTAAACTGCATCATATTTACATATATTTTTGTATTATATACGAATGTGCCGTGGTTTTAAACTTTCGTATTTTTTCGTATCAAAAAAAAATAGAGGAAAGGATTCTTGGTGAAGATCTGATAGGAAATAGATAAAAAGTTGATGGTTGAATCTAACAAAGAAGTCGTTGTAGTATAGTGGTGAGTATTCCCGCCTGTCACGCGGGTGACCCGGGTTCGATCCCCGGCAGCGGCGATCATTTTGCTTTAGTCTTCTTTTTTTGGGCCAGAAAACGCTACTCAAAGCGTAGGAACAATCGCTGCTAAAAAGACTTGGGCTTTTCTAATTTGGATTGTGATTTTGTGCCCAGAGTAAGCCCATAAAATGATTGGAACGAGGCTCATCCCAGCCCAAATTGTCGAAAGAATCTGAGTTTGTTGATAACCCGTGATCCACAATGAAGATGAATGACAATCACACCTCCCTTCTGCTCCAAAGTCCTCAATTTCTATCAAAGATCATCATGTTATAGTTAGACCTAATGTTTTGTATATTCATATCATATTTTATACAATAATTTCATATTATAATTTATGCTTATGCAAAAATATACAATATATTTATTTTGTTAAACTCATATATAATTGTTATTAAAATTTTAAATCGTATCACTTTCTTATCTTTTATTTATATCGTGTTCGTAGCATATCACTTATTCTGTTTGGATTCAGCATATGTAAAGCCACACTGATTCAATGAAATTAATCTCCTGGTGGATGGCAAAAGCCATGCCAAATTTTCCAACATTCCTTGACCAACATGCTCATGCAAATTCTAGAGAAGAAAACAGGAGCAAAGGCATTTGGATGCACCTTATTTACATTGATATTTCCATCACAGCAACCCCTACCCCCCCCACAAGGTTCTTGATCCATCTTTAGTTAGGGCACATGCTAATAAAATTAATGTAAAGCAGTATGCAAAGTTAACAGATACATCAGATAGCAGACAGCTTTCTGTCATATAACTGAACTAAACTAATCTGATGAGATTTGACAACTTTTTTTTGTTACCAAGATTGTATTCTGTCTAATATCTGGGACTAATTACCTTATTGAACTCTCCTAAAGATTAATCTGTGATACCGTCAATGTGAAATTGTGCCTTTGAGGGATCAGCAGCACTGGTCAAAGCAGAAGAAGAAACCTCTTGGCCTGTCATCTCTAGCAGCCATCAATGAACTTGTGCCAGGAGACTCTGGTGGCAATACAGCATTCTCAGAAGTTGTTCTCTTAGGAGGCATCATCACAGGCTCTGGTGGTGAAATGGTTGAGAGATAGTGTAATAGCATCTGTATGATTTGGCTGAAATTGGGCCGAGCATTTGGATCCTCTTGCCAACATGATGTCACAATTGATGCCAAATCTTCTGGAAGGTCCTCAGCACTTGGCCTAACATTCTGAAACAACATTGGTAAAACTTAGACCATGATGCCTATATCAGAATTCCCTAATTGCATTCAAAGAAACATAATGGTACATGAGTTTATTCATGGTGAAAATAGATTTTTTACAGGTTTCAAGATGCATGCTTCTGTGACATTTTCAGGAACTGGATTGTTTTGTCAAAAAGTAAACGAGAAACCGGATTGTGACTGTAGGTACGAGTAAAGAGCCTCCTTTCTGATACTCTTTTGAATCACATTCGTTAGAATTACTAGAGTCTGACCGATAGCCTCATGATTCAAATGTATTACAGAAGGTAGAACTATCAATACAACAGTGGTCATAGGTCATTTCTCATCCATAATGTAGTAGTCTTAGTGTGTCTTTCACAGCACATAGAATCCAACAAAAATGGCAGGAGGGTGATTTGAAGATATTTGAAAATTTTAGCATCAAGCAAGCTTTTCAAAGGCAGGCTGACAAGCACATACTCAAGAAATCATCCCATCTTATGTATCACTAAAAAACAAGGTTACACATCATTACCTTAAAAGCAGCTGCATATGCCGCTTGTAAATTTGACATGCCTTCGAAAGGCAACTTGTTATGGATAAGTTCCCACAACACAATAGCAAAGCTATACGCATCCACCTTATGATTGTAATGCTTTTTCTCTCCATGCCTTAATGTGACCGTGCTATAAAGCTGTTAGTATATGTAAAGGGGTCAGCATCTCAAACATAAAAAAACACAAAATTTATGGTAAAAGAATCGATTTTACATTCCGAATAATTCAGTAGATTACCTCTGGAGCCATCCAACGATATGTCCCCGTTTCAGCAGTCATCATTTCTGTTAATGACTCTTCCCTGGCTAAACCAAAATCAGCTAGTTTAACTGTTTTATGATCTTCAGTCAAGATCAAGTTCTCTGCAATAATGAAGAATTTATCAGGATCATGCAAACCTATAAGAAATGATAGAGCAACATTGCATGAAGTCCACTTAATAATAGAGCAATATAGCTTAATCTAGGCTTTTTAATTCATGTTGCCATCCAATTACGCAAGGAATCCTTAAATAATTGATGGAAAAGTCAAGAGAAATAGCCCAATAAAAGCATGGCTGAATAGAACTATGATATTAATAGCAATTGTAACCGGATTATGTAAAACCCCAACTGCCATACCCCGAAGGTTAAGCCATCTTCTAATATGGTAATATCAGATGTCAAATAACCAGCGCACCAATAGTTACAGGTACAAGCTCATCAATAGATTTTTTGGTCAGTGCCTTGGTATTCAAGTCACACAATTGTCAAAGAAAAACCCTTTTACTTTTTTGTTGGAAGGTAGGTAAACTATGGCTGTCAAATTGTCCGTTAGTAGGCAGAAAGTTTGAATAATTATCGGTTGTCCCAAGAGCACACCATCATTTGCAGTTTAAAAAATATGGAACACAGAAGCAAGAATGGTTCACCAGAAGTAAACTCATTATGTTGGATAACAAGCTTCATCATTTCAAACAACGGAAAGCAAAGAGATAACAAACCGTGCAGCATGCTATTGGTTGTCATGGATTTCATTGTTCCTTTTCATTAATCAGATCTTAGAGTAATACTAAGGGGAAAAAAAGCCATAAGGGCAGAAACTCAAAATATTACAGATATACCAATACAAAATGCAGTTATACATGGAAATTGCTAACCTTTTCAAAGAATGCTACTTAACAAGACTTATAAGCACACCAAGAAAATTATAGTCATACCAGGTTTCAGGTCCCTATGAATGATCCCATGGGAGTGTAAGCATTCCATTGCACGAGCAATATCAAGTGCAAACCCAAAAGCTACACGCATGTCCAAGCACTTAGGCCGCATATTGAGAAGGTATTTACGCAACGTCCCACCTAGTAGGAGCTCGGTTACTATCACCATGACAGGCTCCTTGCAAGCTCCAATAAACTGGAAACAAATAAGAACTCTGCTAAGATATGAGCAAATACCAACTTGATATAACGTAAAACTTCCTGATTCGCAGATATTCATGGACAATATAAACTATAGCAAGAAAGAACATAAATTCAGCAAACAGAATCAATTGCATATATTATGATTCAACAACCTTCACTAGATTTTTGTGTTGAACTCTGGATAACATAGCAACTTCCCTTGCAAACCTTCCTTCTCTCCTTGCAATCTCTTCAGGGGTTTCCCCTCTTCGCACAACTTTAATAGCAACATTCTGATTCTTGTATCTAAATATATCCCATGGATTAAAATACATTAGCTAACTGTTAGATAATAATCAAATTTATCCATCCTATAAAATACTATACACCTACTCAAATTATCAATAAAATTTACAGCAAAATAATTTAAAAGGGATGGGATTCATTTAAAAACCTAAGCTTTTTGTTCTTCTCAATTGATCAGGGTCAAACTGAAATGCCAACAAACCTAGAAAAGTTGAGTTTAGTCCACAAAAGAAATACTAAATTGAATTAATTAGAATCCAAAGAAAATTGACTTACTTTCCCTCATATACTTTAGCATGAGCTCCTTCTCCAATTTTAGGACCAACAAAAAGCTGCTGAGGATCAATCAACCACTTAGCATCTAAATTGAACTCTTGAGTTGAGAAAAATCCATTTCCAGATCCCATGTTTTGAAACCACCCTTTTTTAAAGCAAGAAATGAACAACTACCATCTATTGACCAAACAAAAAGAAACCCTTTTGAAAATCCCACATTTTAAGTAAGCTAAAAAAGCTTAAGAAACCAAACCTTTCATAGCTGAAAAGAAAAGAAAGAAGTTACAAAGGACAAGCCTTTGCCTACATTAAAGTACTACCCAAAGTCCTTGATTTGTATTGCTCTCCCAGTTTTAAAACAATAAACCCATCCCAAAAATCACGGATTACAGATCCAAAAAACCATCAAGAACTACCCTTTAAAGGGAGGCAAAGAATAAAACCCCACATGTGTTTTGCAGACACCCCCCCACCCAAAAAAATTAAATAAAAATAAAAAATGTATACATAAACACAGAGAGATAAAAGAAAATAGAAAAGACCCTTCAGCCAAGCAGCAAGCTCTGACACAACGAAGACAAAGAAAAACAAAAAATAAAAAAAATTGTGGGAAAGTGAGCTGAGTAAGCAAAGAAAAGGTTGAATTATATGAAGAGGATGGAAAGGAAGAGTTAACGGGAGGATTGGGAAGAGAGTGGATAGTGAAATGTTGGATGGGATGTGTTTACCGGCTCTTGAGAAAGAGAGAGAGAGATCATTTAATAGTAGGAAGACAGGAAGAGTTGTCTTTGTTTTGTAATTGGAAATGAAATGAAACTATGAAAGCTGTTTTTTTTCCTTTGGTTTTGTTGTGTGTTTCCTTGGTGAATCTTTGTCAGAAACAACAGTGAAATCATGAAAGCAGTTTTTTTTTTTTTTTCTTCTCTTTTTTTTTTTAAGAAGAAAAAGGGCATTTTGTATTTGATCACGAACCCAACATGAAAAAAATATAATGAATTTGAGAAAAATTTTCACTATGACTATAGATTATGAGATTGTTAATACAATGAGAAAAAAGATTAAATAATTGCTGATGAATGACTAATATAATTGTTAATGTGATAATAATTGATCATGAATTATAGATTACTCATGGATTCTATTTTTTATTTTTTATTTATTTTTAACTATCAATTTTATTTATTTAATTTATCTAAAGAAGATATTACATATTTAAATTTGTTTACTTTGCATGCATAACCTCATATCATATTAAAAAAAAAAAACAAGTTTTTTATGAATTGAATTTTGTTCCATGTTGGTAACATGAATTAATTTAAAATTTCAATGAAATTTTTTTTTTTAGATTTTATTTTATTCTTAAAATTTTTTTATCTTATTATTTATCTAATTGAAAAATATTATATATTTTTTTTGAATTTATATTTTTTAAATATTAATTTTAATAGCATGTCAATTGTTTAAATGTTCGATAAACTAAAATTTTATATTATTAATTTTAATAGAAAAATCTAAATAAATAAACATTTAATATTTAAAAAAAAAAAGAATACGAGGTATTATAATATTATTGCACTAGTATATCTATCTATAACAATATATTAAATGTAAGTTTTTTATTATTTTTTAAAAGCCTTTACTATATATAAATCAACATTTAATTAGTATCTACTTCATTTATTTTTTAAAACAATAAAAAAGTTTTTTTATTTTTGTATTTTGAAGATTTATTATTATTATTTTTCAAAGTATTTATAAAAAAAAAAGATATTTTCACAAATTCTAAGTGAATTCATGACCTACCATATTTAAATTAATATTTTTTTAACTTTGAATGAAGTCATAATTTTATGGGTAATAATATTAATGAGTAACCAAAAATTTTGTCTAATCAAAAATTTTTTTAAAACTTTTCATTTAAAAAATTAATAAAAATAATAAATTTATTATAAAAATTCCAACTAAAATCAACCTTAATATATTTACCATCTTTTTCGGTGATTAATTAAGCATTAATTAGTAACATAATGCAATTGACTTTTTTAAAATAATCTCTCACCGACATCTAGAGTTTTGATCAGTCAACCAATAATCAGCTGCCACGTCCGTCTTTAATTGATACTTTTTTCCTTGACTTGCCTAATTTACCCTAAATCGTCGACGTGTCAAACTCCCGTTTGCTTGAGTGATATCCGGTTAACTTTTTTTTCTCATTTTCATATTTGGAGGCCGACCTCAAGATTGAATTTGGTTGCATGCAACAAAGCCAAATTTATTAAGATTTTTTTTTTTATGAATAATATCATAAATTAAAAAAAAAGTCAACTATATTTTATTTTTATTTTTACTTAATTTTAATATCCTAATTTCATATCCCTATCATTATTTCTGGTAAGGAATATCAAATATAAACATTCTAATGCATAAATTACCAAAAATAATGTAGATAAAATTTTCTTTTGTTTTTCTTTTTGAAAAATGTCTACTAGTATTAAGCTGATATTTAAAAAAAAAAAGTGTAATTAATACAATAATTTTTTATTGAATTTTGGTACAAATAGTGCACTAAATGCAATATTTTTTAAAATTAGTAATTAAATAATTCTTAATCAATGCTTAAAGATACACAATCAATGAATATCAAAGAAAAATATAAATCTCACCTTTAAATTTATGATAAAAGTGTTAAAAAAATCCCTAAATTAAAATTTAATAATTATTTAAATTTTTATATATTTTTGACAATCAATTAAACTCTCAAATATCTGTTTTCATAAATTAAGCTCTTATTAAAAAAAATTAACTATTTTTGTCCAATCAATGATTTAATTCAATAAAAATAAATATATATGGGTTCAATAGGGTAAAAATAAATATTTAAATATTTAATTAATTTGCAATAGAAGATTTAGGATTTAATTAATTATAATAAAATATCAAAAACTTAAATAATTATTAAATTTTTATTTGAAAGCTTTTTTATCCTTATGCCTAAATTTATCTATTAATTATAAGCTATGTCCTTAATTAAGAGCTCAAAATTTGGGTAGGGAATTTTTTTTATTGAATTGGAAAAGTCCTTAATTAAGTTGAATTTTGATGAGAAAATCTTTTTAATTTATATTTTGGATTTAATATTAAAGTAATAGGATTGACAAATCAATTATCAAAGAGGATTTCTAGCTAAGAAAAAGTGAGGCATTTATATTATTGGTCAAAGGGTGTAATTAATATATTTGGAAAATAATATTTACCTTTTTTTGACTCCAATATTTCACCTAATCTTAGCTTACATAAAAGAGAAGTCATTGGAAGACATGACTTTAATTGGAAGCTTCCATTTAAATTGAAAAGGACAACTACCCAACCAATTAACTTAAATCAAATCATTTTTAGAAAATAATTTTTATAATTTTTTATTTATATTTGATAAAAATTAATTAATTAACAAAATAACAACTAAGCTTGATGAGTTTAGTTTGGCTTTTAACATCTAAAAGTTTTACTATTTTATATTTTGAAATTATTTTTATGATTTTTTAAGTTTTTTTAACATTAAAAATCATAAAACTTTAATTTTATAAAAAATTTAAAATTTAATATTAAATAAATTAAAATTAAAATTTAATTTTTAAACTCTATAAAAATTAATACATGATAAATAATATGAGACAAAGTGAGTAATTAAAAATTAGAGCTAATATTATTTGACTAGGTCAAACTATTTTTGTTTTTATTTTGTTTTCCACACAATGGGCTTAAAAAAACTATGTCGGTGGGCTGAATAAAGGGTTGATGGCGCCCACTTAAATTATATAAAAGTGGTTCCGAATCAATTTTGGATTGTGCAAAGCCAGTACATATTTAATAATTAGTGTGTTAGCCATGGACTTTTGAAGCCTTTTGTCCTTTGTTAATTTCTCTCATATATATATAAAAAAAAGAGAGGAAGGAATTCAATGAAGAAGACGACGAAAAGTCACAAAAAAAAGTATTGTTTTGCTTGTGAATTTGACGGACTTTTGGCAATGAAACTTGTGAAAAGGTGGCTAAAATTTTAGCCTTTCAATTTTGACTTCAAAATTTAGACATGAATTCATCTAAGTATTTATATATGGTCAAATTAGATTAATGATTTATATATTTATATAATATAAAATATTAAAATTAATATATTTATATTATTTTTATATAAAAATTACGTTTTATAATTTATATCAATATAAAAATATAAAAAATATATTTTTTTATTTTATTAAACTAATATATAGTTATTTTTAAAATGTTAACTTTTATTAATTTTATATTTTATTTTTATATTATATTTATGTTATATTATCTTATCATATTGTAAATTATTATGTCTAAAAAAAATTATCGTATCATTTCTTACATCATTTAATTTATTTTAATTTAATTATTTAATTATTTGAAAACTTAAAACTATAAAAATGGGTTAAAAATGATAAAATTTGTATCTCAAATATATTGGATGTTATTTTTTAAATATGATTATATGAATCAACTAAATTAAATTTTATTATATTATTCAATAAGCAAAATTTGTACTTGTCTACCCTTCCTTTCTATAAAACCATGCACTAAAAATAAGATTATTAAGGAAGTTACTATGTCTCACTCTTGGGAGTTTTGTATAAATTTAATATCCAAAAAAGAATTAAAAAAATTATTTTACAAATTGAAGAGACTTGTCCAAGCCAATGATCTAAAAAGAAATATAAGTATAGATAAAGTGTTGGGTTATTCATGTGATGGAAGTGTTTGCAGGTATTGGGATCTATAGGATAAGTAGGGCAGGCAATGGCTTCTTGCACCTGCCATTGTTTCTCACATGTTTCATGAAGCTTTTCTTTATTTTATTTATTCTTCACAATTTATGTTAAAAAAAAAAAACTACACATATATTTATCATGTTAATCTTGTCCATTGTTTATATTTTTATCTTGTGAAAAGTTAATTTCTCGTAAATTCATTAAATCCAATGCAAATAAATCTGTTTAAATCGACTCGAAAACAAGTTTATTAAGCGAAGGCTAAGAATAAAAAATAAAAACTTGTGTTCTGCTTTGGTTTGAGAACCATACTTTGGAACTCTGTTCTGCCCCTGTTTTGGCATGTTGTATTACTATTTTCAGCATTGATGCCAACACATAAATATTTAATTATCATTAAAAAAAAACCCTAATATAAGAGAGAAAAAGAGTAGTGGTCCAATTAGGGGTAAAAAGGGACAAAATTTTCAATAAATTATTTTTGAAGATCTTCATTTTTATTCAATTATATTTGTTTATTAAATTTAGTAAACGATCTTGAATTATATTTTTAATTTATTTATTAAATAAATTGAATATAAATAAAAGTTTGATTCGTTTATATTCATAAATAAATTCGTTTATTGTTTATTTATTATTTGTTTATAATAATACTAATAAAATTATTTTTTTATTTTTTATTTTAATCTTATTTTAAAATTTATTTATATTTATTTGAATTTATTTATATTCGTTTAGTTATGATTTGTTTATTATTTATAAACATATTTGTTTATATATATATATATATTTGTAAACATTAAATAAATATGTTCACGATCGAACTTATTTAACTTAATTAAACTGAACATGAATTAAACATGAATAATTTATTATTTAAGTGAACGAACACAAATTAATAGAGCAATTTTTTTACGGAACATGAACCTAACTCAAACACCTTTAAAATTAAATGAACAAATCATAAATATACATTCATTCATTCATGTTCAACTCCCCTAGGTCTACTGTCCTTAACAAAATTCAAATAGATGGACATCAGACACAGTTCATAACAAAAACTGATTCGCCATTATCAAATTTTACCACAATATATTGCGAACAATTATCGAAATGTCGCCTAATCGTACATTATTGGATCTCGGATCGACTACGAACGTGATTTATCATACTAAATAATGTGCATTTTAATCTCAACGACGCTTGTATATGCAAGGCTTCAGCTCTGGCCATTTGATTTCGCTCTCTTTTGAGCTTTGCTTCTCCTACAAAGGAACATGTAAACAGATAATAATGAGCAATGGAGCATGAAACTGCATAATTCCTGCATGCATGTCAGTGAGATTTAGTAGACAAAAGAGAAATTTTCTCGACGAAGGTTACAGACCTTTTTCCTGAATTATAATAAAACGAACATCTTATTTGAGAAACCCTGCGCGTAATGGGAGCGAGTTAGCGAAGGGTAAGGGGTTGCATTGATGTAAATAAAAGAACATTATAACCTTCAATGCTGAGGTAAATCCCATCTCACAAACAGATTTGGAAACCTATTTGAGTTGGCTCCTCGATTATTTGGATCAAATCTGCTCTTTACCTCTGCTATCAAAAGCCAACCCGCTACAAAGTACCAAAGTAAGTTAGCTCGTTAACCAAAAACTCATAAAAAAGGGGGGTAAGAACAAGTATTAAACAATACTTAAGCCCAGCAAACCTTGACTTAAGAACTCTATTATGCTTCCTGAAGGTAACTAGCATAGTTAGTTCCCATCAATGAAAGGCAAAAGACAGCAACATCTACTGAGGAAGGATCAAGTGGTGTCTGCCAGCAAAACTCAAACGCAATTGATTACTACTTTGAAAGCATACAACCCCTCCCGTTCTTTTACCTTCTTTCATGCGAAAGTTGACCAACTTCTTGGTCAATTGTTTTTGCTCACCATCCAAGTGCTAAGAATTTGCGAGCACTTGGAAGCCGCTTGGAAGGTGGCTTATGCTGTTGAAAGCCTAGCTCATCCTAGCATGGCATATCTGTATTCCCTGATAATGATCATTCCTATTCGATGTCATGAATAGGTCCGCCTGTCAACCATTTCTATATGCGAGATGGAGGGCTGCTTTGGTTTGGAGCTCTACGCAATTGATTACTACTTTGAAAGCATACAACCCCCTGTGCACTTGTACATTCGTGCATGTGCACACATGTAGAGAGGCAGCGATTCTCAAAATTTTCTCTCTGATCCATATATCAGTATGCAATCTTGTAGAAAATGAAACAAAAAACTTTACCATTGGCTAGTTGTTTTCTCATTCTTTTTAAAAGGTAATTAAACTCAGCATTTGCTATTAAACACCATCTTACCATAACAGTTTAAAATTTGGCAACTGATAGTAGCTCACAATAGTTTGCCTTGATAGGCTTTGTAACTGACTGCAGTACGCAGTATACCTACAGACGAATCAAAATTATGTATTCGCTGGGTGATGACCTGCGGGATTCATAACAACCATTATATAAGAAGCTCATAAGAGGGATGAAGAAGGGGTGTACTTTTGACATATCACAAGCAATTACTAAAGGATCATTTGAGACAAGATCAAAAGGGAAAACCTGATTCTTCACATTTTTTGCAAGTCGTGCATCCCCTGAAACACAATTGAGCAGGATGAAACTGACAGAACAGCCAAAAGAAGATACAACGGATCATGTTAAACACTTATCAAGAATATGAGTTCAACAAGTTATCATTGCAAACCAAAATGGAAAATCCAGCTAAGCTAATTCTCACCACAGCCAAAATCAGCGACAATTAAAGAAGAACTATGATCCTTCAGCCATTTTATTATTATATTGGCAGGCTGCTCAGGCCAATGTGACATTTGCTCCTGATATCCTGTATGGAACTGGCCAAGTGAGTGAATAAGTCCAAAGGCAGCTTCAATGTAAGACTAAACCACCTAAATAATCCCACTTCAGAACATTGGTTAGTTCTTCCATTCATCAAAAACAAATGGCAACTAAAGGAAACCGGAGACAATTTAGAGACATTAACACGTTTACATAAGAATAATAATTCAACATCATTAGGCTATGTACAGGACATAACAAAAATTCGAATGTAAACATCCTACTTGAAGATATCACCACTGAGCTATGAGCTGTCTAAAATGTTTGGAATCTAAGGATTCAACTTTCAAGTTTAGATGCAAATTATTACCACATGAAAACATAACAAGGCTGTTAAACTCAGGGAATGGATAGAAAATTAGACAGAAGCTAAATCAAAGAAAAGTTATAATTTTAAACCTTGCCATATCAGACAATTGGTCTTCTTTGAAATAGTGCAGTGTTTCTTTACATCTAAGAAAGCAAAAGAAAAGAAGCTGACTTTGCATTACCAAGTAACCAAGCTAAAATTTCAACTACAAAAATAACAAAAAAACAAGATAAAGCAGTGCCCATACGTAAACTAAAACCAAGAAGCAAAATTTCTCTCTTTCTCTCCTTTTCCATTTAGCAAAAGCAATAAGTAACTAAGGTTCAAGCAAAAGAGAAGTAAAAAGAGAGACTATTCGTGCCAGTGTAGAGCTTTTCATTGATCATCCTAAAATGCCCACCAGCCAACCTTGCTCTCATCTGCATATTCAAACTAATCCCATAAAAAAGAATCTAATTTTACATACATTTATCTATAAGTAAATACATACAGAGAGTAACCTTGTCAAGAAAACTGGAGGAATTGGAAGAAGAAGAGGAAGACTGACAATGGGAATGGTTTTTTTAGTTGATGGGTGTTTTTGTGATGTTTTGTTGAGTGTTTTGATTGCAAAGATTCTTGGGTTTTTTGAGGTTTGTTGTGTCTTGCCCTTTTCCTCTTTCTGCTTTGTCCCTCTTTCTTCATGTCTGGTTTCGTCCTCCGCGTTCGACAGCTTCCAAAACCCTTTGATACATTTGTTTCGGTTGAAGGATTTTCCAGAAGAAATGGGCTGTTTTGTGCCATTCTTGGAACATGGGTTTAATTTTAGAAAGAATAAAGTTGGGTTGGCCTGGTTCTTATTTTGGCTAGTTTTTGAAGCTAAAATTTCAAAGACAAAGCTCATCCAAGAAGCAGAACGATTAAGGTCATGGAGCTAGTGGCGGGAAAAAAGATGTGATTGAGTCTTAAAAAGTTCGAGATCAACCCAAAATTCATTATTTGCAATTTAGTTCGAGTTTAATTGAATTTAAATTTAATTAAGTTATTTAAAATCATTTAATTAAATTTGTTTAATAAAAATAAATTCAATACTTATATTTAATTTCAAACTCAATTATGTATTTAAATTTAAACTTAAAGTAATATATATAAAGATAAATTAATAAAATTTTAATTAAAATAAAAAATATATATTAAAATTTAAAAATTTGATTAAACTTATAAATTATTCAAATCGAATACTAAAATGTTCAAATTTGATTCAATTGATAAGTTAAACTATTTAAATTTAAGTTTAATAATGATCGAATTAAATTAAAATTTTATTCGAATTAAATTTGAATAATTTATTAATATTAATGTATTATTTACGTCCGAAATTTATAATCTTTTTACAAACAGAAAGCATAATAAAAAAGATAGATATATCATATATTGGCAACTACTACTTATTACATTCAGAAGGATTAATCATTCAATAGGATTCTAAACACCAAAACGATAATACAAAAACAAGTTCATCTATATTTTACAGCAGCAAATAGGACCAACGTCAGTGAAAACCATAGAGAACCTTCCGAGGATCCAACTGTCCACTGCAATAACTAGAGGACACTGTGGAGATCTCTTGCCTCCCCTTCCATTCTTCGAATGGTTTCAACATGATTGGAGTTTCAATGGCAGCAGAATCTACGCATAACATGGATTGGTAATCCTCATCCCCTAAATCTGGCAGAGCCTTTGCCTTTTTGTCCCATGGATTCCATACAACTGCAGACCAAGTGATTTGAACACTTTAATTTAGAACGATCACACGACAACTAAGTAATTTGAGAATGGCGTAGAAAGCAACCTGCGTCTGGCATCCCATCCTTCCACAGTTCGAAGGTTCTCTTCTTCTCATGGTCTATGATGGCGATCTTTGTTGGGGTGCTCAAATATACTCTTTCAAACTAAAGCAGAACAAAGATTTGATATCACGAAGAGAGAAATTTGATCAGCAACCACAACTAGTTCATGTTCACTAGAACCTGAAACTAGTAAATTTGGTTCATGCAGTGTAAATTTATCAACTAGAAAAGGGCAAACCCCGGTGTACAAGGCTCCCGCTTTGCGAGGGATGGGGGAGGGTTCATAGTACGCAGCCTTCCCTCTGCATTTTTGCTGAGAAGCTGTCTCCACTAGAAACAATGAAAAAAAAGAGGCAAGAACAAGTACCTCGCCATCGAAAGTAATTGCATCAGCTTGTTCTGTGAACCTTTCTCTGTTAATCAAATTGTCAAAGTAATCAAGTGTCTCCAAGCCCTCCACTCGCACTTCACTGCAAATTTAACAGAGTTTTTCAACCCCTCTAAGCAAATTTAAATTGATGAGGGAATTTCAACAGTAAAAAGGCTTCCAGATAGCTTCTGAATTCATGACCACACCTGATGTCTGATACAGACAAGTAGTTGCAGAGGGCGAACATGAAAGAGAAGGCCTTGTTATCAGTATTCCTCACACGAGGGATCAAAGTCAGCTTGCCAGCACTGAGAGTTACACGAAGACGCAATTCGAAGCTGCGAAAATTGCAGGGCAGCGAGAGATTCATCAGTGCATACGTGAAGTTGATCTTCCAGGTTTAGTCTCAAAGTGAAAACAACACAGGATTGACAAGCATACCAACGTGGCCAGATCTTTAGATCCTCGTCTGTAGACTTTAATACTATATCCACAGATGACTGGTTGTTGGCTGGAGGCAAAGGTGAAGGGTCACTGTCCACCATCCACATTCGGTTCCTGGCAAATCCATGTTGCTCCAGTGAACCAAGATTCCCAAACTGCAACAAGAAGCCATCACATTTAGAACACTTGACCTCGGACTACCACACTAGCTTAAGGTTCTTCCAAATTCCATAGGAGATAGGACTAACCTGAGGAAAGCAGACCGGTATACCTCCCCTGATGGGCTTTGGTGGCTTCCAATTTGCCTACAGAACACAGAAAAAAAATACATATATAAAGGAAGACTTTACAGGCATCGGAAACCCAAAAATCATAGAATAAAGAAGAATTGCTTTACCTTGCTACTCATGAAAAGCAGCTCTTTCCTTCGTTCGTTCTTCCAAGAAACAACTTGCCCTCCATAGAGTAGCACCTGAAACTCTTTAATGTCAATTTGAGGCACCCCTTATGCACTATTCTGATAGAAATAACCAGTAGAAAAGGACAGGGAAAATTCGAAATGTTATCAACAAGAAATCTAGCCTTTTTTGTCGAGTATATGAAATTTGCAATAGAAAGCACAGGCTGTGATACTTCAGCCCGAAAACAAGACATTATCATTAACATTCAAAGGCCATTTTTTTTCACTACAAATAGTTGAAATAATTGTTCTGATGATTTTACTATTACTAACAGACTATCGTAGCCAAACAATAAACCAACCCACATAGAAAAATATACAAAAAAAGGCTAAAAATACAGGAAAAAAAATGAAGAAAAAGAAGATAAACAAACCTCAGCAGATGAACCATTTGGTTCGGTGAGTATAATTCTGGGCAATCCCTCAGCATCATGAACTATATTCGGTGGCATAGCTTTTGGCTTTAACTTGGCCCTTATGCTGCTTACAAGCGGATTCACTTTCCCTTTCCTCCACTCCAGCTACACATACAAAAAACCAACCGAAACAATTCTTTTCAAAGAAGAAAAAAAAAATCAGTAAAACAAACACACAAACATACAAGAAAAGCAGGAAATTTTCACATCGAGATTTCATATTTGAATAAACATAGCAAGCTAACATAACAAACCCACATTAAAAAACAAACGAAGGGTAAGCAAAGCTTACTTTTACAGGTGATAAGAAATATTAATGAATAGAAAAAGAAATGGAAGAATTTGTTAGTATTATCGGTTTCGAGTATGAGGAACAACTTTCACCAACTCCGAGTTCGTGAAAAAGTCTATGATATATGCAAGTTAGGGGAAAAGATGGGAGTTTTGGTGAAGTGAAGGATATCCAATGACAACCAACAAACAACTGTTTCAAATGCTTTTTGTCATTGGATGCTCTGTTCTGCTCTTTCCCTTTCTGTCTCTTTCATTATACAAATGATCTTCTGTGTTTTGTCTTAAGATTTTCTTCTTACAACTTAGTTTCACTTTCCCATATCAAGCCCTTCCTACAACTTATAATCAGCATAGTTCATTTTTATATCATTATACTGATCAAATAATTATATTATTTCAAAGGAAAAAAATTAAAAATTATTACTAGCACTATGAACTCATGGATTTATTATATGTATTACAAGTAATTTTATAAATTTTCATTAGTGTATGATAGTAAATTTTGATTATAAAATCAAAATATTAAGTAAAATATTAGTTAATTAATCGATTCATAATTCAATTGATACTCAAAATTTTAGAGATATATGTAAAGTTTTTGTTAGGATTTAAAAGGATAATTTAAATATTTACATTTAAAAATTGATTAAAAAATTTGAAAAAAAAATTTCAATGATAATTAATGATTAATGAATCTAGATTAAATTTTTAATTCTGTTGAATCAAAAAGAGATTTGGATTATAATTTTATTGTTTTAAAATCAATTGTTGAAATTAGAAGAATTAACAATACACATAATTAACTTGTTTTTTTAATTCAATTTTGGTTAAATTTTATCCCTATTTTTCATTTACATGAAGTGATTGCTTTTTTTTCTTTGAATATTAATCCCTGTTGGAAGATCATATCATAATTATTATAAAAAAGTTATTTTTTAATTGTAAACGTGGCACAAATCAGAAGTACTTAACAATTGAAGATGAGGAATATTACCGCAGAGGATCATAGCCATTGAAGTTGACGCATTAAGCTTGTCTCAAAATTAAGTGAATTTTTTTTTAAGGAAAACTTTAAAATCAGCGGTTCTTATTAATTTATTGAACTGTCAATTTATGTCTTTTTTTTTTTTTTTTTCTCTCAAAAATTTTCTGTGATGGGAAAACATTGAGTCCATTTCACTCACAGCCCAATGAAAATGTCCCAATTTGCGAATTTTCCCTTCCCTCATACTTTTTTTATCGCCTCCCAAAAATAGGATTTACATTTAACAATTAGAAAATTTCACTTTTGGAGGGTTCATATTTTTTTAAAATTTTTTAATAAAATATTCAAAATTTTACATTTATTTATCAAGTTCAAAATATCTAATGGACCGACCCAGTCAACTCTTGATTTGGAGTCACACAAAAGATTCTGTGATGATATGATTTGATTACAACGTTTATTTATTTATTTTGGTATTATTTTCATTTATATAACATTTTAAAGGAAGAAATTCCATGTTTTCATGAGGTACCAAAAGGGAACCTCAAAAAATTTTACACTTCTTATATTTGTAATAATTTTTAATAAATAATTTAATTTAAATTTTTACATATTAAAAATAAAAAATATAATTATTGAAAACTAGATTTTGATATTGTTTTAAAAAAAAAACAATAGTTAATGTCAAATCGACTGACCAATTTAGGCTGGAGCGTATAAGAAATGGATTAACTATTATATTTATTTTTTAACACGTGTTTTATTAGCAAGCAAGATGAATGATTAATAGGTTTATACATTCAAATATAAATATTAAAAATATTAAAAAATTATTCATTTCAAGATTCAAATTCAAAAGTTCTAAGATGATATATTATTCTAAAAGTTAGGTTAATAAAAAAAATTAACTATTATATTTAAATTCTAACAATTAAGTAAAATTTGAATTGCTTAATAAATTATTTAATAACAAATATTAAATACTTTTATTTTCACAATTAAATTATCATACGTCAATCAATTAATTAAAAATTAAAACTAGACTATGAACTAAGAATTAATGGTCAAACCATAATATATATTTTATGTAAATTTGTTAATTCATGTTATCTTATCATATATTCATATCATATTTTATATAAAAATTATATATAATAATTTATATAGATACAAAAATAATTTTTTTTTAATTTTATTAAATATATATAATTTTTAGTAAAATTTTAAATTTTAAATTATATTTTTATATTTTTTATTCATATTATTTTTATGAGCATCACTATATTTTATTTTACACTATCATATTCAAATTTATATCAACCCTAACTTGAATTTTTTTTTTTCTCTTTGTGGTGAGACTTATCTTATGCATGGAAAAGCATACAAAAAGAAGAGAATTACAACACTATACGCAAAGGAAATAATATTAAAGTGAAAACTACAGATATAGTTGGGCTAGGTAGAATTAAGTCGCTTTAGTTGTACGCAAATTGCAAGGGAAAAAAACAAAGAAATAATAATAAATCCAAGGGGCAGATGCTTTGCTATTATTTTCAAGCTTTGGCTTTTCGTTTAAATTTAATGATTCGTATATTTATATTATATAAAATATTATATTTTATATATTTATATTATATTTTATATAAAAATTATATATTAAAATTTTTATTAATATAAAAATATAAAATATATATTTTTTAGTTTATTAAATTTATATATAAATATTATTATAATTTTAAATCTTATCATTTTTATATTATATTTATATTATAATATCGAATTATATTTTAAATGATTAGATCTATCGAAGCAGGTTACATGAACATGAGGATTGGGAATTTGGCTGAAAAGAATATTTCAGACAGTGGAAAAACTAATTGGTCATGAAAATGGCCTGTCAATTTGGAAAAAAAAAATTTTTTACAAGAAAAATAATGGTAGTGACAAGAGGCTTATTGCCATCCTCAATAACTTCATAATTATAATTTTGACAATCCCCTTGTTTCAAAATTATTAATGATTCTTGTGATATGTGTGTGTGCTGTAAACTAGAAAAATAAAATGAAAATATTAGTGGTGCTTATGAACCGATCGGATAAGTCTAGTCAAACTCAATTAAACTTTCTAAAATTTTGTCGTAATTTGGTTCGATCTGATTTAATTTATTATTATAAAATAAATTTAAAAATAATTAAAATATTAATATTTAAATATAAATTTTAATTTTTTAAAATATGATATTTAATAATTTTTATTAAATATTATATTTTAAAAATAATTATATAAATTAATTGAAATAATATTCGGATTCATATTTATTTCTAACATAGTATTTTAATATTTTTTAAAATTATTAATGAGTTACTGGTTTTCAAAAGAAATAATTTATTAATCTATAAAAAAAATTTAAAAAGAAAGTGTTTGCCAAAAAAATAGTTTCAAAAGAATTGTTATATAAAAATTTCTAGTGGGTCTGAAAATAAAGAGTTTTGGATCAGACCCATTTTAAATGGGCTTACATGGTCTCGCTTTAACATCTAAACTGGCCTGCTCATTTGTCATATTGTTTTTTTTCAAATTGAAAAAAAAAAAAAAACCTAAATTTAAAGCTTGTAATTTTTATTTTTCACTAAATTAGGATCCATTTTTTATTTTTATTTTTATAAAGAAAATGATGAGCTTTTAATAAAACCTATTTTGGATAAAATCCTAAAAAAAAGGTAAAATAGATAAAAAAAATTTGGAGGTAAAAGTGAAAAGATAAAAAAAAATATTTTTTATAGTATGCTTGATAGGAAAGACAAAAAATTAGATAGAAAAAATAGGTAATATTTTAAGAAGAAATGGTAATTTTTAAAAATATATATCATATAAAAAAGTAGAAAGACATAAAAACTCTAATTTTACACTTTTGTTATTACTTTATTTTTTATTTTTAACTAATTTTATTCACTTGACCAATGACACAAAATTCAATCAAGAGCTCATTATATAGGATAAATTTATTTTATATATATATACATCAAATTCCAAATTCACTATGAAAAATAAATTAAATATTTTTGTTCATCGTTATATATATGTATACCCACTATGTGGGTGGAAGAAAAATAATAAAAAAAAAAAGTTAGGCTTCCTACAATATCATTAGGAAGTAATGTATACATACATAGGTATATGCATATATACATATATATATATATATTAGGAAAAATAGTTTTTTTAAATATATATTATATAAAAAATTAAAAGACATAAATACTTTAAATTTTATATTTTTATGATTATTTTATATTTTTAAATAATTTTAATGACCAAATAGGTATTACTTAACTTATGACACTTAATTCATTCAAGTTCATGATATAGAATATATATTTATTTATCAAACCAAATCTCTGCAAAAACTTCAACAACTACGAGAAAGGGTCCGACTTCAACGAAATCTTTTTCGATAGTTTAGGTGATGGAATATTCGACTCAAACTCCGATTCATGGAAAAGCCAACGGAGGAAAATGTTGTTGATGACGAACAACAATAGGTTTGGCACTTTGGCCTATTCTTGCATAAAATTTTGTGTCAAAAACTAAAGAAAAGTCTAACCAAAGTGCTCTAGTTTTTCATGGAACTTGGCACTGAGGTTGACCTTCAAGATATAAAGCAGCGGTTCAGCTACGATATTGCTTGTGTCTTGGGGGTAGGCTTTGACCCGAATTCTCTTTCAATTGAATTGCCTGAAGTTCCAAGTAAATCTGCTTTCTGGGAAGCCGAGGATGTGTTGTTATATAGGCATTACGTGCCTATGATCTTTTGGAAGTTACAAAGATGGCTTCAAATTGGAAAGGAGAAAAAGATGAGCAAAGCTTTAAAATCCATTGATGATTTCCTGTACCATTGCATTGCATTAAAACGAGAAGAATCAAGAAGCGAATCAGTCTCCCAGGAAGATGATCAATTTGACTTCATTACAGCTCTTATGATCGACAAAAAAGGTGTAGTACTGAATGGTGCTGGTCGGAAACCTGACAAGTTTCTAAGAGACATTGCAATAAATGTGATAGCAACAGGGAAAGACGCGATCAGTGCAGGCATGTCTTGGTTTTTCTGGCTTATTGCAATGAACCCATCAGTAGAAAACAAGATTCTACAAGAGATAAGAGCCAATTCTGATCCATCAAGAAATGATATGATGTTTTTTAGTGAGGAAGTGTTGAATAAATTCGTTTACCTTGATGCTGTCTTATCTGAAACATTAAGGCTTTATCCGCCAATACATTCAATAGCAAAACTGCGATTCAACCAGACATCCTTCCAAGCAGTTATCGGACTCATCAGAACACAAGTATCATGACCAATTTCTATTCAATGGGGAGAATGGAAAAAATATGGGGTGAAGACTGTTTGGAATTCAAACCAGAGAGATGGATCTCAGATCAGAAAGGAGATATCAAACATGTACCTTCTCACAAATTCCCAGCATTTAATGCAGGGCCAAGAAGTTGTATAGGTAAGAATATAAGCTTTCATTCAGATGAAGTTGGTTGCTATCTTTATACTTCTAAGTTATCAAATTGAGTTGGTGCAAGGTGATATTGTTTCCCCTAGCGATGCCATGGTACTTTATATGAAGAATGGTTTAAAAACTAGGATCAAGAAAAGGAGTACTGCTTGAGGGGTCGATAATATTGATCAACTGGAATAATTAGCATATATATATATATATATATATATATATATTTCTGATTATTGCTGATCATGCAATAATTGTAACTCAAACACAGATCACCTGTTGCTTTGATGGTGTTTATGACCTGAATTAATGAATATAATAATGTTGACAGAATTGATTGCTAGCTATTGATCAGTCAAGGGACATTGTCCCTTCATCACTTAAAAAGTTTACTGTTTAGAATAGTAACTTAAATCATATATATTTATTTGAGATTGATTAATTATTATTTAATGGATAAAAAGACTTGTAGAAAAAAAAATTTAAGAGAAAAATGATTCTTAATAGATAAGTTTGACTTGTTAAAAAAAATTTTTAAAAAGAAAGAAATTCTTAATAGATAAGCTTATATGCTTATGAATTGGTGAAATTTCTATAAGATTAGGTATAAAAAAAAGATATAAGAGAATTATAAAGTTTTATGTGATAGACATCTATAGGACTATTGGAGATAGTGGACTAAATGATATTTGGTGCATGGGTGCATAATAGTATAAATTTGTTTGCGTTGAAAATATTTCACAAAATTAGAAGAGATTAAGAGAATTTTATGGATATTGATTATTGAGTGATTGATATGATTTGCTTTGATGTAATTCTCTACAACTAATGAATTTTATTTTTCTTCCATAAACGTAGGTCGGTTGGATCGAATAACATTAAATTATTATTTTTTTATGTTTGATTATGCTTCCGTTGGTTTAATTAAATAGAGTCTATTTAGCTTAACAAGTGGTATTAAAGTATTTTTATTCTTGATTTGAACTTATTATTTTATACGTAAATATTATGCAAATTTGTTAATTTTTTAACAAATGATATTAAAACTATGGTGATTCTCAACATCTTCAACTCTATATAGAAAATTTTTGAGTTTGAATTTTGGAATAGATAGGAATGAGATTTATAGGATGGGTAAGGGCGATCTCACATCATACGGCTCAATATCGCATGTAAAAAAAAAAAAAAGAAGAGTTAGACAAGTTGATTTGGTAAAACTCTACAAAAGTACTTTGGGAGTAAATGCTTGATCATTTTTCTTAGTGCCATGAATCCTAGCTACCTTCCAACTTGAATTGATAATAGGGTATGAAAGATCAGACTAATAATTCAGGTGCAAAAGGCCATTAAAGATCATGAACTCTTTATATATAAAGGTCACTATTTAGTTTGATTTCAAACAACTTTTTGAAAAATAATCTCACTTGGTTTTAGATCTAGAAACAACTATGTTTTCATTCATATATACCGTTGTTTTAAATCCAAGATTTGTTGGTTTTTGGCTTTTTGCTCATTGCAAGTACTTAATCTGTCTTTTTTTTATTATTATTTATTATTTATTTTAGGTTATAAATTTCTTATAAAAAAAACCCAAGCTCCTGAAATTTATTATATAATGGTAATACCTACATTAATAGATGGATGAAGCAAGTCCAAATTAAAAAAAAAAAAAGGTTGACATAGATGAATCATTTACCACTAATACCCAAGCTCTTATAACAGATTTAAATGTCAACTCTTGGCAGCAGGATAAAGAAAAGCCCCAAATAATTAATTTTCTTATTCATTTTGATGTCATACCCTGGTTTAATAATGAAAAATAATGAGATAATGTTAAGGGGTAGATTACAAACAAAAACCAATAATGAGGTAAGTAACAAAATTTGCAAATAGATACATTATTCTTGAGATAGCATTTTATTTTCATTCATATTTTGGTTACAAACAGTGCAGTGTCTAACAACTTTATATTATCTTCATGAACAATATTCAAACCAAGCATTTGTAATGATACTTTTGGATAAAAGATATTCCAATCAGATATCTCTTTTCTTGATTCTAACCTTCAAACCATTTTCAATGTGAAGTGTGATGGATTTGCTTGGCGCAATAGGCTGCCCTTCGACCAGTTCAACCTGATAATTCCACAGTACATTGATTGTCACTAACTTCATCTGTTTGAAACTCATATCCTTGCCTAAACAAGTCCTTGGCCCTGCACTAAATGCAGAAAATTTGTACGTTGGCACATGCAATATGTCTCCATTCTCCGAAATCCACCTTTCTGGTTTGAATTCTAAACAATCTTTACCCCAGATTTCTTCATTCCTTCCCATGGAATAGAAAGAAACCAAGATCCTCGTGTTTCCATCAACATGTTCACCACTGGGAAGAACATCTGGTTGGATTGAGTTTTTATGATTGATAGGTACTGGTGGATAAAGTCTTAATGTCTCGCACAAGGCTGCATGTAGGTAAGTGAATTGATTAAGTTCTTCCCCGGTGAAAAACAGAATCATGTTCCTGTCTTTACTTGTTGGAGAATTGGCTTTGATCTCTTGTAAAATCTTGGTTTCTACAGATGGATTTGTTGCAATAAGCCAGAAAAACCAAGACAGGCATGCGCTGATAGTGTCTTTCCCAGCTGCCATGAAATTGAATGCAGTGTCTCTTAGAAACTTATCGGATATTTTTCCAGAAACAGTCAAAATTTCTCCTTCTTGTTCGACCAACAAAGCTGTCAACAAGTCGAATTCATCTTCCTCAACTCTGTTTCTGCTTCTCAGCTTTTCTCGTTTCGAGGAAATGCAGTCGTAAAGAAAATGATCAGCTATTTTCATAGCTTTACTCAGCCTTTTTTCCTCACCTATTTGCAGCCATCTTTGCAGCTTCCAGATGATTACAGGCATCAAATACCTGCACATCAAACTATCCTCTATATCATTGAATGCCGCCTTGCTTGGAACTTCAGGGAATGAAACAGACAGAGCTTTAGAGTCAAATCCCAAAGCCAACAGGCAAATATTGTCATAGTCGAACCGTTGAAGAACATCTTCAAGATCCATCTCAGTTCCCTGTTGCACTATATGTTCAAGAACAGGGATTAGACCTTTCTCCAGCACCTGCCTGAAGACTATGTCTTGGTAGTTTACAAACTTGTTGTTCTTCAGCATTATTGAATGCAAACTCTTCCTCTGGCTTTTCCATGAATCAGAATCTGAAGTGACAATTCCATCCCCAAAGGGCTTAAAAATTTCCCTGAACTCTGAACCCTTTTCGTAGTTGAGAAAATTTTTGGACAATATGTAATTGACATTCATGGGATTGCTAGTGAGAACAAAATCCAAGCTAGGAAACCAAGGTCCCTTGAACTTGAATGTTCCCCCACACAAATCGAGAATATCATGGGTGAAAAAATCAAAAATTCGATCCAAGTTACAAAATAGCCCTGGAAGCATTCCAAGTACAGGCCAATTTGTTACCAGGGAATTCCTGTTTCTAGACCAATGATGGCCGAGATGGCCGAGGAAAAGAGTTAAGACAATGAAGATAATTGCTATGAGCATCATTTCTTGCTAATATTGGAGCTTTCTCAAAAGGTTTTTTTTGGGATGTTCTTTCAAGATTTGCATGCTGCTTCTTTATATAGCCAACAAGATCTTTGCTTTATTTATTTATTTTTACATTTAAAACAAGATTATAAAAAAATAAAGCCATACAATTTAAAACTTTAATAAAAATACGAGGTCATACAATCTTGAAGTTCTAGATTCAAGTCCCAATGTGGGTTTGATTGTTTAATTATGTTATTAATTTATTAGTTGATCGTTCAATGATTGTAACTTGATTATGATTCAATAATTGATTATATAAATATAATAATTGATTATGATTTTAAAAATATAAAATTTTAATAAAAATTATAATGAATTTGACAAAAATAAAAAAAACATATTTTATATTTGATACGTCCACACTAACTATAACACGATAATTTTTATATTTTACATGACTATGACACAAAATAGACAAACACAAATACACGGATTATCAACTCTAAAATTTTCCACTTGTCTAACTAAACCTAAACTTATATTTTATCTTCCATGATAATATATTCTTGTAAAGAGATAGGAAATTTAGTTTTCAACTAGGTTCTTTCATCATGAATTGCAATTGTTATTATTATTTGTTACAAAATGGCATCTTTTATTTATTTTTCTTTTTTATTACTAAGGAGCAGGCAAACCTGCCAGTAAAGATTCTTTTCATTTTTAACCTTATCAAGTTGTAAATCAATCAATTTGATGACACAATACCATTTTTAAACCAATTAAGAACGAAATTATTATGTGGGTAAAATAGAAGAATATTGAGCCAAAACTTATATAATTATGGCAGGATGAGGATCAAAATAGCATTATTCATGTAAATGCATAAAAAAGAAAAAAAATTAGTTAGTGAATACATATCATATGATACAATGTGGAATCTTTCTTAGGTGAAATAATTAAATTTTGAGTTAGACTTTATCCATATAGACATAAAGTAGGAGATTGTAGACATTTACTTGCCTCCTATAATATATAAATGAACCAATAATGCATTAAAAAATATCGAAAAAATTAATCTAAGGTTGCTAAAAAACAAATGTTGATCGATCAAGTGTTCAATAGTTTACATAAATCACTAAATTAGACAAGTTTATCATTGAAAATAGAACTAGTTTATAAAAAATTAAGAAATATTGAAAGAGTGTTTATGATACATTATTAATATAAATTTTTAATTTTACAAGCATAATCTATTGACAGCATAAGAGATTGATAGGAATAATTTTTTATATTGAAAATAAAAGAATGAGCAGTTGGAGCTGAATTGACAGCATAAGAGATTGATAGGAATAGTTTCTCATATTGAAAATAGAAGAATGAGCAGTTGGAGCTGAAGTGTGATGCGTCTAAGGTGTGTGTCCTTTGTCAATTGGCAGCTTCTTCCATTTGTACAAGGCTCTTCCAACGGTTGCTTCCTTCATCTTAGCAACTAATCCCTTTAATTTTGGCCCAAGTTGTAGTAAACTAAGAGATGTTCGCACAAAATCAACAATCTATCCTTCTTTCCTTGATTTCATGCTAGATTTTAAGTGGTTTAGTTGCTAGTCTTTTTCTCACCAATGGTTGTTAATGCTCTTCCTGTACCTAAGTCTGTCAATTAACTTTCTTCAATGGGAAGGATGAAAAGAGATAATGATGAAAAACTTGTTCATATAATGATTAAAATTAAATTTATTTTCTTATCTTATAATTTAATCATTGGATTAAAATTTATTATTATTTTTACCTTACATACAGTCAATTTCAAAATTATGATATATAACATTTAGTTTGTTGTTGTTGTTATTGTAAAAGTTGGATTAAAATTAAGAGTAGAGAGATTGTCACCATGGAATCTTTCTAAGTCCCATCACATGCTCGAGGATCAGGATTAGACCTTTATTCAGCATTTGCCTGAAATTTTGATCGGAAAATAATGCATATATACTTATTGTTATTCTTGGTGAATGACTGCAAAACTTTACTTTGTCTTTTCCTAGCATAGACTTTGTTGTCATTAGCAATCCCTGAACACTGAACCTTAATTTCTCATGGTTCTCATAGTTTCTGTACAACAAGTAGTTGACATTCAATGGATTGCTAATGACAACGAAGTCCATGCGAACCATAATTTCTCATGGTTCTCATAGTTTCTGTACAACAAGTGGTTGACATTCAATGGATTGCTAATGACAACAAAGTCCATGCCAGGAAACAAGGGTTCCTTGAACTTGAAAGTGCCTCCATGGAAATGAACAAGAATATCAGATAAAAATAAAAAATTCAATCTGAATTGGCAAGAAGTTCTGTTAACATACCAACAACAGGCCACTTAATGACCAATGGCCAAGAAACAGAAAAAAAAAAATGAAGAGAATTGCTAAAAGCATGTCTACAGCCATTTTTGGGGCTTTTCCAAACAGGTTTTTGTTAGTTTTGGTTATGATCTTCCATGATTTCCCAAGCTTATCTTTTATAGAGCCAACAGGGTCTAATCATTTTCCAGAATCTTTCTTGCCTCTAATTAAGCACAATATACCTAGGAAGATTTGATTTCTTCCCCACCTAACTTGATCACTGAACCTAATATTACTCGTATCTGTGAAGGATCTTTTTATTTGGCTTAAAAAATTGAGTCTAAATTTTTTTTAACATTAAATGCTCAATTAACTTTTAAATGAAGTTCGTTTTTGATACATTGTCGTTGTAGTTTTTTATTTCTTATATTGTCTTACATTGCGATCGGTCGCATTCGATATAATTTATCATTTTTTTTCAAAAAGATTTTAATTTTTAGAAAAATTTCAATTCTTTGATACTTGATATATCATTCGCTTGATGCATGAAGAAAATTAGAGACATTAGTAAATTTAATTAATTTATTTATTTTTTAATTTCAATGTAATTTCTTGTGTAACAATATATGAGCCACGAGCCAAAGCTTAGATATTCATAATTGGCAAGCTATATGAAATTTAATAAATTAAATAGCATCATAACAAATGACTGAAAATAAATAAAAAATTTTGAAATTAAACTTGTAATATGAATCATAGACTAATTAAATTTAAATGTTTTTTTTTTCTTTCAAATATATACTTTATTCTCAAGATGGCCATAATTTTCATTCATAGTTTAATTAACCACACAAATATATAGCATAACATAAAACCATAGATATGTAGCTGCATGAGGCTACTTAATTATACGATACAATATTGTGAACAGCTTGAACTAGACAAGGGTTTCAGATCCAACTGATGATCTCCAATATATCAAACATGTCTTTTCTTGATTCTGACCTTCAGCCCATTTTTCATGTGGAGTGTAATGGACTCTCTTGGGACAACAACATGGCCTTGAACCATTTCAACTTTGTAATTCTTAAGCAGAGCAATTGCCACAGTCTTCATCTGCAAAAAGCTCATGTCTTTACCTAAACAAGTCCTTGGCCCAGAATTAAATGCTGGGTATTTGTAGGATGGTACATAAACAATGTTTCCTTTCTCTGAAATCCACCTTTCTGGCTTGAATTCTAGACAGTCTTTACCCCATATTTGCTCCATTCTTCCCATTGAATAGATTGAAATCAAGATTCTTGATCCTGCTTGGACTCGATGGCCACTGGGAAGGATGTCAGATTGAACTACTGTTTTGTGATTAGCAGGTATTGGTGGATATAGCCTTAATGTTTCACAGAAAACTGCATGCAAGTATATGAATCTGTTAAGCTCTTCCTCGGATAAATATATCATGTTCTTGTCTTTGCAGATTGAAGAATTTCTTTTGATTTCTTCAACAATCTTGGCTTCAACAGATGGATTTGTTGCGACAATCCAGAAAAACCAAGACAGGCCACCACTTACACTGTCTATCCCAGCCAACATGAGATTGACAGCAGTGTCTCTGATGACCTTATCAGATTGCTCAAAGGCACCTGATTCTCCTTGGTCTTCAACCAGAAAAGATGTCAGTAAGTCATATTCATCTTCCTCTGCCTGCAGTTCCTTGTTTTTGCTGAACTTTTCTCTCCTTGATGAGATGCAATTGTAAACAAATTGATCAAGGATCTTTGTTCCTTCGATCAACTTTTTCTCCTCTCCAATTTGAAGCCAATTTTGGAACTTCCAAACCATTTTAGGCCAGAAATGCCTGAACAGCAAGGCCTCTTCTATATCAGCAAAGGCCTCTTTGCTAGGAATAGCTGGAAATTCAACATTGAGAGAGTCGGGATCGAAGCCTAAAGCAAACAGGCTCATGTTGTCATAGTCAAACCGCTGAAATACATCTTCAAGATTTACCTCAGTTCCCAGTGTTGCAGCATGCTCAAAGATTGGAATTAGACCTTTCTCCAGCTTTTTCCACACCACTTTATCTCGAAATATTGTAAACTTGTTGTTTCTCATCAATGTTTGCATTACCTTCCTTTGTGTTTTCCATCTATCGGAGTCCAAGGTGAATATTCCTTCCCCAAAAGGCTCAAAAATTTCCCTGAACTCCGAACCCTTCTCATAGTTAACAAAGTTCTTGGACATTATGTGGTTTATATTATTCGGATCGCTTGTGAGAAGAAAATCCAAGCTAGGAAACAAAGGCCCTTTGAACTCAAAAGTACCCCCACACCGCCTCAGAACATCAAAGGAGAAGTAATCAAAAATTCGCCATGAGTTCCTAAGAAGCCCTGGTATCATCCCAACAATAGGCCAATTTGTGACCAGCGAGTTTCTGTTTCTATACCAATGGCTAAGAAAGAGAACAAAGAGACTGATGAAAACTGCTACAACAATCTCAGCTGCCATTGGAGCTTTCTGAAAGAGAATGCTTTTGGTTTATCTTCCAACCCTTTCAATGCTGCTCTTTATAGAGCCAGTAGGAACATTAATTCAAGGATAGGATCAAAATTTAGCTTGATTGTTTTGTGGCTTTGACTTAATGATTTGGATTTTATTATCTCCGTGGAGTTGTCATGCTGACATAAATGAAACAATTCCTTTAACACTAATTAAATGTTTTCACTCGTTAATTATATATATGAACCTGCCCCTAGTTTTGGTTGCTACAATTAATATTTTCAACAGTGACAGGATTATCACCATTCTACATAGTAGACCTTATAATTTTTAAAATAACAAAATTTAAAATTTTAGTGACATGATTATTTTAAATATAATTTTGGCAAAACTAAAATAATACGATTCGTATTTGTCGTGTTACTAGAAATTATGATTTAATAAATTTAATATTTTATATGTATTTGACATAAAATAAATACGATATGGATGCATAAATTATCAAATTTATTATATAAATTTACAAGCACTTGGATTTATTATAAATTGTGATTTTTTCTTTTGTCAAAATTTTTATGCTATCAAATAGTTAAAATCTTTTGCATGATGCAAGGGCCAACTAACATCATACTTTTCAAATAAAAAGATTCCACTCTCATCACCTAAAAAAAAGCATATATATATATATATGTATATATTTACTTTAAAAAGATTATCAACTAAAGTATATAATTCAAGTTGCTCTATGGAAATCCTTTTGTGTAAAAGATAAAGTAAAAAATAATAAATAAATAATCCTAATATGTAATATGGAATCTATTAGAGCATGATTCATATAAAAAAGAAAATGAAAAGATTGATCAACAAACAGAAAAAATTTGTTTTCCTTCCTTCTAGAAAGATATATTTGAATATTGATTCAATTTTCTTCCTATGTAAACTTTGTTTATCAGTGATGGAAAATAATTAGTACTATTTCCATTCTTTTTTCACATTCCTAAGAAATTATACTAATTTTTACAGTTTTTGAACAGAAATTAAAAAATTTCTATAGTTTCCCTTGCCAATTGCCATAGACAGCCAGTGACAAAGAGTCAAATCAAGTTAGAATCTGAAATTTAAAGGCAACTTTCAGATGCTATAGAATGAAATAATCCCAATCTAAGCCAAATGTAACTAAAAAAACAAAGGATTCACATATATAAGAAATGAAAGATCATTACCCAAATGGGGAAAGAGAAAAGGATAAATGGAAAAATGATTCATGGGAAAATTGACAAATTAGTTATATAGTCATGTAAAGATTAAAATCTAAATACAAATAAGTGAAAGCACTCTCACCACAACTTTAGTTAATGAATGTTTTCATGAGCAAAAGCAAGAACAAATTCAACATAAAAATTCTTCAAAGCAATGATCACAGTCATCCCTAGAGGATCCATAATTGCTCCATGTAAGTGAGACAACCACCAAATTATGGATTATAAAGATAGTCTAAAACATGAATACAGTAATTGATTCCAAAAGTTTTAGAACCCATAAATCATGATAGATTATTGAAACACTGCTTATTAAGAAAGAGGTATTGTTTCCAGAATAGAAAGGAAAAAAGCCATGCCACCAAATATGCTAAAACCTGTCAAGTAAGCATTATGTCATGGAATCTCATCTTGGATAGCCATTGTTCCATAATCCAATAGTATCGCATGAACTGCTGTCAATAAAATAGCTTCAATATATCTTGATTCAATGGCTAGCTGGAGTGCTATCGAGATCGATGAAATTCAAGCTGGAGTTATAGGTAAAAGAGCACTCGATAAAGCTAGAAACGTCGACATGTAAAGGAAATGAATGCGATAGAATCTGAATAAATGATAGGTAAAATCAAGGGTGTTTATTCTATAAGTTCAGTTAATTTCAAAATGAATTATTCAAAACTGAATTAATCGAATTATATTATTTTATTTTTGTTAATCGAATCGAATTTATGAATTTCAAAAATTAACTGATAGAATTTAATTCTATCAGTTCAATTAATTTTTTGGATTAACCGAATAATATATGCATTTAAATTAAATTATATTTTAAACACTTAATTTTTCATATTTTAAACAAACTAAATAAAATTTTTCAATAAAATATTCAAATACTAAAATATTATATTAAAAATTCTAACAAATTATGAAATTAAGTGATCCATTTCATATATTTTTCATTTGATATTTGAATTATATTATATTTTAATTAAAATTATTGTTAATTTGATTAATTCGATTTTCGAACAAAATTAATCGAAAATCAAAATTTTTATAAAATTATTTTTGTTAATCAATTGAAATTAATTCGGTAGTTAACCGATTAACCAAATTAAATAAGTTTGATCAATTAATTTGATTAAAATTAAATTATAAACACCCCTAGGTAAAACAGCCCTGGAACAATGTGAGCTTGGCAGTTGCTAGCAATACACTGCTGCTAACAGGATGATCAAGAATTCCCTAAATAACTATATATTACATAATTAAATCAAGTCCTACATTTAGACCATTATTAATAATTATAAAAATGTAAATGATATGTACCATAAAAAAAATAAAACATTAAAGATATTTTACATTGGTTGAGCTAATGAGCCCATCTTTGACCATCACTTGGAGCCCAACCGCCCAATGATTGGATCCTCAAAATTTTCTGGTTCAGACATTTGGACCATCTGGCCCATAAAAAGGCATTTGGGTCATTTTGGATGGAAAGCCCAATTCAAATCTAATAATTACATTGATTATTAATAATTTATCAAGTGCATAGATAATGTACTAATATTGATTAATTGTCTAAAAAACACTACTAAAAGTTGGATTAAAGCTAGTTTTAAAATATTTTAATCCAAACAACATATAAAATTAGACTTGATAATCTAAAATATAATATAATGACACAATATGAGTACAACATGAAAATATGATACAAATGTGATATGACTTAAAATTTTAGTAATAAGTATATATAAATTTAATAAAATCAAAAAAATATATTGTATATTTTTATATCGAAACAAATTATGATAAGTAATTTTCGTATCAAATATAATATGAATACATAAATTTTAATAATTTACTTAATAAAAATAATTTATAAAATTAGATCTGTCAATCTAAAATAAACATGATAATACAATACAAAAATAATATAAAAATAATACGACTTAAAATTTTAATCGTAATTATATATAATTTTATTAAAATTAAAAAAATATATTGCATATTTTCATGTCAACATAAAATATAATTTTTATATAAAATAAGATACAAATATATAAATTTTAATAATTTATGTGATACAAATATATAAATTATCATATCTATACAAAATAAAAATTTTGCATAAATAATTGAGAATTAAATATCATTACACTTTTTTTTTTAATAATAAGGCTTTATTTTGAATTTTAAATAAGTATTGATTGAAACCTTCTTCTTGATCCAAGTGCATGAGAGAGAGCAACAAGTGGGGAGCAATTGTTATTATTATTATTTTTATACGAAAATCCAGAGTAGGTGAATCATCATGAAATTTTGAGATGTATTTTCCGTAAAGACAACGCCGCCGAATAGTGGCGAAAGTAGAGCTAATTGGTTCCTATAAATTACTATATAAAATAAAGCAAAAAAAAAAAAAAAGAAAAAAAAGAACTCAATGGTCCCATCCCATGCATTTTTTATTTTATTTTTTGCTTTACTTTTCTCTTTTTATTATGCTATGATTATTGCTTATTTTAGCTCCCATTCCAAAATTAAAAAAATAAAAATTATAAAAATATTATTAAAAATAAATAAAAAGGAAGACATTCACTATCCAAACTTTATTAATAAATTATTTCTCTGCTTTGGATCAAGAGATCAAGTTCAAAACCTAAAAAAAAAAAAAAAAACCCATATTTTTTATTTAATTATTATGAATATTTTTAACGATAATTATGGAAGTTATGGATATAATCCTTTTGGGATACTAAAATTGATGTTTCCAATAACTCCTAATCCTAGTTTTCTTTCTTGTTAGTGTGACAAAGACTTAAGTGGTTTTTATATTGAATGTATAATTCCAGTTGAGCAAAATTTTTTATTGAAATTTATGATACTATCAAATTTATCTAGGTCAAATTGGTCTAGTCCCTCGTAGATTTAATATAAAAAATTAAGTTTTAAATGTTAAATTAAATTTTTTTTATAAAAAAGATTGTAACATAAAAATACGTAAAAATCGTAAATGTTATTATTTAAATTTCATATTTAATAGATGTGATTTTTATAAAAAAAAATTATAAATTAATTAAATTAAATCTTGAAATTTTGATTAAATTTTGAAAAAAAGATAAAAGAGAAAACTTATAATTATAATATTCTTTTTGTCCCATTTTCTTTATTCATATATATTTTTTCTTTTTTAAACATCTAAAATTTTTATTTTTTATATTTTAATATTTTTTATGATTTTTTTAACTTTTTGACATTAAAAATTATGACATTTTAATTTTATAAAAAAAGTAATTTTAATATTAAAATTTAAAAATAAAAAAATAAAAATTTTTAACATATAATATAATAACAAATTTATTCAGACAAAGATGCAGAAGACAATAACTTAGGTACCAAACCTCAGTCAATCATAAAACCAATTGGGTTGTTTGTTCAAGGAACTTCTCATTTGATTGGCCAAAATAAATTCAAATAAAGAAAAGAAATAATTAAAAAAAATAGAAAAAGTAAATCTCAATTTAATATCTTAGCCAATTTGCATGCAACAGCACATGCTATATTTTCATAATACATAAAAGCATATTAATTAAAACGTGAATTATAGAATCTTTAGATGATTCCTAAAATAATACCCCTAACCAACCATTAAATATTGATCATAAAATAAAACCACAAGAAATCTCAAACATAATTACCTTTACTTTTTATTCTTTAAGCAATCCCTAGTTTCCTACAAAATATATTTGGCCTACCATAAAAGAAGAAAAAATTTATGATGTTGCATTCGAGCATTTAATTTAATAATTAATTAAAATTTTTTTAAAAAAGAAAAATTTGAACTTCTTTTTCGATACAATATATTTAACTTATCATAAAAAAAAAAATTTACGGTATTATATTTGAATTTAAGTATTTAATTCGATGATTAATGTATTTTTTTAAAAAATAAAATTCGAATTTCTTTCTTAATACAATATATTTAGCCTACCATAAAAGAAAAAAGAAAAAATTTATTGTAATACACCGATTATTTGATTCGATGATTAATGGATAATATTTTTTAAAAGAGCAAAATTTGTATTCTTTTCTATAAATTAAAAAAAAAAAAGTGACGATGTTTGCTTCTATAAAAGGAAAGATAAAGACTCATGCTTAGGAATCGTTTCTTGTATTTGGATATTTTGTATTATTTTTCCAAATCAGGGTTTCAAGAAAAAGGAAAAAAAAAAAAAGAAAAGCTGACCAAAGGAATAGCAAGGTTGCTTCAAGATGAAACAATGGATACCCGCAAAAGCCTAACATCACTTGTTCAAGCAACCAATATCAAATCTATTTGTATTTCTTCAGTTGCCTAAATGTGATACTTGTTGTAGAGAACTTGGAGATTAGGCATTGAGTAGGAGAGTTAATAACTTTTTCTTTTCTTATTATCCATGGAGGATTTGGTGGTGGAAAATCTTTTCAGTGGCAATAGAGAAGTGCAGATTCAAGCTGCAACTGAACTCAGTAAACTAAGCAGCAAGCAAAGGCATAGATTGGCTGAAAGAGGGATTATTTCACCATTGGTTTCAATGCTTCAATCACAAGATTATGAAGCCATTGAAGCTTCTCTTTTAGCCCTGCTTGGTCTTGCATTTGGCAGTGAAAGGTTTGTCTCTTGCTTTTCTTCTCCCATATGCAGAATCCAAAGAATTTCTCTATAACTAATTCTGTAGTGTTTTTTAGCAGAAACAAAATCAGGATTGTAAAAGCTGGGGTTATACCAGTGTTGTTAGACCTTCTTCAATGCCAAAATGAGCAACTGATTGAACTGACAATGGCAGCAATGTTGATCCTGTCTTCTTGCACTGCAAACAAGTTGGTAATTGCTTCTTCAGGAACCATACAACTCCTTGTAGAAATCCTGAACCTGATAAATTCTGATGTCAACAATAGCAGTATCTTTAGCATGCAAGCAAGGATAGATGCAATAGCTACACTCCAGAAT
This sequence comes from Durio zibethinus, assembly GCF_047325235.1. Lineage (NCBI taxonomy): Eukaryota > Viridiplantae > Streptophyta > Magnoliopsida > Malvales > Malvaceae > Durio > Durio zibethinus. The sequence goes on along the minus strand of NC_143171.1, from coordinate 27,669,787 downwards.
CTCTCAACTTGCCCTCAGATAATTCCATCAATTGCTTCTTCTGGTGTCATATATAGCTTGCTTCAACTTACCCATTGTTCAGAAAAATCATCAGAGCTGACAGAGAAGGCAATGGCTCTACTAGAAAACATTGTTTCTTCATCAGAGAATTCAATTCAAGAAACAGTCAGCATTGGTGGTGCAATCAGGATTTTAGTAGAGGCAGTGGAAGAGGGTTCTCCACAAAGCAAAGAGCACGCTGTGGGAATCCTCCTTCACATATGCCAAAGCTGTAGAGATAAATACAGAGGCCTGATATTGATGGAAGGTATAATGCCTGGCCTACTTCAACTCAGTGTAGACGGAACCTGGAGAGCTAAGAGTATGGCTCGAGAGCTGTTGCTTCTTCTGAGGGATTGCTCGAATTATGCTTCGACAAGTAAACAATCAAAACATGAGCTTATGGAACAGGTTATGCAGGCGATTGATGCAGATGCAGAGAAAGTTACAGGAACAACACTGAGGCTGGTAGAAGAGATGATAACCAAGCTCAGTATATAATTTTTTTTTCTTCTTTAGGATGATACACTTGAGCTTTAGATTATAGGCTTACGCAGGGCAATTGAAATCTCTGTAAATTATATTGGTATTGGGTGCTGTTTGCTAATCTCAGGAGTTTTTCTTTTAATTGCCTGAATATTTAACATTAGTGATTCCCAAGGCAATTTCAAACCACAGGTTATGAATTTGCATCTCCACTCGCAATTAGCACCAAAAACTGAATACAAGCCTGTGATCCAAAGGTAGACTAGGCAGTTTTAAACAGTGATATGATACAAAATAGATCCGAGACAATACCATTTAAAATTTTAACAAAAATTATGTTTCTCATTTAACATGAAAATACGAATTGTAACATTACAAACATGACAACACCAATTTGAGGAAACATTTTACCGATAATGATTTCGGTATCAGGCTGAAGCATTTAACAAGTCTTACATCTAGTAAAACAACATATTAATTCGAGCATTTTCATTCCCATATCGTAAAAAGTGACTATTTGTATCAATCTCCACCAGAAGTTTGTAGTTTGGAGGATTATTTTATCATCAACTATTGCCTCTGCGACCAAAAAACAGGGGCTTACAACCCACAAGCAAACAGTAAAATATTGGAATACGGGGCTTTTAATTCAACCCGATCTTCTATAATAGCTATAAGCCACAGCAATGGTTGCCACAGCTCCAACCACAGCTGCTGCTGTAAGAACATCAAGTTGCTCCCATGATTGGAACCAGCATGTCAATCTGCCTGGCCCAGTCTTTCCGCGTGATTCTGTTGTTTCTTCAATTTTTTTACTTTCACTTACTTCAGGGCTAGCATTCATGCAACAGGTAAACCCATTAACACCCTGACAACAACCACCCACGTTTTCCTTGGTCTTCTGAGCAGTAGATTCTTCATGCTTCTCATTCTTCTTCACTTCTTCCCCATTTGGAAGCTTCTGTTCACCTTTTTTATCACCTCCTTCATTAGAAGCCCCCATTTGACCCCTGCAGATGAATCCGTTACATGCTTTTTCATTTTACATATGAACCCAACTACAAAAGAAAAAATTTACATAAAAAGGAATAACTGAAAGCTTCATATATATGGCATATGCAATTCATCGCACGATACAGATGTGGCTTCCAACATGCAAAACACACTGTACACTTAACTAGTGGTGGCATGAATGATATCACTAAAATTCTAGCAAAAAACGCAGCCTAAAATAAGTAACAGAAAGTAGAAAAGAAACATTTCATAAGAGCATTATAGGGAAATGAAGTAAATCACTGCCTTCAGAAGAGTTCTGAAGCTGTATTAGTGCAAAATAAGGCTAAGGGCCAATTAGTTGCATGCATAAACCACAGTTTGCCGCCTTGTCAGCATTTAAGACAATCAATACTAGGAAAGACATGCAGCAGCACTAAGAATACATTGTAAACGCTTTCAATGAAGGATAAAACTTATATGAAATTTTTTAGGAGAAATTTATGAAGTTCCTTCTTAAAAATAATTTAATAAAAACTTTGATAAAAAATCGAAAGCAATAGATTAGGAGAATTCAATGTCAAAATCAATAATATGTAAAAAAATTATTAAAAATATTGATTATATTTCAAATTTAATCGATATTTATTTAACAGTAAAAATTCTGTTAATACTTTTATTAAAAATATCTATCTAAATATATATATATATATATATAAATTTTTTCAAATTTTTTTCAAAATTTACACATTTGATATATATAATGAAATTTTTTTAATTTATCGCTTTTTTATTTAATTTTTTTTAATAAAAAATTTCACGAACTTTTTGTAAAAAATTTCATCTAAATCTTTCCCTTCAATGAATAATCTAGAAAAAGTATGCATATTAAGTATGTACTGACAATGTTATGGTCAAACCCCATCTACCACAAAAGATTGAGGTAGCAAGTACATCTCCAATAGATGAATATACTCAAACAGGAATACTACACTAACCATCTTAAGTTCGGAATAAAGAAAATACACAAACCTCCAAAGGCGTTCTATTATTTCTCCCTTTGCAATGTGCTGATCCAGCAATTCAGGCACATCATCCGGAGTAACATAGCCATACCTGCAACCGTTTGAGGAAGAAAAAAAACAATAACATCAAAATGCATTCAATGCAGAGAAGCATAAAGAAATATGATGCAGACATTACCAATGGCCCATAATCTTTCCCTCAGAATCTGGGCTGAAGATAATCAAGTTCCCAGCATACTTGTGCCCTCCAATGTGAGAGCAAGCACTTACAAACACCTGATCCTTCAGTCCTCGCAACGCAATCTCCTCGTTCAGCTTTTCAATTAGAATTGGTCCACAAACACCACATCTCTTGTCACGATTACCATGAGCACACACGAAGACATATGAACCGGTGAATGTCTCCTGCACTCCTGAAGTCCAAGGCTTGCCATTCACAAGCACATCCTCGACAAAGCCATCCACATCAGAGTCCGTCAAACCCCTTCCATCAGAACAATAAAAGACCCTCAGCATAAAAATCCCTTATCTCACAATCTTAATAGCATTCTCCCGTTATTTTTCAAACAAAACAAAAATCCAATTTCAACTCAACAAATAAAAATAATAAAACAATAAAATAAACAAAACACTTGCTAATCATCATGATAGGTTGGCCTACATTTACAGGAGGATAATTACATTTAACTCCACAATTGGCTTCAATTTTTTGACACGTGCCCGTTTAATCATAATTCGAGAAGGGTTAATTTCTTTATTTTTAAAAAAGTAATTATATATAAAAAAAAAAAAAAAAAAAACTTAATCAGACGTAGAAAAAAATCAGATTCATAATCGGATAAATTGTAAAAAGTAAATTTTTAACCCAATTTTTTTTTTCATTTGTGCCGCATCCGATTTGTAAAGAAAGTCAACAAGATTTAGAAAAGAAATTAATTCAAAAAATTTCAAAAAAAAAAAAAGAAAGAAAGAAAACTTACTTGTATTTGATCATTTCAGGGAAAATCAACACATCTCCGTCAGATTGCTCTCCTTCAATAACCGTCAACAGTGTCTACAAAAATTGAAAAAAAAACCATGATTAATTGAAAATTGAAACCTCAAAAGTAATAGGCAATTGATCGGAACGACAAGAACGAACCTTGCTAGGGATGTCGTTTTTGCGAGACTTGAGAGCGGAAGAAAGATGCTTAGGGAGGAGATCCTCTTCGACGCGGGAAGCCCAATCGGTATAGGATTTATGGCGAAGAAACAGGTGGCGATCGTAGGGATTAACAGTGCCAGCAAGGTTACTGGAGTACATCTCCTCGCGCGTGAACCCGAACTTCGCCACATCTTCGGCGGAAACGGCTAAGAAGTTGTTAGAATCCGCCATCGAAGAAGAAGAAAAAGAAACAAAAGCTGGCAAAGATTTTGGAGCAGCGTGAAACCGAATTCCAGTAAAGGAGGAGAAGAGAGAGCCGGGGAGGTGCGCAATGCGCATGAGGGGAAGTTTGAATGAAAAAGGCAATGGAGCGTGGAGCATACGCGCAGGCTAGGCGAGGATTTGCTGGTGTAATGGCTATGGAAGTTTCGTAGAACTGTTTTTTTTTTTGGTTAATTAATAGTGGAATTTATAGAACGTAGCAAATTCACATTCATAGAATAGTCAAAAAAATAAACTTGAAAATTTCCTTTCTTACGACGAATTTTAGGTCCAATCGTAAGACTTTTATTAACAACTTCACATTTTTGTATTTATATTTAATTAACTTTTTTAAAATTTTATTACAAATATATAAATATTGTAATTTTTTAATTTAATGTATTATTAATAATCAAATATAAATTCTAGATTTAACTTAATTTGTTTACAATTATTTTTAAAACTTAATTTATATATAATTACCTTTAAAAATGATATTTATTATATAAAAAATTTAAATTTTAATATCTATAATTTTTTTCATTGTCTCAAGATTGGGACTTTTATTTCTTATAAAAATAAAATGTATTTTTGGTGTTATATTTATTATTAGATATATTTAAGAGTTTATATTTAATATATGTAATAAATTTTATATATTATTTATAAATTAAATAATATTATCTCATTAATGAAATAAAATCAGATGATATTATTTTATTAATAAATAAATTTTTTTAAAAATATTAATTTTTTATATATTTATTTTAAAACTTAATATTTATTAATTAATAAAATAATATTATTTAATTTATTGATAG